>NC_140991.1:409113-441436 GCF_052327205.1 Somniosus microcephalus | reverse complement strand
TAAATCGTTTCCCGGCCAGGTAATGCCTCCAGTGACGCACCGCTTCTACAATAGCCTGGGCCTCCTTTTCGACGGAGGAGTGTCTCGTCTCGGGGCCCTGGAGGGTCCTTGAGAAAAAGGCCACGGGTCTGCCCGCCTGGTTAAGGGTCGCGGCTAGGGCGAAGTCGGAGGCATCGCTCTCCACTTGGAAGGGGATGGACTCATCCACCGCGTGCATTGCGGCCTTCGCGATATCGTTCTTGATAAGAGTGAAGGCTGCACACGCCTCTGGTGTCAGGGGGAAGGAGGTGGCTTTGATGAAGGGCCTGGCTTTGTCTGCATAGAGGGGCACCCACTGGGCGTAGTAGGAGAAAAACCCCAGGCATCTCTTCAGTGCTTTTTGGCAGTGGGGAAGGGGTAGCTCCATTAGGGGGCGCATTCTGTCGGGGTCGGGCCCGATGACTCCGTTCTCCACCACGCAGCCGAGGATGGCCAGGCGCTTGGTGTGAAACATACATTTTTCCTTATTGTACGTTAGGTTCAGCCGTTGGGCCGTACGGAGGAAATTTGCTAGATTAACGTCGTGGTCCTGCTGGTCGTGGCCGCAGATGGTGACGTTATCCAAATAGGGGAAGGTTGCCCGCAGCGCGTTCTGGTCAACCATTCGGTCCATCTCCCTTTGGAAGACCGAAACCCCGTTGGTGACGCCGAAGGGGACCCTAAGGAAGTGGTAGAGGCGGCCGTTTGCCTCGAAGGCAGTATACTGGCGGTCCTCATGGCGGATGGGCAGCTGGTGGTACGCTGACTTAAGGTCGATGGTGGAGAATACTTTGTATTGCGCAATCTGATTGACCATATCAGATATGCGAGGGAGGGGGTACGCGTCCAGCTGGGTGTACCGGTTTATGGTTTGGCTGTAGTCGATTACCATGCGGCGTTTTGCAGTGGTTTTAACGACTACAACCTGGGCTCGCCAGGGGCTAGTGCTACCTTCGATAATGCCCTCCTTCAAGAGCCGCTCCACCTCAGAGCTGATAAAAGCTCTGTCCCCGGCACTGTACCGCCTGCTTTTGGTAGCGATGGGTTTACAGTCGCGGGTGAGGTTAGCGAACAGGGGAGGGGGGGGGACTTTTAATGTGGAAAGGCTGCAGGTGGTTTGCAGCGGGCGATTTAAAAGTTGTTGGTTGCAGACTGTGAGTGGGGGGAGGGGTCCACCGTATGCTAGTGTGACACTCTTAAGGTGGCACTGAAAATCCAACCCTAGCAGGACGGCAGCGCAAAGACGGGGCAGGACTAGCAGTTTAAATTTTTGATATTCAGTGCCCCCTACTGACAGGGTCACCACACAGTAGCCGCTGATGTCCATTGACTGGGACTTGGACGCCATAGAAATGCGATGGTGCATTGGCAGAATCGTGAGGGAGTGGCTACGTACCGTGTCGGGGTGGACGAAACTCTCTGTGCTCCCGCTGTCGATCAGGCAACTGGTGGCGCGGCCGTTTACCGCGATATCCATCATGGAGCTGGATAGATGGTGAGGGTGGCCTTGATCCAGCGTCACGGAGGCCAGTATGTGGCTTAGTGAGTCACTATAGTCATCCGCCGAGACGGTGGTCGGTTCCGGTGACGAAATGGCGGTTGAGTGCGTTGGATACGATGGCGGCGGATGCCATGCGGCCGGGGGTACACAAAATGGCGGATAAGATGGCTGCTCCCACGGCCCGCACGCTGCGCTGCTGGCTGGCTTCCCCTTGCAGGCGTTAGCGTAATGGCCTTTCTTCCCGCAGCCCGAGCAGGTAGCTGTCTTAGCTGGGCAGTGCGCTCTGGGATGTTTTAACTGGCCACAGAAATAGCATTTTTGGGCCTGGTTACTGGGCATCGAAGCAGTTCTTACCGGAGGCTGCTGTCTCGGTTGGGTCGCTGCAGCGGTTGGTGCCGGGGGCGGCGGTCCCGTGTCCCACGGTTTCGATTGCCATGTCTCGGCGCCGTTACGGGGGTATGCCTCGAGGTTTCGGTGGGCCTCCTCTAACGAGAGCGCAAGGGCAATGGCCGTCTTCAGGTCGGGTTCCTTGCTTTCTAGCAGTCTCTGCCGGGTGTGGTCTGACTGGAGGCCCCTGACGAAGGCATCACAGGCGAGTCCCTGCGCGTGCTCCACAGCCGTTACCGCTTTACAATCGCAGTCTCTGCAGAGTGCCAGTAGCGCCCGTGCAAATGCCCCTACCGATTCTCCCGGTTGCTGCCTGCGGGATCCCAAGAGGTGTCGGGCGTAAATTGTGTTCACTGGGCGCGTATATTGCCCTTTTAGTAGCTCGAGGGCCGCCACGTACGTATTAGAGTCCCGGATTAGCATATATACTTGATGGCTCACCTGGGCGGTCAAAATTTTCAGTTTGTGATCCTCCTCTGTAACCTGTGAGATTGCGAGGAAGGATTCAAAGCAGCTCAGCCAGTGTTCAAACTTGGCTGATGCACCCACATCTTGAGGGTCGAGGTCCAGGCGTGGTGGTCTGAGGGCTCTCAGCAATGTCTGCTGTATCCGTTGCTGTTGTTGCTCCTCAGGTGTCGCCATTTAACTTTTAGCTAATAAAATTGATACGCTTATCAATTACTTCATAAAAGGTGATGAGTCGAAGAAGAGATGATGAGTCGAAAGAAGAGATGAATAAGGCTTTTATTAGCTAAGAAGAGACCATGCTTCTTCGTGAGTGACTGAACAAGTCTGAACGAAACCCACACAGTGGTGGGTGGAGTCAGCTGAGGCATGCCTCCATACACAGCGCCACCCAGAGGTGGCAATATACAATACAGTGGTTTACCACACCGCGAGGGCGAATCCTTGACCAGCCTTTTGTGGCCCCTGGCCGCCCTGCTGCTCCTCCTCAAAGTGTGCCCAGTGGCTGCTGCAAGGCTGGGGGAAGGCTCCTGAGGGGCACATGGCGTGACGGCAGATGCCCTTGGGGGTCGGCCTAGACGAGCTCTGGCCCTCGAGGGGCCGGCTGGTGACTGCTGCAGCTGTGGCTGGCCAGCAGCAGTCTCTCCAGCAGCTCGTCGCAGCTCCATTGGGGGAGTGGCAGTGGTGGCTGCAGGAATGGGGGCAAGCTGGCTGATGGCAGGCGCTCGCTGCTCGCCTGAGACACTGGCACTCGCCCGGGCCAGCACTGCAGCATGCGCAGCAATCTGCTGAAGGACAGACCACTGTGCTGCTGCAGCGCGGCGGGTGCCCTGGCGATGCCTGGCTGACACAGCGAGTGTGGCAGCAGTGAGTGCCCGTACTGCCCTGGTCTGTGCCCGCACCAGACCAGCCAGTGACTGCACGGCACCACTGATCACCTGGCGACTCGCGGACTGTTCTGCCCCGAAATCGGACCGACTCGCGGACTGTTCTGCCCCGAATTCTGCCCGACTCGCGGACTGTTCTGCCCCGAATTTGGCACGACTCGCGGCCTGTGCTGCTTCGAATTGCTCGAAACTCCTGGCCTGTGAGGCGCCGAAATCGGCCACACTATGAGCCAGGGACTCGATGGCCTCAGGCAACCGTGCCACAACCCCCATGAACTCGGTGTGCCGGCGATCCGAGTCCACGGACATTTGATCGAGGAGGCGCACCTCCTTGGCGAGGACCGTCTCCGGACTGGAGGCCGGACTCTCCCTCTGGGGAGAAGGCCGCCGAGCTGGCCGACCCTTCCTGCATTGCTGGATGCCACTGGGCCCAGCAACTACACTCCCCTGCGACCCTTCCCCCCTCTGGGAAGAAGGCCGCCGAGCTGCCCGACCCTTCCCGCATTGCTGCACGCCACTGTGCACAGGAGCTACACTCCCCTGCGACACTTCCCCCTGGCTGTCCTCCAGGGAAGACGTGTCCCCTCCATTGGCATCCCCTGGCGCGGCTGAGGGTTCCCCTGATGGGCCGCCTTCCTCTTCCTCTTCCTCCTCCTCCTCCTCCTCTTCCGAGGGGCTGTCACTGGCAGCTTCAGGGACCTCCTCCTCACCATCTGAAAGCAGGAAGGCACAAGAGTAGCTTTAGAGTGAGGAGAGGGCGTCAGCGAGGGAGGCATGAGTGGTGGCATTCATGTAGATCTGAAGCGCAAGTGGGACGAGAGAGGTCCAAAAGGTGATGTCCTTACCATTGGTGCCCAGAACAGGGTCGGCATCTCCAGATGCAACGGGGCCAATCACCCGGGCACCCATGAGGCTACCCACGCGCTCTTCAAGGTCACTGAGCTGCTGGATCTGGGGACCGCCTCCCCCGGTCACAGTCCGGCTCTTCTGATTGTGTGCCAGCTTGGCCTGCAAGAGAAAGGACGGCCTCTAAGTACAGTGTGGTGCCCAGATCTTGTGTGCACTGCCTCCCATGGTCGAATAGCTTGGCCAGTGTGGTGCCCAGATCTTGTGTGCACTGCCTCCCATGGTCGAATAGCTTGGCCAGTGTGGTGCCCTGATCTTGTGTGCACTGCCTCCCATGGTCGAATAGCTTGGCCAGTGTGGTGCCCAGATCTTGTGTGCACTGCCTCCCATGGTCGAATAGCTTGGCCAGTGTGGTGCCCTGATCTTGTGTGCACTGCCTCCCATGGTCGAATAGCTTGGCCAGTGTGGTGCCCTGATCTTGTGTGCACTGCCTCCCATGGTCGAATAGCTTGGCCAGTGTGTAAAGTGCAGAATGTGCAATTGATGTTCATGCCAGTCCCATAGCTGCTGGATGAGGGCTGGCCATTAGGGCTTTTAGGTCCCTTTGCCCATAATGTTAGGTGCACATGCAAGGATGAGGAGGACACTGGAAAGGGGACTCACCCTGACAATCCTTGTGAGGTCATTGAACTTTTTCCGGCATTGGACACCAGTCCTGGGGACCTCGCTGTTGGATGTGACCCTGTGGGCGACCTCCCTCCAGGCTTTCCTGTAGACGCTGGTGGCAGGCTTCTTCCCACTGTCCGGGAACAGGTGTTTGCGTCTCCTCTCCAAAGCCCTAACCAGCACCCTCAAATCATGGCCAGTGAAGCGCTGCGCTCGTTCACGGGCCTTCTGCATCTTTCCCGGCGCTATTTCTGTTCAGCAGCAGTGTTTAGGCCTAGCTGGAGGGCTGCAGTGTCCAGGGCGTGGCAGCAGACGAACTCGACCCTTCCCCCTTTAAGAGCTGGCCGGCGCCAGGGTGTCTGCTGTCAATCAAGAAATGACCGCACCTGCGCTGCGCCCGGCCTCGGCGGTTTAGCTCAGCACCGCCGGCTTTGCGCCTAAAGATAGTTGTGTAACGCCAGTTTTAGCGCTCGAGCAAACTCTTAGGGCGAAGCTACTGAATATCGGCGAAGTGGCCTCGACTTTGCGCCGGGCGCAAACTTTACCGGCCGCCCGACTTTTCCGCCCCAAAAGTGGCTATACTGAATTTCTAGGCCTATATGCCTAATGATGAAGTAGAGATACCCATATCTACCTCCGATCCGGTGATACTGGAACCCAATGAACCCGACACTGGCATTCAAGCCGAATCAGCCTTGCCAAAAGAACCTACTACACCACCAGAAACTACTACACCACCGAGGCGTTATCCGGACCAAGTCAGGAAGCCTCCAGAGAGACTGACTTATAATTAATTAACTGCAGCAATGTGTAGATTATTTTTCTTGTAACATGTAATTAATGATTACTTAAAATATTATGTACTGGTTGGCTAAAAGGGGAGGAATTGTAGTGTATGTGCCTTTAAGAGCCCCCTGTGTACTGTAATGCCGGTAATGGCCTCTCGGGCTATATAAGCCTGTATATTGGGTTGTATCAGTTAGTTCCCCTCCAGACTTTGTTCAGTAAACACCTGTGAAACCAACTCCTGTCTTCAGTGTCTCTATTAACACACGGATACAACACCTTTCTTCCACCACCCCCTTTTCTGGCCAAGCTTCACTATAGCTCGGCGGGGCTGAGTGTTTAGTGGCTGGTGCCACAACTACTTCGCAAGGAACCGGATGTTTGGACTCCTGCAAAAAGTCAACCTGACTTGCTTTTGGGCTTACGAGGCATACCATGCCTTTTGCCTTAACCAGGCCGTTGTCAGGTCCTCTATGGTCTTTTGGCAGGGGCCATGGTCTGCGCTCTCAAACCCATGTTCAAGGGACAGTTTGTAAGCTGCCTTGACTTCCACTACTCTCTCCTCCTGCGCTCTTAGCTGTTGTGCGAGGCGGGCCTTTTTCTCCCATATTCTCACTTCATGGATCTTTGCCTCAGTAACCTGGCATTCCAGATACTCTATTCTAGCCTGATGTTGGCTGGCTATGACTTGGCGTTCCTGATTCAGTCTGTGAAGCGCTGTGATGAGTTTTTCCCCACCCATGGCATTTTCCTCTATCTCTGCTGCCTGTGCTGCAACGACCCGGTCCAAAACCTGGACCTGTTTCTTGTAGCACATCAGCCACACTGCCTTCTCCACTGACTTCTTATGCTCTTTGCTCTCTGTCCACCTGATGGCTGCGTCCACTGGACGCCCATCCAGCAAGAGACCGGAAATCCACTGCTTAGTGAGATTTACCTTACCAAAGACATAATCTGCTATCCTCTCATCCATTGCATTTCGACCATTCAAACTTGGGTCTAATACATTGCAATCCTGCTGCCAGTGTCCTGCCACGATCGCCATTTTCTTTAAGGGGTTTTCTCTCCGAGGTCGCAGAGGTTTCTCTCGCCAGAGGCCTCTCTCTCTCTTTTGCACAGTAAAACCTTGAGTGGTTCGACCCACTTGCCCCTTAGATTCTAGACACTGGACTTAGGTGCAGGAACTACAATGCAGAGAAGACTCTGATAGACCAAGTTTAATGAATCAAAATGGAATTTTATTGCATATGGAAAAACAAATCAAATGCAAGCAAATGAGAGGGTACATGGGAGGGAAAAACAAATCATAACAATACAGTACTGACTAAAATAGATACAGGCATATTACACTTTACAAAAGTCATCATGAAATGGGGAAACACACGGAACATCGAGGGACAACTACTCATGTTAATTATACCCAAAATGACCACCCCCTTTAACCTATCTAGGTCTGATTATGAAGGGCCAGAAACATGCTCACCAATCCAGTTGGAAAAGTATAGAGTTTTGAAACAGGTCTGCATTTTGATCCCCTCAGGCGTCCTGTTTCCTCGTGGTCAGTGGAACCACAGCGGGCTGCACCACACCTCTCTCTCTCTCTCTAGGTGAAGGTCGTGGACAGGCTGGACACTGACGGGCCTGGATGTCGGTGGAGATCATCTGCTTGACCACGGTTGGAAGCCCCTAGCCGGCTTTCATATAGGTTTCTTCAGTAGTTTTACTACCCTCCCGTTTCGTCAATGGCCCGGGGTTGGTCGACGATCTCCCGATGTTTTACCCCGGGGCGGGACGCCGGCTCGAACCGTCTTCTTCTCCGAACTCCAGCTGCTATCGAAAGTTACGGCTATTACCGAAGATCCCACGAAGATGATGAAGAAAGGAACCTCTCTCTTCCCAAAATCTAAGATGAAGCCACTCCTCTCGCTGCCCCCGGTGTCTCCGATTATACTTCTCAGGAGAAGCCTCTGTCTCCCGCCAAATCAAGGTTAGTCTTTGTTTAACTTTTGGCAGGCTTATGGCACAGCGGGGTAGTTATTATATTTAAACTGCTTTCGGGATGGCCGGTGATGGCCATCTCTGGTCTGGAATGACCTGGTAATGTTTTAATGTCTTCCTGATGTCTTTAACGGGTCCTTGATGCGTTCTTTATGAATATGGAACTGTTCCCCTTTGTCTGGGTAAACAATTAGATGGCCTTAATCTACAGGCCGATCTGACTGGATCTGCATCCAATCTTTATGTATGTGTTGGTGTCTGGTTTCGTTCTCTCAGAAATGGCTTCCAGAACTTGGTTGAATCCACAACGGCTGTCTGGGGACTGCAGGAACCATTTTAAAGTGTCCCAATAAGTCGGTCACGGGGTCTGGCGGCCATTTTGTGTGCCCCTTTTTCTGGGCTTCTTTTAAAACAGTCTTTTAAAATCAAGTCCTCTTCTGCCAGAGGACCCTTATAATGCAATATTAATTTTGCGAATTCTACACAAGGACGCCCAGGTCTTGTTGCACTTCCCCTTCTCCCAATCTATTGCCATTCAGATAATAATCTGCCTTCTTGTTTTTGACACCAAAGTGGATAACCTCACATTTATCCACGTTATATTGCATCTGCCATGCTTCTGCCCAATCACCCAACCTGTCCAAATCATCCTGGAGTTTCTCGGCATCCTCCTCATAGCACACACGCCCACCCAGCTTTGTGTCATCTGCAAACTTGGAGATATTACATCTAGTTCCCTCGTCCAGATCATTAATATATATTGTGAATAGCTGGGGTCCAAGGACCGATCCCTGCGGTACCCCACTAGTCACTGCCTGCCACTTGGAAAAAAAGCCGTTTATTCCAAGTCTTTGCTTTTTTTCTGCCAACCAGTTCTCTATCCAAGTCAATACCTTGCACCTAATCCCATGTGCCTTAACTTTACACGCTAATCTCTTATGCGGGACCTTATCGAAAGCCTTTTGAAAGTCCAAATACACCATATCCATTGGTTCTCCCTTATCTATTTTACCAGTTACATCCTCAAAAAGCTCCAGTAGATTAGTCAAGCATGATTTACCTTTTGTAAATCCATGTTGACTTTGTCCGATCCGGTCACAGTTTTCCAAGTGCTCTGCTATTACATCTTTTATAATGGACTCTAGCATTTTCCCCACTACCGATGTCAGGCTTTCCAGTCTGTAATTCCCCGTTTTATCTCTACCACCTTTTTTGAACAGTGGGGTAACATTAGCTACCCTCCAATCCATGGGCACTGTTCCAGAGTCTATCGAATTTTGTAAGATGACCAGCAATGCATCTACTATTTCTAGGGCCACTTCCTTATGTAGCCTAGGATGTAGATTATCAGGCCCTGGGGATTTATTGGCCTTCAATCCCGTCAATTTCTCTAACACCATTTCCCTACAAATACTGATTTCATTCAGTTCCTTCCTGTCATTAAACCCTATGTTTCCCGACATCTCTGGGAGGTTATTTGTCTCCTCCTTTGTGAAGGCAGAACCAAAATATGTATTTAATTGGTCTGCCATTTCTTTGTTCCCCATTATAATTTCTCTGATTCTGACTGCAAGGGACGCTTCAGCCTTGTCTTTTGCACACACGTGCTGGGCTCCACCATCATTGAGGATGGGGATATTCATGGAGCCTCCTCCTCCCATTAGTTGTTTAATAGTCCACCACCATTCACGACTGGATGTGGCAGGACTACAGAGCTTTGATCTGATCCGTTGATTGTGGGATCGCTTAGCTCGGTCTATAGCATGCTGCTTCCGCTGTTTTGCATGCATGTGTTTCAGCTTCATTTTTAGGTACGCCTGGTGCTGCTCCTAGCATGCTCTTCTACACTCCTTGTTGAACCAGTGTTGGTCCCCTGGCTTGATGGTAATGGTAGAGTGAGGGATATGCCAGGCCATGAGGTCACAGATTGTGGTGGAATACAATTCTGCTGTTGCTGATGGCCCACAGCGCCTCATGGATGCCCAGATTTGAGATGCAAGATCTGTTCTGAATCTATCCCATTTAGCACGGTGGTAGTGCCACACAACACGGTGGAGGGTGTCCTCAGTGTGAAGACGGGACTTCATCTCCACAATGACTGTGCTGTGATCACTGCTACCAATACTGTCATGGACAGATGCATCTGCAACAGGTAGGTTAGTGAGGACGAGGTCAAGTAGGTTTTTCCCTCGTGTTGGTTCTCTCACCACCTGTCGCAGGCTCAGACTGGCAGTTATGTCCTTCAGGACTCGGCCAGCTCAGTCAGTGGTGGTGCTACCGAGCCACTCTTGGTGATGGACATTGAAGTCCCCCACCCAGAGTACATTCTGTGCCCTTGCTACTCTCAGTGCTTCTTCCAAGTGGTGTTCAACATGGAGGAGTACTGATTCATCAGCTGAGGGAGAGCGGGAGGTGGTAATGAGCAGGAGGTTTCCTTGCCCATGCTTGACCTGAAGCCATGAGATTTCATGGGGTCCGGAGTCAATGTTGAGGACTCCCAGGGCCATTCCTTTCTGACTGTATACCACTGTGCTGCCACCCCTGGTGGGTCTGTCCTTCCGGTGGGACAGGACATACCCAGGAATGGTGATGGAGGAGTGTGGGACATTGGCTGAAAGGTATGATTCTGTGAGTATGACTATAACTAATGGGACTAAAGGCTGACAAGTCCCCTGGACCTGATGGCCTACATCCTAGGGTCTTAAAAAAAAGTGGCTACAGAGATAGTGGATACGCTGGTTGTAATCTACCAAAATTCCCTGGATTCAGGAGAGGTCCCAGCGGATTGGAAAACCGCAAATGTAATGCCCCTATTCAAGAAAGGAGGGAAGCAGAAAGCAGGAAACTATAGGCCAGTTAGCCTAACATCTGTCCTTGGGAAAATTCTGTAATCCATTATTAAGGAAGTAATAGCAGGACATCTAGAAAATCATAAAACAATCAAGCAGAGTCAACATGGTATTATGAAATGGAAATCGTGTTTGACAAATTTACTAGAGTTCTTTGAGGAGGTAACGAGCAGGGTGGATAAAGGGGAAAAGGTCCCACAAACAGCAATGTGGTAATGACAAGACAATCTGTTTTAGTGATGCTGGTTGAGGGATAAATATTGGCCAGGACACCGGGGATAATTTCCCTGCTCTTCTTCGAAATAGTGGCCATGGGATCTTTTACGTTCACCTGAGAGAGCAGACAGGGCCTGGGTTTAACGTCTCCTCTGAAAGACGGCACCTCCAACAATGCAGCACTCCCTCAGTACTGCACTGGAGTGTCAGCCTAGCTTTATGTGCTCAAGTCCCTGGAGTGAGACTTGAACCCACAACCTTCTGACTCAGAGGCGAGTGTGCTGCCCACTGAGTCACAGCTGACACTAGTGGACAGCTACAAAAAAACAAAAAAAAAGGCTAATGGAATGTTGGGCTTTATCCCGAGGGCTGGGCTACAAAGGGGAGGAAGTTCAGCTTCAGTTGTACAGAGCTCTGGTCAGACCCCATCTGGGCACTGGGTTCAGTTCCGGGCCCCGCCCCTCAGGAAGGATATCTCGGCCTCGGAGGGGGAGCGGCGCAGATTCACCAGAATGATACCGGGGCTAAAAGGGTTAAATTACGAGGACAGGTTGCACAGACTGGGCTTGTATTCCCTGGAGTTTAGAAGATTAAGGGGTGATCTGATCGAGGTGTTTAAGATGATTAAAGGATTCGATGGGATAGAGATAGAGAAACTATTTCCTCTGGTGGGGGGAGTCCAGAACAAGGGGGCAGAACCTTAAAATTAGAGCCAGGCCGTTCAGGGGTGATGTCAGGAAGCACTTGGTGGAAATCTGGAACTCTCTCCCGCAAAAGGCTGTGGATGCTGCGGGTCAGTTGGAGCTTTCAAGACTGAGATTAATAGATTATTGTTGGGTGAGGGTATCGAGGGAAACGGAGGAAAGGCGGGTAGATGGAATTGAGGTACAGATCAGTCATGATCTAATTGAATGGTGGAACAGGCTCGAGGGGCTGATTAATTGGAATAGTTTGACCCACTTTATCCTGTAAAGGACCGGGCAGTTCTTTGACTTGCCTTCTACGTTTTGCAGAATTGTAGAACTTTCCAGGCTGGTCTTGTTGGGTTCACTTCACTTCACTTGTTCAAATCCCTCCTGTATCCACAGTTGCTTTCTCAGTGATTCCTAAACCTGCTTATTTCTGTTTCTTGTACCTTTGAAAGTGTTGTGTATGCACCTTTAAGAGAATAACTGGTCTCAGACTGCGGTACCGGCAGTGACCACCCCTGTATAAAAGGCGATAGTGAGCCTCTGTTGTTTTCAGTTTCACTATTGACTTCCAGCAGTAAAGACTTGTTTTGTTCAACTCCTGCTGTCCGTGTCTCAATCATTCATGGACATAATACTGGCGACGAGCAGATACGAACCTACCTACAGTCTGCACCACCTCCTGGGATCCATTCCTACAGCGAAGTGAGCAGAGGTCGAGGCCAGAAGCAAAAGAAAGTAAGAGGCAGTAGAAACGGGCATTGACCGTGGGCATCCGCCCCTGTGTTAGCGGAGTTGAAGATTGCTGGAGAAGCTGTCGGAAGCGGGGCCTGGTTCCTGTCGACGGTGCTTCAGCTAATCGGGCTGGTGGCAGGTAGTGCACTGATCCTTCCTGGGCTGCGGCGGTCACGAACTCGAGCGGGTGGCTTACAACGGGGCCGAGCAGCATTGTCGGGAAGAAGAGAGAGAGAGGGTGGAGCACACAGGGCGCGGCCGGTGCTACGAAGCCGGGCTGCGTATAGACCCGAGAAGAGGGAGGCAAGAGTCCCACAGGGTTGTTCCACGACGGGAAAATAATTTAAAAAAAAGAAATATTAAACGCGCAAGAGACCGCGAGGAGCTGCAGGTTGCAACGGGAACTGCGGAAAGCAGCGCTAGCAACAACGGGGAAGAAGGCAAAGCGCGGGAGGCGCCATCTTAATCAGCGGGGAAGAAGGCAAAGCGCGGGAGGCGCCATTTTGTTAAATCGGGGAAGAAGGCAAAGCGCGGGAGGCGCCATTTTAGATTTGCTGTATCACTGCTTTTGATAATACAATAGAGGACTGGACCACGTATGTGGAAAGAGTCGAGGTATATTTCGAGGCAAACGAAATAGCTGAGGAGAAAAAGGCATCGATATTGCTAAACTTAATGGGCGCTAGAACGTACGGCCTATTGCGGGACCTGATTACTCCAGCCAAACCGAAGGCGAAGAGTTTTAACAAAATTGTTGCTGTCCTACAGGAACACCTAAACCCTGCACCGCTGTTGATAGCAGAAAGATTTAAATTCCACAGGAGAACTCAGCATAAAGATGAGAGCAATGCTGAGTACCTTACGGAACTACGCAAGCTATCAAAGCACTGCCAGTTCGGAGCAGGACTGGCAGATACCCTACGGGACAAATTTGTCTGTGGACTCCTGAGTGAAGGAACACAGAAGAAGTTACTATCAGAGAAAGAGCTGACGCTAGATAAGGCTTTCAGCGTGGCAGTATCGTATGAAGCAGCAGCAAGGGGAGCTGCAGAAATTCAACAAAAGCCACAGGAATACGGCACCCACGAAATGACACGGGGATTTGCAAAATGTTATCGCTGCGGCAGAACTAACCATGACCAGAAGGACTGCTGGTCCAAAGACAAAATATGCAGGCAATGCGGAAAAAGGGGACACATTGCACGAGTTTGCAGGTCTGGGAAGAAACCAGCGACAACAAAAAGGCTACTAAGGAACCGTACAAGAAAGTACAAAAGATGACGGACAGTAGTTCCGAAGACCAGATGAGCGATAGTGAATCCGGGAACAGGAGACTAAGCTGTCTCAAACTTCACAATGTAATCGCAAAAGAGGATCACCGAACCATTTGGGTCACCCTCACGATAGCAGGGTCCCAAGTTAAAATGGAATTGGATACAGGATCAGCGCTAACCGTCATGAATCGACGAGACTATGAGCGGCTATTCTCACACATACCCTTGAGAGAGACATCCATCGTCTTGACGATGTATACGGGGCAAAAAGTATACCCCAGAGGAAAAATAAGGGTGCCTGTCGAATACAACGGCAAGAAAATACGGAAATTGTACCTCTACATACTGCCAAATGGTGGACCACCGTTATTGGGACGTGAATGGATCAGGAAGATAAACTTAGATTGGCACTCCATTCATGCAATGACGGTGGACGGTAAAAAAGATGAAGACGTCGCTCCTGGACGATTGTCAACAATCTTAGCTAACGCCAAAGAGGTATTTCAACAAGAACAGGGCACGCTTAAAGGCGTAACCACCTCGATAAAAATAGAAGAGAATGCAGTTCCCAAGTTTTTCAAAGCAAGACCGGTACCATATGCAATTCGCCCAGCCGTCGAGGCAGAGCTGGAGAATCTGGAGAAGGCAGGCGTGTTGTCTAAGGTCGACTGGAGCGAGTGGGTGACACCCATCGTTCCTGTCATGAAGAAAACATTAAGCAATAAGTCCGGGGAGCCAAGGAAGATTCGCATCTGTGGGGATTTCAAGGTGACGGTGAACCCAGTCCTTCACACAGTACAATATCCTCTTCCAAGGATAGAAGACATCTTCGCCTCACTGTCTGGAGGGAAGCGTTTTACAAAAATTGACCTAGCACAAGCATATTTGCAGATGGAGGTTGAAGAGTCCTCTTGGAAGTATCTCACGATAAACACTCACAAAGGTCTTTACCAGTATCATCGATTGGTATTCGGAGTAGCATCAGCTCCGGCGATATGGCAAAGAGCGATGGAACAAGTCCTGCAAGGGATTCCGGGGACTCAGTGTTACTTGGACGACATCCTTGTGACAGGTGAAGATGACAGTGAACACCTTAACAACCGAGAACAGGTGCTCACTAGACTACGGGAACATGGGCTACGAGCCAACCACCCCAAGTGCGAGTATTTTAAGAAACAGATATCGTATTGTGGCCACGTGATTGATGAAGAGGGATTACATAAGTCCCCTGACAAAATTGAAGCGGTTGTTAAGGCCCCAGCACCTGAAAATGTGTCGCAACTGAGGTCATTCCTCGGATTGGTGAATTACTATCATAAGTTTTTGCCGAATTTGTCGACAATTCTGCACCCACTGAACGCCCTGCTACGAACGGGGGTAGCATGGAAATGGAGCGATGATTGTAAGCGGGCCTTTCAGAAGAGTAAGGACTTAATCACTTCAAAGGAAGTATTGGCTCACTACAACCCAGCACTGCCGATCAGACTGACATGTGATGCGTCTCCCTACGGCATTGGGGCGGTACTGTCACATAAATTCCTTGATGGTTTGGAGAGGCCGATAGCTTTTGCGTCACGCTCGTTAACTTCTGCCGAGCGTAACTACGCCCAGATTGACAGAGAGGCCCTCAGCCTAGTGTGGGGGGTGAAGAAGTTCAATCACTACCTGCACGGTCAAAAATTTACTCTACTAACCGATCATCAACCTCTTGTCTCCATTTTCAACCCTCAGAAGGGCGTACCGATAATGACAGCACAACGGCTGCAGAGGTGGTCCCTTTCCCTAGGGGCACACCAATATGACATCGAGTATGGAGGAACTAAACAGCATGGGAATGCTGATGGATTGTCACGCCTACCGTTGCCGACGGTGGAAGAAGAAGACCTTGCAGTGGATCCAATGGAATTATTCCACTCGACCATAGTCGAATGTCTCCCTGTGACGAATGCAAACATAGAAAAGGAAACACGGAATGACCCGACACTATCACGGGTCTAAGATTTAACGGTGAAGGGATGGCCAGCACATGGCGAACCACTGTTGCCAGCATTCTCGTCGAGAAGAGAACAGCTGTCAGTGTGCAGAGGAACCTTGATGTGTGGATCCAGAGTAGTAATTCCACCTAAGTTGACGGATAGATTGCTCAATGAACTTCATGAGGGTCATCTGGGCGGGGTAAAAATGAAGAACTTAGCCAGAGCGTTTGTGTGGTGGCCGGGAATCGATAGAGAAATCGAAGAGATGACCAAGAGCTGTGCAGGATGCCAGAAGGTCCAAAACGCCACACCACAAGCTCCTCTGCATCCATGGGAGTGGCCCTCATCACCATGGCAAAGGGTGCACATTGATTTTGCTGGTCCCTTCATGGACTCGATGTTTTTAATTGCGGTGGATGCACATTCAAAGTGGCCAGAGGTAATAAAAATGTCCTCAACCACCACGGAAAAAACTATCACAGTTTTACGAACCATATTCGCCAGGAATGGGCTGCCTGAAAAGATTTGCTCTGACAATGGACCACAGTTTGTGTCTGAAGAGTTCCGGAGGTTCTTAAAGAACAATGGTGTTAAGCATTACACATCTGCCCCATATCATCCAGCCACTAATGGATTGGCCGAGAGGTTTGTCCAAACATTCAAGAAAGCTATCAAGGCAATGTGTAATGAAGATATACCCCTACAACACAAGGTGGACAACTTCTTGTTTGCCTACCGGAATGCGACACATGCGGTTACATAAGAACATAAGAACATAAGAAATAGGAGCAGGAGTAGGCCAATCGGCCCCTTGAGCCTGCTCCACCATTCAATAAGATCATGGCTGATCTGATCCTAACCTCAAATCTTCTATCACTCTGCATCCACCCGAACCCATGTGATCTCCCGGGAGAGGTGAAAAACCAGATAAAGACCCAATGGCCAATTTGGGAGAAAAAAATCTGGGAAATTCCTCTCCGACCCATCTAGGCGATCGAAATTCTTCCAGGAGATCACTCTGTCCCTATATTTTCTACAGTACTTACCTTCTGTAAAGGCGATCTCCACCCCAGCCAGGAACAGGAATAAAACCATCTCCTGAAATCTAACAGAATTAGAACACAGTAGGAGCAGAACAAGGCTACACGGCCCCTGGGCCCGCTCCACTACCCACAGGGCCATGACCATTCCGAACCCAGACTCATGTCCAATTTCCTGCCCGCTCCCCGTAACCCTTTATTCCCTTTACTTCTAGGAAACTATCTATTTCTGTTTTAAATTTATTTAATGATGTAGCTTCCACAGCTTTCTGGGGCAGCAAATTCCACAAACCTACCACCCTCTGAGTGAAGAAGTTTCTCCTCATCTCAGTTTTGAATGAGCAGCCCCTTATTTTAAGATTATGCCCCCTAGTTCTAGTTTCACCCATCATTGGGAACATCCTCACCGCATCCACCCGATCAAGCCCCTTCACAATCTTATATGTTTCAATAAGATCGCCTCTCATTCTTCTGAACTCCAATGAGTAGAGTCCCAATCTACTCAGCCTCTCCTCATATGACCACCCCCTCATCCCCGGGATTAACCGAGTGAACCTTCTTTGTACTGACTCGAGAGCAAGTATGTCTTTTCTTAAGTATGGACACCAAAACTGTATGCAGTATTCCAGGTGCGGCCTCACCAATACCTTGTACAACTGCAGCAATACCTCCCTGTTTTTATATTCCAACCCCCTAGCAATAAAAGCCAACATTCCATTGGCCTTCTTGATCACTTGCTGCACCTGCATACTAACTTTTTGAGTTTCGTGCACCAGGACCCCCAGATCCCTTTGTACTACAGTACTTTCCAGTTTCTTGCCATTAAGATAATAACTTGCTCTATGATTTTTCCTGCCAAAGTGCATAACCTCACACTTTCCAGTATTGTATTCCATCTGCCAAATCTCTGCCCACTTACTTAGCCTGTCTATGTCCCTTTGCAGGTTTTTTATGTCCTCCTCACTCCAACCAAACTCCAGCCATGATGTTCTTCAATCGAAGACTACGATGCCGCTTGGATTTGGTTAAGCCAAACGTCCGAAGAGATGTGGAGAACAGGCAGTTTCAGAATATGAATGAAAGGCCGACCAGGAGTTTTAAGTTAGGTCAACCAGTTTTGGCCCGGGACTACCGCACTGAGAAATGGCAGCCAGGAACGATTTGTACACGGCAAGGACCTTTCATGTATACCGTGGACGTTGGAGAGAGCATTGTAAGATGCCATGCTGACCAGATTCTAGAGTCACTGGAAAACGTCAACTCCACACCACGATCTGATACACCTGGCAATGAAATCGATGTACCAATTGCAGCTACCGCAGAACCGGTGATATTGGAAGCAGATGAACCAAACAACGACATTGATCCCGACTCAGCATTGCCAGAAGAACCTGATACCCCAAAGAGGCGTTATCCAGACAGAATCAGGAGGCCTCCTCAAAGACTGAACTTACAATTGCTTAAACTTAACCAATGTATCTAGCGACTGTAATTGTGATTGTAATTAGTTATCATTTAGTTGTTAAATGAATGTTATGTACTGTTTATCTAAAAGGGGAGGAATTGTTGTGTATGTACCTTTAAGAGAATAACTGGTCTCAGACTGCAGTACCGGCAGTGACCACCCCTGTATAAAAGGCGCTAGTGAGCTGCTGTTGTTTTCAGTTTCACTATTGACTTCCAGCAGTAAAGACTTGTTTTGTTCAACTCCTGCTGTCCGTGTCTCAATCATTCACAGACATAATAGAAAGAAGTCCAGATTGATTACAGTGCTCCTCTGACCTCGTCACTCCCCCCGAGCCCTCAGTCTCGCTGCACTTCTCCTTTCAAACAGTCTGTTCCCTCTTTCCCCATCCTGAGTAACGGTCCGACACGTATTGCGAATTCCTCTTGTTCTTCTATTTTATGCGGGTTTTGCTCAATTGATATTTCCTAAGATTGACAAATGGCATCAAACTTTTAGCCAATAGAAACCCAGCTCCAGCAGCATGTGACCAGTTGCACACTGACCCGTCTCTAAGCTGCTGTGATATAAACTCTGATCAAACCGCCAATCTAAGCACCTGCGAGGATCCTGCACAAGGTGAGCAAGCTTTCCTGATCTCTTTTCCTGCAGTCCGATTGTATTCTGGGGATCGGGGAGTGCATCCAGGCTGGGACTTTTCCCTAGCATCCTGTTCCTCAATGTCCATCTTCAATCTGTATTAGAGCTTACAGTCAGTCGAAGGGGCACAAAATAGGAACCTATTTCCTATATCCTGCCCTGGGAGTGTTTGATGGGACAGTGTAGAGGGAGCTTTACTCATCTCCTAATAATAGTCAACTGTCGCCGAGAAAAAAGACAAAAGTCTTCCTAACATGGCTGGATGATGAAAGGAGCTAAACCGCCCAATAAATATTAATCAAATTTTTATTAATGTCTGTCAGGCACACGAAAATTTCCTTTCAACAACTGGCATCTGCTCTTTCAGTGTGGTTAACATTTCCTCTTCTTTTTTTCTCTACAGAATGAAGTCCCATTACATGCTGGTGTTTGCCTGTCTCTGGGGGCTTGCTCAATCTCATCCCTCAACAGGTAAGAAATTAACGTGTGGCAGTTACCACCAGTTACAAACACCGGCAGGAAGATTCAGTCAGCGTTTGATTCGCATTTACTCTGGTTATTGATGCAGACTGGGGCTGGTCAGACTGGGTCAGTGCTCAGTGACTGAGAGCAGGAGCAGCCCGCCTTGGATTAGACTGGCCCTGACTGGCAGCTTCCTGAGCTCAGTCACAGCTCTGATAGAGACCAGCGGATAATGGGCCCAGCCAGGGTTTGTGACTGTCTGTGTGTGTCTGTGTGTGTGTCTGTGTGTGTGTGTGTGTGTGTGTCTGTGTGTGTGTGTGTGTGTGTGTGTCTGTGTGTCTGTGTGTGTCTGTGTGTGTGTGTGTCTGTGTGTGTGTGTGTCTGTGTGTGTGTCGTGGCTGATCCTCTATCTCAATACCATATCCCCACTCTCTCCCCATACCCCTTGATGCCTTTTGTGTCCAGAAATCTATCTATCTCCTTCTTAAATATATTCAGTGACTTGGCCTCCACAGTCTACTGTGGTAGAGAATTCCACAGGTTCACCACCCTATGAGTGAAGAAATTTCTCCTCATCTCAGTCCACAATGTCCTACCCCGTATCCTGAGACTGTGACCCCTCATTCTAGACCCCCCAGCCAGGGGAAACATCCTCCCTGCATCCAGTCTGTCTAGCCCTGTCAGAATTTTATACGTTTCAATGAGATCCCCTCTCATTCTTCTAAACTCTAGTGAATACAGGTCTAGTCGACCCAATCTCTCCTCATACGACAGTCCTGCCATCCCAGGAATCAGTCTGGTGAACCTTCGCTATACTCCCTCTATGGCAAGTATATCCTTTCTTAGGTAAGGAGATCAAAACTGCACACAGTACTCCAGGTGTGGTCTCACCAAGGCCCTGTACAACTGTAGGAAGACATCCTTGCTCCTGTACTCAAATCCTCTTGCAATGAAGGCCAACATACCATTTGCCTTCCTAACTGCTTGCTGCACCTGCATGTTTGCTTTCAGTGACTGGTGTACAAGGACACCCAGGTCCCTTTATACATCACCAGGTTATAGTCCAACAGCTTTATTTGAAATCACAAGCTTTCGGAGCGCTGCTCCTTCTTCAGGTGAAGTGGAGAAATGCATAGAGACACAGCTTATATAGTCAGAGAATCATGTCAGATGTTTACAGGTACCTGTAAACATCTGACATGATTCTCTGACTATATAAGCTGTGTCTCTATGCATTTCTCCACTTCACCTGAAGAAGGAGCAGCGCTCCGAAAGCTTGTGATTTCAAATAAAGCTGTTGGAGTATAACCTGGTGTTGTGTGACTTCTTACATTTGCCCACCCCAGTCCAACTCCAGCATCTCCACACCTTTATACATCAACATTTCCCAATCTATCACCATTTAAATAATACTCTGCCTTTCTGTTTTTCCTACCGAAGTGGATAACTTAAGAACATAAGAACATAAGAAATAGGAGCAGGAGTAGGCCATACGGCCCCTCGGGCCTGCTCCGCCATTCAATAGGATCATGGCTGATCTGAATCTAGACTCACGTCCACTTCCCTGCCCTCTCCCCGTAACCCCTAATTCCCTTATCTGCTAGGAAACTGTCTATCTCCATTTTAAATTTATTTAATGTTGCAGCTTCCACAGCTCTCTAAGGTAGCAAATTCCATAGATTTACTACCCTCTGAGTGAAGAAGTTTCTCCTCATCTCAGTTTTATTCTAAGATTATGCCCCCTAGTTCTAGTCTCACCCATCAGTGGAAACATCCTCACCGCATCCACCCGATCAAGCCCCCTCACAATCTTAGAACATAAGAACATAAGAACATAAGAAATAGGAGCAGGAGTAGGCCAATCGGCCCCTCGAGCCTGCTCCACCATTCAATAAGATCATGGCTGATCTGATCCTAACCTCAAATCTTCTATCACTCTGCATCCACCCGAACCCATGTGATCTCCCGGGAGAGGCGAAAAACCAGATAAAGACCCAATGGCCAATTTGGGAGAAACAAATCTGGGAAATTCCTCTCCGACCCATCTAGGCGATCGAAATTCTTCCAGGAGATCACTCTGTCCCTATATTTTCTACAGTACTTACCTTCTGTAAAGGCGATCTCCACCCCAGCCAGGAACAGGAATAAAACCATCTCCTGAAATCTAACAGAATTAGAACACAGTAGGAGCAGAACAAGGCTACACGGCCCCTGGGCCCACTCCACTACCCACAGGGCCATGACCATTCCGAACCCAGACTCATGTCCAATTTCCTGCCCGCTCCCCGTAACCCTTAATTCCCTTTACTTCTAGGAAACTATCTATTTCTGTTTTAAATTTATTTAATGATGTAGCTTCCACAGCTTTCTGGGGCAGCAAATTCCACAAACCTACCACCCTCTGAGTGAAGAAGTTTCTCCTCATCTCAGTTTTGAATGAGCAGCCCCTTATTTTAAGATTATGCCCCCTAGTTCTAGTTTCACCCATCATTGGGAACATCCTCACCGCATCCACCCGATCAAGCCCCTTCACAATCTTATATGTTTCAATAAGATCGCCTCTCATTCTTCTGAACTCCAATGAGTAGAGTCCCAATCTACTCAACCTCTCCTCATATGACCACCCCCTCATCCCCGGGATTAACCGAGTGAACCTTCTTTGTACTGACTCGAGAGCAAGTATGTCTTTTCTTAAGTATGGACACCAAAACTGTATGCAGTATTCCAGGTGCGGCCTCGCCAATACCTTGTACAACTGCAGCAATTACCTCCCTGTTTTTATATTCCAACCCCCTAGCAATAAAAGCCAACATTCCATTGGCCTTCTTAATCACTTGCTGCACCTGCATACTAACTTTTTGAGTTTCGTGCACCAGGACCCCCAGATCCCTTTGTACTACAGTACTTTCCAGTTTCTTGCCATTAAGATAATAACTTGCTCTATGATTTTTCCTGCCAAAGTGCATAACCTCACACTTTCCAGTATTGTATTCCATCTGCCAAATCTCTGCCCACTTACTTAGCCTGTCTATGTCCCTTTGCAGGTTTTTTATGTCCTCCTCACTCACTACTTTCCGTCCCATCTTTGTATCATCTGCAAACTTTGATATGTTGCACTCGGTCCCCTCCTCCAAATCATTAATATAGATTGTAAAGAGTTGGGGACCCAGCACTGACCCCTGCGGAACACCACTAGTTACTGGTTGCCAATCTGAGAACGAACCATTTATCCCAACTCTCTGCTTTCTGTTAGAGAGCCAATCCTCCACCCACGCCAGAATATTACCCCCAATCCCTTGATTTTTTATCTTGAGCAATAATCTTATATGTTTCGATAAGATCGCCTCTCATTCTTCTGAACTCCAATGAGTAGAGTCCCAACCTACTCAACCTTTCCTCATACGTCAACCCCCTCATCTCTGGAATCAACCAAGTGAACCTTCTCTGAACCGCCTCGAGAGCAAGTGTATCTTTTCTTAAATATGGAAACCAAAACTGCACGCAGTATTCCAGGTGTGGCCTCACCAATACCCTGTATAACTGAAGCAAGACTTCCCTGTTTTTATACTCCATCCCCCTTGCAATAAAAGCCAAGATTCCATTGGCCTTCCTGATCACCTGCTGCACCTGCATACTAACTTTTTGTGTTTCATGCACCAGGACCCCCAGATCCCTTTGTACTGTAGCACTTTGCAGTTTCTCTCCATTTAGATAATAACTTGCTCTTTGATTTTTTCTGCCAAAGTGCATAACCTCACACTTTCCAACATTATATTGCATCTGCCAAATTTCTGCTCACTCACTTAGCCTGTCTATGTCCTTTTGCAGGTTTTTTATGTCATCCTCACTCACTGCTTTCCCTCCCATCTTTGTATCGTCGGCAAACTTGGATATGTTGCACTCGGTCCCTTCCTCCAAATCGTTAATATAGATTCACATTTATCCACGTTATACTGCATCTGCCATGTATTTGCCCACTCACTCAACTTGTCTAAATCAGCTTGAAGCCTCTTTGCATCTTCCTCACAACTCACAATCCCACCTAGTTTCGTGTCGTCAGCAAACTTGGAAATATTACATTTGGTTCCCTCACCTAAATCATTGATATATATTGTGAATAGCTGGGGCCCAAGCACTGATCCCTGCGGTACCCCACTAGTCACCGCCTGCCACCCCGAAAAAGACCCATTTATTCCTACTCTGTTTCCTGTCTGTTAACCAATTTTCAATCCAGGCCAGTATATTACCCCCAATCCCATATGCTTTAATTTTGCTCATTAACCTCTTATATGAGACTTTATCAAAGGCCTTCTGAAAATCCAAATACACCACATCCACTAGTTCTCCCTTATCTATTCTACCAGTTACATCCTCAAAAAACTCCAGTAGGTTTGTCAAACTCGATTCCCCTTTCATAAATCCATGTTGACTTTGTCTAAACCCGTTGATATTTTCTAAGTGTCCTGTTATCACATTCTTTATAATAGACTCTAGCATTTTCCCTACTACTGATGTTAGGCTAACCGGTCTGTAGTTCCCTGTTTTCTCTCCCCCCTTTTTTAAATAGTAGGGTTACATTTGCCACCCTCCAATCTGCCGGAACTGTTTCACAATCTATAGAATTTTGGAAGATGACAACCAATGCATCCACTGTTTCCATGGCTACCTCTTTTAGTACTCTGGGATGCTGATTATCAGGCCCTGGGGATTTATCAGCTTTCAGTCCCATTAATTTCTCCAGCACTATTTTTTTACTAATACTAATTTCCTTTAATTCCTCCTTCTCAATAAACCCTTGGTTCCCTAGCATTTCTGGAAAGTTATTTGTGTCCTCTTCCGTGAAGACAGAATCAAAGTATTTGTTTAATTGCTCAGCCATTTCCTTGTTTCCCATTATAAATTCTCCCGTTTCTGACTGTAAGGGACCTACATTTGTCTTCACTAATCTTTTTCTTTTTACATATTTGCAGAAGCTTTTACAGTCTGCTTTTATGTTCCTTGCAAGTTTACTCTCATACTCTATTTTACCCCCTCTTAATCAATCTCTTGGTCCTTTTTTGCTGAACTCTAAACTGCTCCCAATCCTCAGGCTTGCTACTTTTTCTGGCAATGTTGGATCTAATACTACCCTTTGTTGTTTTTGTTAGCCATGGTTGGCCCACTTTTTCTTTTGTGTTTTTGCGCCAGAAAAGAATGTATAATTGTTGCAATTCATGCATTGGTTCCTTAAATGTTAGCCATTGCCTATCCACTATCATGCCTTTTAATGAAGCTCCCCAATTTATCATAGCCAACTCACTCCTCATACCTTCATGGGTTCCCTTGTTTAGATTTAGGACCCTAGTTTTGGATTGGACTTCTTCACTTTCCATTTTAATGAAGAATTCTATCATGTTATGGTCACTCTTCCCTAAAGGACCCCGCACAACACGATTATTAATGAACCCCTTCTCATTGCACAATACCCAATCTAGGAGAGCCTGTTCCCCAGTTGGCTCCTCAATTTCAGTGTCAACTTTGGCTCAGTGGGTAACAGCCTTGCCTCATCTCTGAGTCAAAAGGTTATAGAGTCATAACGGCACAGAAGGAGGCCATTCAGCCCATTGAGTTCATGCCGGCTCTCTGTAGAGCAATCCAGTCAGCCCCATTCCCCCGCTCTATCCCCGTAGCCCTGCAAGTTTATTCCCCTCAAGTGCTTATCCAGTCTCCCCTTGAAAACATTGAGTGTCTCCGCTTCCACCACTTCCGTCGGCAGCGAGTTCCAGGTCCTCACCACTCACTGCATAAAAAAGTTTTTCCTCACGTCAGCCCTATATCTCTTGCCCAAAACCTTAAATCTGTGTCCCCTAGTCCTTGTACCATCAACTAGTGGGAACAGCCTTTCCCCGTCTAGCCTATCCAAACCCGTCATAATCTTGTACACCTCTATCAAATCACCCCGCAACCTCCTTTGCTCTAATGAAAACAAATCCAGCTTCTCCAACCTGTCCTTGTAGCTCAGATCCCCCATCCCCAGAACCATTCTGGTAAATCTCCTCCGCACCCTCTCAAGGGCCTTCACATCCTTCCTAAAGTGTGGTGACCAGAACTGGACGCAATAGACCAGCTGTGGCCTAACCAGCGCTTTATAAAGGTTCAGAATAACTTCTCTACTTTTGTATTCAATACCTCTATTTATGAAGCCCAAGATCCCATATGCTTTGCTAACCACTCTCTCAATATGTCCTTCCACCTTCAGGGACCTATGCACATTAACTCCCAGGTCCCTCTGTCCCTGAACACTCTTTAAAACTGTGCCATTAAGTGTATATTGCCTCTCCCTGTTCCTTCTGCCAAAATGCATCGCCTCACACTTCTCTGTATTAAATTCCATCTACCACTTGTCTGCCCATTCTGCTAGCCTTTCGATGTCCTGTTGCAGTCGATTGGTATTATCATCACTGTCTGCCACACCCCCAAGTTTGGTGTCATCGGCAAATTTAGAAATTCTACTCTGTATTCCAATATCCAGGTCATTTATATATATCAAAAAAAGCAGTGGTCCCAGCACTGACCCTTGGGGAACACCACTGTCTACCATCCTCCAGTCTGAAAAACAGCCATTTACCACAACTCGCTGTTTTCTGTCCTTAAGCCAATTCCTTATCCAATCTGCCACTGACCCACCTATTCCATGTGCCTCAATTTTGTTAACCAGCCTTCTATGTGGTACTTTGTCAAACGCCTTCCTAAAATCAATGTAGACAACATCCATTGCATTCCCTTCATCAATCCTCCCTGTTACTTCATCAAAAAATTCAATTAGATTAGTCACACACAATCTGCCTTTTACAAATCTGTGTTGGCTCTCCTTAATTAGCTTAAACCTCTCCAAGTGCCCATTAATCTTTTCCTTGATTATTGTTTCTAAAACTTTACCCACCACTGATGTTAAACTGACCGGCCTGTAGTTACCAGGGTTGTCCTTACACCCTTTCTTGAACAATGGTGTCACATTTGCCACTTTCCAATCCTTAGGCACCTCCCCCGCATCTAGGGAAGATTGGAAAATTATGGCAAGACCTTCCGCTATCTCCTCCCCCAATTCCCTTCACAACCTGGGATACAAGCCATCTGGACCAGGCTGGACCAGCCTTTCTAGTACATCCTCTCTCACTGTGTTTATTTAATGTAATATTTCACACTCCTCCTTCCTCATTGCAATGTCTGCATCGCCCCTGTCTTTTGTGAAAACAGATGTAAAGTATTCATTAAGGACCATACCCACGTCTTCCGCTTCCACACACAGGTTACCGTTACGGTCTCTAATAGGCCCGACTCTTTCTTTAGTTATCCTCTTGCTCTTAATGTATTTACAAAACATTTTTAGGTTTTCCTTGATTTTACTTGCCAATATTTTTTCATGCCCTCTCTTTGATTTCGTAATTTCCTTTTTAATTTCACCCCGGCACTTTTTTTCTCCTCTAGGATTTCTGTAGTATTGAGCCTTTAAACAACTTTCATCCCCCTGTTTACAGGCAATCTGGCTGCGACCATTCGGGCGACCCAGTCTAGCGTCGGAGAACTCGGAGAGGCTGGGCATGCAATCGATGGAAATGCCAACACTAATTGCAAGTTGGGATCGTGCAGCAGCACAAGTAGTGAACAATCCCCTTGGTGGAGAGTTGATTTATTCTACCATTACCGAGTCTATATCGTACGAATCACCACCGGCACAAATGGAAATGGCTTGAATGGAGCAGAAATCCACATTGGCGACTCGGTGGAAATCGATGGCAGAAAAACCCTGTAATGTACACCCCCTGTAATATACACCCCCTGTAATATACACCCCTTGTAATGTACACCCCCTGTAATATACACCACTTGTAATATACACCCCCTGTAATGTACACCCCCTGTAATATACACCCCCTGTAATATACACCCCTTGTAATGTACACCCCCTGTAATGTACACCCCCTGTAATGTACACCCCCTGTAATATACACCCCCTGTAATATACACCCCCTGTAATATACACCCCCTGTAATATACACCCCTTGTAATGTACACCCCCTGTAATGTACACCCCCTGTAATGTACACCCCCTGTAATGTACACCCCCTGTAATGTACACCCCCTGTAATGTACACCCCCTGTAATGTACACCCCCTGTAATGTACACCCCCTGTAATGTACACCCCCTGTAATATACACCCCCTGTAATATACACCCTTTGTAATGTACACCCCCTGTAATATACACCACTTGTAATATACACCCCCTGTAATATACACCCCCTGTAATATACACCCCTTGTAATGTACACCCCCTGTAATATACACCACTTGTAATGTACACCCCCTGTAATGTACACCCCCTGTAATGTACACCCCCTGTAATGTACACCCCCTGTAATATACACCCCCTGTAATGTACACCCCCTGTAATGTACACCCCCTGTAATGTACACCCCCTGTAATGTACACCCCCTGTAATGTACACCCCCTGTAATGTACACCCCCTGTAATATACACCCCCTGTAATGTACACCCCCTGTAATGTACACCCCCTGTAATATACACCCCTTGTAATGTACACCCCCTGTAATGTACACCCCCTGTAATGTACACCCCCTGTAATATACACCCCCTGTAATATACACCCCCTGTAATGTACACCCCCTGTAATATACACCCCCTGTAATGTACACCCCCTGTAATATACACCCCCTGTAATATACACCCCTTGTAATGTACACCCCCTGTAATGTACACCCCCTGTAATGTACACCCCCTGTAATGTACACCCCCTGTAATGTACACCCTCTGTAATGTACACCCCCTGTAATGTACACCCCTTGTAATGTACACCCTCTGTAATGTACACCCCCTGTAATATACACCACTTGTAATATACACCCCCTGTAATATACACCCCCTGTAATATACACCCCTTGTAATATACACCCCCTGTAATATACACCCCCTGTAATATACACCACTTGTAATATACACCCCCTGTAATATACACCCCCTGTAATATACACCCCTTGTAATGTACACCCTCTGTAATGTACACCCCCTGTAATATACACCACTTGTAATATACACCCTCTGTAATGTACACCCCCTGTAATGTACACCCCTTGTAATGTACACCCTCTGTAATGTACACCCCCTGTAATATACACCCCCTGTAATGTACACCCCCTGTAATATACACCACTTGTAATATACACCCCCTGTAATGTACACCCCCTGTAATGTACACCCCCTGTAATATACACCCCCTGTAATGTACACCCCCTGTAATATACACCCCCTGTAATGTACACCCCCTGTAATATACACCCCCTGTAATATACACCCCTTGTAATGTACACCCCCTGTAATGTACACCCCCTGTAATGTACACCCCCTGTAATGTACACCCCCTGTAATGTACACCCCCTGTAATATACACCCCCTGTAATATACACCCTTTGTAATGTACACCCCTGTAATATACACCACTTGTAATATACACCCCCTGTAATATACACCCCCTGTAATATACACCCCTTGTAATGTACACCCCCTGTAATATACACCACTTGTAATGTACACCCCCTGTAATGTACACCCCCTGTAATATACACCCCCTGTAATGTACACCCCCTGTAATGTACACCCCCTGTAATGTACACCCCCTGTAATGTACACCCCCTGTAATGTACACCCTCTGTAATGTACACCCCCTGTAATGTACACCTCTGTAATGTACACCCGCTGTAGTGTACACCCCCTGTAATGTACACCCCCTGTAATATACACCCCCTGTAATGTACACCCCCTGTAATGTACACCCCCTGTAATGTACACCCCCTGTAATGTACACCCCTGTAATGTACACCCCCTGTAATGTACACCCGCTGTAGTGTACACCCCCTGTAATGTACACCCGCTGTAATGTACACCCCCTGTAATGTACACCCCCTGTAATGTACACCCCCTGTAATGTACACCCCCTGTAATGTACACCCCCTGTAATGTACACCCCCTGTAATGTACACCCCCTGTAATGTACACCCCCTGTAATGTACACCCCCTGTAATGTACACCCCCTGTAATGTACACCCCCTGTAATGTACACCCCCTGTAATGTACACCCCCCTGTAATGTACACCCCCTGTAATGTACACCCCCTGTAATGTACACCCCCTGTAATGTACACCCCCTGTAATGTACACCCCCTGTAATGTACACCCCCTGTAATGTACACCCCCTGTAATGTACACCCCCTGTAGTGTACACCCCCTGTAATGTACACCCCCTGTAATGTACACCCCCTGTAATGTACACCCTCTGTAATGTACACCCCCTGTAATGTACACCCCCTGTAGTGTACACCCCCTGTAGTGTACACCCCCTGTAATGTACACCCCCTGTAATGTACACCCCCTGTAATGTACACCCCCTGTAATGTACCCCCCTGTAATGTACACCCCCTGTAATGTACACCCCCTGTAATTACCCCCTTAATACACCCCCTGTAATGTACACCCCCTGTAATGTACACCCCCTGTAATATACACCCCCTGTAATGTACACCCCCTGTAATATACACCCCCTGTAATATACACCCCCTGTAATATACACCCCCTGTAATGTACACCCCTGTAATATACACCCCTGTAATGTACACCCCCTGTAATGTACACCCCCTGTAATATACACCCCCTGTAATGTACACCCCCTGTAATATACACCCCCTGTAATGTACACCCGCTGTAGTGTACACCCCCTGTAATGTACACCCCCTGTAATGTACACCCCCTGTAATGTACACCCTCTGTAATGTACACCCCCTGTAATGTACACCCCCTGTAATATACACCCCCTGTAATGTACACCCCCTGTAATGTACACCCTCTGTAATGTACACCCCTGTAATGTACACCCCCTGTAATGTACACCCCTGTAATATACACCCCCTGTAATATACACCCCCTGTAATGTACACCCCCTGTAATGTACACCCCCTGTAATGTACACCCTCTGTAATGTACACCCCTTGTAATGTACACCCCTCTGTAATGTACACCCCCTGTAATGTACACCCCCTGTAATGTACACCCCCTGTAATGTACACCCTCTGTAATGTACACCCCCTGTAATGTACACCCGCTGTAATGTACACCCCCTGTAATGTACACCCCCTGTAATGTACACCCCCTGTAATGTACACCCCCTGTAATGTACACCCCCTGTAATGTACACCCCCTGTAATGTACACCCCCTGTAATGTACACCCCCTGTAATGTACACCCCCCTGTAATGTACACCCTCTGTAATGTACACCCCCTGTAGTGTACACCCGCTGTAATGTACACCCTCTGTAATGTACACCCCCTGTAATGTACACCCCCTGTAATGTACACCCCCTGTAATGTACACCCCCTGTAATGTACACCCCCTGTAATATACACCCCCTGTAATGTACACCCCCCTGTAATGTACACCCCCTGTAATGTACACCCCCTGTAATGTACACCCCCTGTAATGTACACCCCCTGTAATGTACACCCTCTGTAATGTACACCCCCTGTAATGTACACCCGCTGTAATATACACCCCCTGTAATGTACACCCGCTGTAATGTACACCCCCTGTAATGTACACCCCTGTAATATACACCCCCTGTAATGTACACCCCCTGTAATGTACACGCCCCTGTAATGTACACCCTCTGTAATGTACACCCCCTGTAATGTACACCCTCTGTAATGTACACCCCCTGTAATGTACACCCTCTGTAATGTACACCCTCTGTAATATACACCCCCTGTAATGTACACCCCCTGTAATGTACACCCCCTGTAATGTACACCCCTGTAATGTACACCGCTGTAATGTACACCCCCTGTAATGTACACCCCCTGTAATGTACACCCTCTGTAATGTACACCCCCTGTAATGTACACCCCCTGTAATATACACCCCCTGTAATGTACACCCCCTGTAATGTACACCCCCTGTAATGTACACCCCCTGTAATATACACCCCTGTAATGTACACCCCCTGTAATGTACACCCCCTGTAATGTACACCCCCTGTAATGTACACCCCCTGTAATGTACACCCCTGTAATATACACCCCCTGTAATGTACACCCCCTGTAATGTACACCCCCTGTAGTGTACACCCCCTGTAATGTACACCCCCTGTAATGTACACCCCCTGTAATGTACACCCCCTGTAATGTACACCCCCTGTAATATACACCCCCTGTAATGTACACCCTCTGTAATGTACACCCCCTGTAATGTACACCCCCTGTAATGTACACCCCCTGTAATGTACACCCCCTGTAATATACACCCCCTGTAATGTACACCCCCTGTAATGTACACCCCTGTAATGTACACCCCCTGTAATGTACACCCCCTGTAGTGTACACCCCCTGTAATGTACACCCCCTGTAATGTACACCCCCTGTAATGTACACCCCCTGTAATATACACCCTCTGTAATGTACACCCCCCTGTAATGTACACCCCCTGTAATGTACACCCGCTGTAATGTACACCCCCTGTAATGTACACCCCCTGTAATGTACACCCTCTGTAATGTACACCCCCTGTAATGTACACCCGCTGTAATGTACACCCCCTGTAATGTACACCCCCTGTATGTACACCCCCTGTAATGTACACCCCCTGTAATGTACACCCCCTGTAATGTACACCCCCTGTAATGTACACCCCCTGTAATGTACACCCCCTGTAATGTACACCCCTGTAGTGTACACCCCCTGTAATGTACACCCCCTGTAATGTACACCCCCTGTAATGTACACCCCCTGTAATGTACACCCCCTGTAATGTACACCCGCTGTAATGTACACCCCCTGTAATGTACACCCCCTGTAATGTACACCCCCTGTAATGTACACCCCCTGTAATGTACACCCTCTGTAATGTACACCCCCTGTAATGTACACCCCCTGTAATGTACACCCCCTGTAATGTACACCCTCTGTAATGTACACCCCTGTAATGTACACCCCCTGTAATGTACACCCCCTGTAATGTACACCCCCTGTAATGTACACCCCCTGTAATGTACACCCTCTGTAATGTACACCCTCTGTAATGTACACCCCCTGTAATGTACACCCCTGTAATGTACACCCCCTGTAATGTACACCCTCTGTAATGTACACCCCTTGTAATGTACACCCTCTGTAATGTACACCCTCTGTAATGTACACCCCTTGTAATGTACACCCTCTGTAATGTACACCCTCTGTAATGTACACCCCCTGTAATGTACACCCTCTGTAATGTACACCCCCTGTAATGTACACCCGCTGTAATGTACACCCCCCCTGTAATGTACACCCCCTGTAATGTACACCCCCTGTAATGTACACCCCCTGTAATGTCCTGTACACTCCC
>NC_140991.1:194799-408613 GCF_052327205.1 Somniosus microcephalus | reverse complement strand
GGTGTACATTACAGAGGGTGTACATTACAGGGGGTGTACATTACAGGGGGTGTACATTACAGGGGGTGTACATTACAGGGGGTGTACATTACAGCGGGTGTACATTACAGGGGGTGTACATTACAGGGGGTGTACATTACAGGGGGTGTACATTACAGGGGGTGTACATTACAGGGGGTGTACACTACAGGGGGTGTACATTACAGGGGGTGTACATTACAGGGGGTGTACATTACAGGGGGTGTACATTACAGGGGTGTACATTACAGGGGGTGTACATTACAGGGGGTGTACATTACAGGGGGTGTACATTACAGGGGGTGTACATTACAGGGGGTGTACATTACAGCGGGTGTACATTACAGGGGGTGTACATTACAGAGGGTGTACATTACAGAGGGGTGTATATTACAGGGGGTGTACATTACAGGGGGTGTACATTACAGGGGGTGTACATTACAGGGGGTGTACACTACAGGGGGTGTACATTACAGGGGGTGTACATTACAGGGGGTGTACATTACAGGGGGTGTACATTACAGGGGGTGTACATTACAGGGGGTGTACATTACAGGGGGTGTACATTACAGGGGGTGTATATTACAGGGGGTGTACATTACAGGGGGTGTACATTACAGGGGGTGTACATTACAGGGGGTGTACATTACAGCGGGTGTACATTACAGGGGGTGTACATTACAGGGGGTGTACATTACAGGGGGTGTACATTACAGGGGGTGTACATTACAGGGGGTGTACATTACAGAGGGTGTACATTACAGAGGGTGTACATTACAGGGGGTGTACATTACAGAGGGTGTACATTACAGGGGTGTACATTACAGAGGGTGTACATTACAGGGGGTGTACATTACAGGGGGTGTACATTACAGGGGGTGTATATTACAGGGGGTGTACATTACAGGGGGTGTACATTACAGCGGGTGTACATTACAGGGGGTGTATATTACAGGGGTGTACATTACAGGGGGTGTACATTACAGGGGTGTACATTACAGGGGGTGTACATTACAGGGGGTGTACATTACAGGGGGTGTACATTACAGGGGGTGTACATTACAGGGGGTGTACATTACAGGGGGTGTACATTACAGGGGGTGTACATTACAGGGGGTGTACATTACAGGGGGTGTACATTACAGGGGGTGTACATTACAGGGGGTGTACATTACAGGGGGTGTACATTACAGAGGGTGTACATTACAGGGGTGTACATTACAGGGGTGTACATTACAGGGGGTGTACATTACAGGGGGTGTACATTACAGGGGGTGTACATTACAGGGGGTGTACATTACAGGGGGTGTACATTACAGGGGGTGTACATTACAGGGGGTGTACATTACAGGGGGTGTACATTACAGGGGGTGTACATTACAGGGGGTGTACATTACAGGGGTGTACATTACAGGGGGTGTACATTACAGGGGGTGTACATTACAGGGGGTGTACATTACAGGGGGTGTACATTACAGGGGGTGTACATTACAGGGGGTGTACATTACAGGGGGTGTACATTACAGGGGGTGTACATTACAGCGGGTGTACATTACAGGGGGTGTACATTACAGAGGGTGTACATTACAGGGGGTGTACACTACAGGGGGTGTACATTACAAGGGGTGTACATTACAGGGGGTGTACATTACAAGGGGTGTACATTACAGGGGGTGTATATTACAGGGGGTGTACATTACAGAGGGTGTACATTACAGGGGGTGTACATTACAGGGGGTGTACATTACAGAGGGTGTACATTACAAGGGGTGTACATTACAGAGGGTGTACATTACAGGGGTGTACATTACAGGGGGTGTACATTACAGGGGGTGTATATTACAGGGGGTGTATATTACAGGGGGTGTACATTACAGGGGGTGTACATTACAGGGGGTGTACATTACAGAGGGTGTACATTACAGGGGGTGTACATTACAGGGGGTGTATATTACAGGGGGTGTACATTACAGGGGGTGTACATTACAGAGGGTGTACATTACAGGGGGTGTACATTACAGGGGGTGTACATTACAGGGGGTGTACACTACAGCGGGTGTACATTACAGGGGGTGTATATTACAGGGGGTGTACATTACAGGGGGTGTATATTACAGGGGGTGTACATTACAGGGGGTGTACATTACAGGGGGTGTATATTACAGGGGGTGTACATTACAGGGGGTGTATATTACAGGGGGTGTATATTACAGGGGGTGTATATTACAGGGGGTGTACATTACAGGGGGTGTATATTACAGGGGGTGTACATTACAGGGGGTGTACATTACAGGGGGTGTATATTACAGGGGGTGTACATTACAGGGGGTGTACATTACAGGGGGTGTACATTACAGGGGGTGTACATTACAGGGGGTGTACATTACAGAGGGTGTACATTACAGGGGGTGTACATTACAGGGGGTGTACATTACAGGGGGTGTACACTACAGGGGGTGTACATTACAGGGGGTGTACATTACAGGGGGTGTACATTACAGGGGGTGTACATTACAGGGGGTGTACATTACAGGGGGTGTACATTACAGGGGGTGTACATTACAGGGGGTGTACATTACAGGGGGTGTACATTACAGGGGGTGTACATTACAGGGGGTGTACATTACAGGGGGTGTACATTACAGGGGGTGTACATTACAGGGGGTGTACATTACAGGGGGTGTACATTACAGGGGGTGTACATTACAGGGGTGTACATTACAGGGGGTGTACATTACAGGGGGTGTACATTACAGGGGGTGTACATTACAGCGGGTGTACATTACAGGGGGTGTACACTACAGCGGGTGTACATTACAGGGGGTGTACATTACAGGGGGTGTATATTACAGGGGGTGTATATTACAGGGGGTGTATATTACAAGTGGTGTATATTACAGGGGGTGTACATTACAAAGGGTGTATATTACAGGGGGTGTATATTACAGGGGGTGTACATTACAGGGGGTGTACATTACAGGGGGTGTACATTACAGGGGGTGTACATTTACAGGGGGTGTACATTACAAGGGGTGTATATTACAGGGGGTGTATATTACAGGGGGTGTACATTACAGGGGGTGTACATTACAGGGGGTGTACATTACAGAGGGTGTACATTACAGGGGGTGTACATTACAGAGGGTGTATATTACAGGGGGTGTACATTACAGGGGGTGTACATTACAGGGGGTGTATATTACAGGGGGTGTACATTACAGGGGGTGTACATTACAGGGGGTGTACATTACAAGGGGTGTATATTACAGGGGGTGTATATTACAGGGGGTGTACATTACAGGGGGTGTATATTACAGGGGGTGTACATTACAGGGGGTGTATATTACAGGGGGTGTATATTACAGGGGGTGTACATTACAGGGGGTGTACATTACAGGGGGTGTACATTACAAGGGGTGTATATTACAGGGGGTGTACATTACAGGGGGTGTACATTACAGGGGGTGTATATTACAGGGGGTGTACATTACAGGGGGTGTACATTACAGGGGGTGTACATTACAGGGGGTGTACATTACAGGGGGTGTACATTACAGGGGGTGTACATTACAGGGGGTGTATATTACAGGGGGTGTACATTACAGGGGGTGTACATTACAGGGGGTGTACATTACAGGGGGTGTACATTACAGGGGGTGTACATTACAAGTGGTGTATATTACAGGGGGTGTACATTACAAGGGGTGTATATTACAGGGGGTGTATATTACAGGGGGTGTATATTACAAGTGGTGTATATTACAGGGGGTGTACATTACAAAGGGTGTATATTACAGGGGGTGTATATTACAGGGGGTGTACATTACAGGGGGTGTACATTACAGGGGGTGTACATTACAGGGGGTGTACATTACAGGGGGTGTACATTACAGGGGGTGTACATTACAGGGGGTGTACATTACAGGGGGTGTACATTACAAGGGGTGTATATTACAGGGGGTGTATATTACAGGGGGTGTATATTACAGGGGGTGTATATTACAGGGGGTGTACATTACAGGGGGTGTACATTACAGGGGGTGTACATTACAAGGGGTGTATATTACAGGGGGTGTATATTACAGGGGGTGTACATTACAGGGGGTGTATATTACAAGTGGTGTATATTACAGGGGGTGTACATTACAAGGGGTGTATATTACAGGGGGTGTATATTACAGGGGGTGTACATTACAGGGTTTTTCTGCCATCGATTTCCACCGAGTCGCCAATGTGGATTTCTGCTCCATTCAAGCCATTTCCATTTGTGCCGGTGGTGATTCGTACGATATAGACTCGGTAATGGTAGAATAAATCAACTCTCCACCAAGGGGATTGTTCACTACTTGTGCTGCTGCACGATCCCAACTTGCAATTAGTGTGGCATTTCCATCGATTGCATGCCCAGCCTCTCCGAGTTCTCCGACGCTAGACTGGGTCGCCCGAATGGTCGCAGCCAGATTGCCTGTAAACAGGGGGATGAAAGTTGTTTAAAGGCTCAATACTACAGAAATCCTAGAGGAGAAAAAAAGTGCCGGGGTGAAATTAAAAAGGAAATTACGAAATCAAAGAGAGGGCATGAAAAAATATTGGCAAGTAAAATCAAGGAAAACCTAAAAATGTTTTGTAAATACATTAAGAGCAAGAGGATAACTAAAGAAAGAGTCGGGCCTATTAGAGACCGTAACGGTAACCTGTGTGTGGAAGCGGAAGACGTGGGTATGGTCCTTAATGAATACTTTACATCTGTTTTCACAAAAGACAGGGGCGATGCAGACATTGCAATGAGGAAGGAGGAGTGTGAAATATTACATTAAATAAACACAGTGAGAGAGGATGTACTAGAAAGGCTGGTCCAGCCTGGTCCAGATGGCTTGTATCCCAGGTTGTGAAGGGAATTGGGGGAGGAGATAGCGGAAGGTCTTGCCATAATTTTCCAATCTTCCCTAGATGCGGGGGAGGTGCCTAAGGATTGGAAAGTGGCAAATGTGACACCATTGTTCAAGAAAGGGTGTAAGGACAACCCTGGTAACTACAGGCCGGTCAGTTTAACATCAGTGGTGGGTAAAGTTTTAGAAACAATAATCAAGGAAAAGATTAATGGGCACTTGGAGAGGTTTAAGCTAATTAAGGAGAGCCAACACAGATTTGTAAAAGGCAGATTGTGTGTGACTAATCTAATTGAATTTTTTGATGAAGTAACAGGGAGGATTGATGAAGGGAATGCAATGGATGTTGTCTACATTGATTTTAGGAAGGCGTTTGACAAAGTACCACATAGAAGGCTGGTTAACAAAATTGAGGCACATGGAATAGGTGGGTCAGTGGCAGATTGGATAAGGAATTGGCTTAAGGACAGAAAACAGCGAGTTGTGGTAAATGGCTGTTTTTCAGACTGGAGGATGGTAGACAGTGGTGTTCCCCAAGGGTCAGTGCTGGGACCACTGCTTTTTTTGATATATATAAATGACCTGGATATTGGAATACAGAGTAGAATTTCTAAATTTGCCGATGACACCAAACTTGGGGGTGTGGCAGACAGTGATGATAATACCAATCGACTGCAACAGGACATCGAAAGGCTAGCAGAATGGGCAGACAAGTGGTAGATGGAATTTAATACAGAGAAGTGTGAGGCGATGCATTTTGGCAGAAGGAACAGGGAGAGGCAATATACACTTAATGGCACAGTTTTAAAGAGTGTTCAGGGACAGAGGGACCTGGGAGTTAATGTGCATAGGTCCCTGAAGGTGGAAGGACATATTGAGAGAGTGGTTAGCAAAGCATATGGGATCTTGGGCTTCATAAATAGAGGTATTGAATACAAAAGTAGAGAAGTTATTCTGAACCTTTATAAAGCGCTGGTTAGGCCACAGCTGGTCTATTGCGTCCAGTTCTGGTCACCACACTTTAGGAAGGATGTGAAGGCCCTTGAGAGGGTGCGGAGGAGATTTACCAGAATGGTTCTGGGGATGGGGGATCTGAGCTACAAGGACAGGTTGGAGAAGCTGGATTTGTTTTCATTAGAGCAAAGGAGGTTGCGGGGTGATTTGATAGAGGTGTACAAGATTATGACGGGTTTGGATAGGCTAGACGGGGAAAGGCTGTTCCCACTAGTTGATGGTACAAGGACTAGGGGACACAGATTTAAGGTTTTGGGCAAGAGATATAGGGCTGACGTGAGGAAAAACTTTTTTATGCAGTGAGTGGTGAGGACCTGGAACTCGCTGCCGACGGAAGTGGTGGAAGCGGAGACACTCAATGTTTTCAAGGGGAGACTGGATAAGCACTTGAGGGGAATAAACTTGCAGGGCTACGGGGATAGAGCGGGGGAATGGGGCTGACTGGATTGCTCTACAGAGAGCCGGCATGAACTCAATGGGCTGAATGGCCTCCTTCTGTGCCGTTATGACTCTATAACCTTTTGACTCAGAGATGAGGCAAGGCTGTTACCCACTGAGCCAAAGTTGACACTGAAATTGAGGAGCCAACTGGGGAACAGGCTCTCCTAGATTGGGTATTGTGCAATGAGAAGGGGTTCATTAATAATCGTGTTGTGCGGGGTCCTTTAGGGAAGAGTGACCATAACATGATAGAATTCTTCATTAAAATGGAAAGTGAAGAAGTCCAATCCAAAACTAGGGTCCTAAATCTAAACAAGGGAACCCATGAAGGTATGAGGAGTGAGTTGGCTATGATAAATTGGGGAGCTTCATTAAAAGGCATGATAGTGGATAGGCAATGGCTAACATTTAAGGAACCAATGCATGAATTGCAACAATTATACATTCTTTTCTGGCGCAAAAACACAAAAGAAAAAGTGGGCCAACCATGGCTAACAAAAACAACAAAGGGTAGTATTAGATCCAACATTGCCAGAAAAAGTAGCAAGCCTGAGGATTGGGAGCAGTTTAGAGTTCAGCAAAAAAGGACCAAGAGATTGATTAAGAGGGGGTAAAATAGAGTATGAGAGTAAACTTGCAAGGAACATAAAAGCAGACTGTAAAAGCTTCTGCAAATATGTAAAAAGAAAAAGATTAGTGAAGACAAATGTAGGTCCCTTACAGTCAGAAACGGGAGAATTTATAATGGGAAACAAGGAAATGGCTGAGCAATTAAACAAATACTTTGATTCTGTCTTCACGGAAGAGGACACAAATAACTTTCCAGAAATGCTAGGGAACCAAGGGTTTATTGAGAAGGAGGAATTAAAGGAAATTAGTATTAGTAAAAAAATAGTGCTGGAGAAATTAATGGGACTGAAAGCTGATAAATCCCCAGGGCCTGATAATCAGCGTCCCAGAGTACTAAAAGAGGTAGCCATGGAAACAGTGGATGCATTGGTTGTCATCTTCCAAAATTCTATAGATTGTGAAACAGTTCCGGCAGATTGGAGGGTGGCAAATGTAACCCTACTATTTAAAAAAGGGGGGAGAGAAAACAGGGAACTACAGACCGGTTAGCCTAACATCAGTAGTAGGGAAAATGCTAGAGTCTATTATAAAGAATGTGATAACAGGACACTTAGAAAATATCAACGGGTTTAGACAAAGTCAACATGGATTTATGAAAGGGGAATCGAGTTTGACAAACCTACTGGAGTTTTTTGAGGATGTAACTGGTAGAATAGATAAGGGAGAACTAGTGGATGTGGTGTATTTGGATTTTCAGAAGGCCTTTGATAAAGTCTCATATAAGAGGTTAATGAGCAAAATTAAAGCATATGGGATTGGGGGTAATATACTGGCCTGGATTGAAAATTGGTTAACAGACAGGAAACAGAGTAGGAATAAATGGGTCTTTTTCGGGGTGGCAGGCGGTGACTAGTGGGGTACCGCAGGGATCAGTGCTTGGGCCCCAGCTATTCACAATATATATCAATGATTTAGGTGAGGGAACCAAATGTAATATTTCCAAGTTTGCTGACGACACGAAACTAGGTGGGATTGTGAGTTGTGAGGAAGATGCAAAGAGGCTTCAAGCTGATTTAGACAAGTTGAGTGAGTGGGCAAATACATGGCAGATGCAGTATAACGTGGATAAATGTGAATCTATATTAACGATTTGGAGGAAGGGACCGAGTGCAACATATCCAAGTTTGCCGACGATACAAAGATGGGAGGGAAAGCAGTGAGTGAGGATGACATAAAAAACCTGCAAAAGGACATAGACAGGCTAAGTGAGTGAGCAGAAATTTGGCAGATGCAATATAATGTTGGAAAGTGTGAGGTTATGCACTTTGGCAGAAAAAATCAAAGAGCAAGTTATTATCTAAATGGAGAGAAACTGCAAAGTGCTACAGTACAAAGGGATCTGAGGGTCCTGGTGCATGAAACACAAAAAGTTAGTATGCAGGTGCAGCAGGTGATCAGGAAGGCCAATGGAATCTTGGCTTTTATTGCAAGGGGGATGGAGTATAAAAACAGGGAAGTCTTGCTTCAGTTATACAGGGTATTGGTGAGGCCACACCTGGAATACTGCGTGCAGTTTTGGTTTCCATATTTAAGAAAAGATACACTTGCTCTCGAGGCGGTTCAGAGAAGGTTCACTTGGTTGATTCCAGAGATGAGGGGGTTGACGTATGAGGAAAGGTTGAGTAGGTTGGGACTCTACTCATTGGAGTTCAGAAGAATGAGAGGCGATCTTATCGAAACATATAAGATTATTGCTCAAGATAAAAAATCAAGGGATTGGGGGTAATATTCTGGCGTGGGTGGAGGATTGGCTCTCTAACAGAAAGCAGAGAGTTGGGATAAATGGTTCGTTCTCAGATTGGCAACCAGTAACTAGTGGTGTTCCGCAGGGGTCAGTGCTGGGTCCCCAACTCTTTACAATCTATATTAATGATTTGGAGGAGGGGACCGAGTGCAACATATCAAAGTTTGCAGATGATACAAAGATGGGACGGAAAGTAGTGAGTGAGGAGGACATAAAAAACCTGCAAAGGGACATAGACAGGCTAAGTAAGTGGGCAGAGATTTGGCAGATGGAATACAATACTGGAAAGTGTGAGGTTATGCACTTTGGCAGGAAAAATCATAGAGCAAGTTATTATCTTAATGGCAAGAAACTGGAAAGTACTGTAGTACAAAGGGATCTGGGGGTCCTGGTGCACGAAACTCAAAAAGTTAGTATGCAGGTGCAGCAAGTGATTAAGAAGGCCAATGGAATGTTGGCTTTTATTGCTAGGGGGTTGGAATATAAAAACAGGGAGGTAATTGCTGCAGTTGTACAAGGTATTGGCGAGGCCGCACCTGGAATACTGCATACAGTTTTGGTGTCCATACTTAAGAAAAGACATACTTGCTCTCGAGTCAGTACAAAGAAGGTTCACTCGGTTAATCCCGGGGATGAGGGGGTGGTCATATGAGGAGAGGTTGAGTAGATTGGGACTCTACTCATTGGAGTTCAGAAGAATGAGAGGCGATCTTATTGAAACATATAAGATTGTGAAGGGGCTTGATCGGGTGGATGCGGTGAGGATGTTCCCAATGATGGGTGAAACTAGAACTAGGGGGCATAATCTTAAAATAAGGGGCTGCTCATTCAAAACTGAGATGAGGAGAAACTTCTTCACTCAGAGGGTGGTAGGTTTGTGGAATTTGCTGCCCCAGAAAGCTGTGGAAGCTACATCATTAAATAAATTTAAAACAGAAATAGATAGTTTCCTAGAAGTAAAGGGAATTAAGGGTTACGGGGAGCGGGCAGGAAATTGGACATGAGTCTGGGTTCGGAATGGTCATGGCCCTGTGGGTAGTGGAGTGGGCCCAGGGGCCGTGTAGCCTTGTTCTGCTCCTACTGTGTTCTAATTCTGTTAGATTTCAGGAGATGGTTTTATTCCTGTTCCTGGCTGGGGTGGAGATCGCCTTTACAGAAGGTAAGTACTGTAGAAAATATAGGGACAGAGTGATCTCCTGGAAGAATTTCGATCGCCTAGATGGGTCGGAGAGGAATTTCCCAGATTTGTTTCTCCCAAATTGGCCATTGGGTCTTTATCTGGTTTTTCGCCTCTCCCGGGAGATCACATGGGTTCGGGTGGATGCAGAGTGATAGAAGATTTGAGGTTAGGATCAGATCAGCCATGATCTTATTGAATGGTGGAGCAGGCTCGAGGGGCCGATTGGCCTACTCCTGCTCCTATTTCTTATGTTCTTATGTTCTTATGTTCTAAGATTGTGAGGGGGCTTGATCGGGTGGATGCGGTGAGGATGTTTCCACTGATGGGTGAGACTAGAACTAGGGGGCATAATCTTAGAATAAAACTGAGATGAGGAGAAACTTCTTCACTCAGAGGGTAGTAAATCTATGGAATTTGCTACCTTAGAGAGCTGTGGAAGCTGCAACATTAAATAAATTTAAAATGGAGATAGACAGTTTCCTAGCAGATAAGGGAATTAGGGGTTACGGGGAGAGGGCAGGGAAGTGGACGTGAGTCTAGATTCAGATCAGCCATGATCCTATTGAATGGCGGAGCAGGCCCGAGGGGCCGTATGGCCTACTCCTGCTCCTATTTCTTATGTTCTTATGTTCTTAAGTTATCCACTTCGGTAGGAAAAACAGAAAGGCAGAGTATTATTTAAATGGTGATAGATTGGGAAATGTTGATGTATAAAGGTGTGGAGATGCTGGAGTTGGACTGGGGTGGGCAAATGTAAGAAGTCACACAACACCAGGTTATACTCCAACAGCTTTATTTGAAATCACAAGCTTTCGGAGCGCTGCTCCTTCTTCAGGTGAAGTGGAGAAATGCATAGAGACACAGCTTATATAGTCAGAGAATCATGTCAGATGTTTACAGGTACCTGTAAACATCTGACATGATTCTCTGACTATATAAGCTGTGTCTCTATGCATTTCTCCACTTCACCTGAAGAAGGAGCAGCGCTCCGAAAGCTTGTGATTTCAAATAAAGCTGTTGGACTATAACCTGGTGATGTATAAAGGGACCTGGGTGTCCTTGTACACCAGTCACTGAAAGCAAACATGCAGGTGCAGCAAGCAGTTAGGAAGGCAAATGGTATGTTGGCCTTCATTGCAAGAGGATTTGAGTACAGGAGCAAGGATGTCTTCCTACAGTTGTACAGGGCCTTGGTGAGACCACACCTGGAGTACTGTGTGCAGTTTTGATCTCCTTACCTAAGAAAGGATATACTTGCCATAGAGGGAGTATAGCGAAGGTTCACCAGACTGATTCCTGGGATGGCAGGACTGTCGTATGAGGAGAGATTGGGTCGACTAGACCTGTATTCACTAGAGTTTAGAAGAATGAGAGGGGATCTCATTGAAACGTATAAAATTCTGACAGGGCTAGACAGACTGGATGCAGGGAGGATGTTTCCCCTGGCTGGGGGGTCTAGAATGAGGGGTCACAGTCTCAGGATACGGGGTAGGACATTGTGGACTGAGATGAGGAGAAATTTCTTCACTCATAGGGTGGTGAACCTGTGGAATTCTCTACCACAGTAGACTGTGGAGGCCAAGTCACTGAATATATTTAAGAAGGAGATAGATAGATTTCTGGACACAAAAGGCATCAAGGGGTATGGGGAGAGAGTGGGGATATGGTATTGAGATAGAGGATCAGCCACGACACACACACAGACACACACACACACAGACACACACACACACAGACACACACACACACAGAGCCACACACAGACACACAGACACACACACACAGACACACACACAGACAAACACACACACACACACAGACACACACACACACACACACACAGACAGTCACAAACCCTGGCTGGGCCCATTATCCGCTGGTCTCTATCAGAGCTGTGACTGAGCTCAGGAAGCTGCCAGTCAGGGCCAGTCTAATCCAAGGCGGGCTGCTCCTGCTCTCAGTCACTGAGCACTGACCCAGTCTGACCAGCCCCAGTCTGCATCAATAACCAGAGTAAATGCGAATCAAACGCTGACTGAATCTTCCTGCCGGTGTTTGTAACTGGTGGTAACTGCCACACGTTAATTTCTTACCTGTTGAGGGATGAGATTGAGCAAGCCCCCAGAGACAGGCAAACACCAGCATGTAATGGGACTTCATTCTGTAGAGAAAAAAAGAAGAGGAAATGTTAACCACACTGAAAGAGCAGATGCCAGTTGTTGAAAGGAAATTTTCGTGTGCCTGACAGACATTAATAAAAATTTGATTAATATTTATTGGGCGGTTTAGCTCCTTTCATCATCCAGCCATGTTAGGAAGACTTTTGTCTTTTTTCTCGGCGACAGTTGACTATTATTAGGAGATGAGTAAAGCTCCCTCTACACTGTCCCATCAAACACTCCCAGGGCAGGATATAGGAAATAGGTTCCTATTTTGTGCCCCTTCGACTGACTGTAAGCTCTAATACAGATTGAAGATGGACATTGAGGAACAGGATGCTAGGGAAAAGTCCCAGCCTGGATGCACTCCCCGATCCCCAGAATACAATCGGACTGCAGGAAAAGAGATCAGGAAAGCTTGCTCACCTTGTGCAGGATCCTCGCAGGTGCTTAGATTGGCGGTTTGATCAGAGTTTATATCACAGCAGCTTAGAGACGGGTCAGTGTGCAACTGGTCACATGCTGCTGGAGCTGGGTTTCTATTGGCTAAAAGTTTGATGCCATTTGTCAATCTTAGGAAATATCAATTGAGCAAAACCCGCATAAAATAGAAGAACAAGAGGAATTCGCAATACGTGTCGGACCGTTACTCAGGATGGGGAAAGAGGGAACAGACTGTTTGAAAGGAGAAGTGCAGCGAGACTGAGGGCTCGGGGGGAGTGACGAGGTCAGAGGAGCACTGTAATCAATCTGGACTTCTTTCTATTATGTCTGTGAATGATTGAGACACGGACAGCAGGAGTTGAACAAAACAAGTCTTTACTGCTGGAAGTCAATAGTGAAACTGAAAACAACAGCAGCTCACTAGCGCCTTTTATACAGGGGTGGTCACTGCCGGTACTGCAGTCTGAGACCAGTTATTCTCTTAAAGGTACATACACAACAATTCCTCCCCTTTTAGATAAACAGTACATAACATTCATTTAACAACTAAATGATAACTAATTACAATCACAATTACAGTCGCTAGATACATTGGTTAAGTTTAAGCAATTGTAAGTTCAGTCTTTGAGGAGGCCTCCTGATTCTGTCTGGATAACGCCTCTTTGGGGTATCAGGTTCTTCTGGCAATGCTGAGTCGGGATCAATGTCGTTGTTTGGTTCATCTGCTTCCAATATCACCGGTTCTGCGGTAGCTGCAATTGGTACATCGATTTCATTGCCAGGTGTATCAGATCGTGGTGTGGAGTTGACGTTTTCCAGTGACTCTAGAATCTGGTCAGCATGGCATCTTACAATGCTCTCTCCAACGTCCACGGTATACATGAAAGGTCCTTGCCGTGTACAAATCGTTCCTGGCTGCCATTTCTCAGTGCGGTAGTCCCGGGCCAAAACTGGTTGACCTAACTTAAAACTCCTGGTCGGCCTTTCATTCATATTCTGAAACTGCCTGTTCTCCACATCTCTTCGGACGTTTGGCTTAACCAAATCCAAGCGGCATCGTAGTCTTCGATTGAAGAACATCATGGCTGGAGTTTGGTTGGAGTGAGGAGGACATAAAAAACCTGCAAAGGGACATAGACAGGCTAAGTAAGTGGGCAGAGATTTGGCAGATGGAATACAATACTGGAAAGTGTGAGGTTATGCACTTTGGCAGGAAAAATCATAGAGCAAGTTATTATCTTAATGGCAAGAAACTGGAAAGTACTGTAGTACAAAGGGATCTGGGGGTCCTGGTGCACGAAACTCAAAAAGTTAGTATGCAGGTGCAGCAAGTGATCAAGAAGGCCAATGGAATGTTGGCTTTTATTGCTAGGGGGTTGGAATATAAAAACAGGGAGGTATTGCTGCAGTTGTACAAGGTATTGGTGAGGCCGCACCTGGAATACTGCATACAGTTTTGGTGTCCATACTTAAGAAAAGACATACTTGCTCTCGAGTCAGTACAAAGAAGGTTCACTCGGTTAATCCCGGGGATGAGGGGGTGGTCATATGAGGAGAGGCTGAGTAGATTGGGACTCTACTCATTGGAGTTCAGAAGAATGAGAGGCGATCTTATTGAAACATATAAGATTGTGAAGGGGCTTGATCGGGTGGATGCGGTGAGGATGTTCCCAATGATGGGTGAAACTAGAACTAGGGGGCATAATCTTAAAATAAGGGGCTGCTCATTCAAAACTGAGATGAGGAGAAACTTCTTCACTCAGAGGGTGGTAGGTTTGTGGAATTTGCTGCCCCAGAAAGCTGTGGAAGCTACATCATTAAATAAATTTAAAACAGAAATAGATAGTTTCCTAGAAGTAAAGGGAATAAAGGGTTACGGGGAGCGGGCAGGAAATTGGACATGAGTCTGGGTTCGGAATGGTCATGGCCCTGTGGGTAGTGGAGCGGGCCCAGGGGCCGTGTAGCCTTGTTCTGCTCCTACTGTGTTCTAATTCTGTTAGATTTCAGGAGATGGTTTTATTCCTGTTCCTGGCTGGGGTGGAGATCGCCTTTACAGAAGGTAAGTACTGTAGAAAATATAGGGACAGAGTGATCTCCTGGAAGAATTTCGATCGCCTAGATGGGTCGGAGAGGAATTTCCCAGATTTTTTTCTCCCAAATTGGCCATTGGGTCTTTATCTGGTTTTTCACCTCTCCCGGGAGATCACATGGGTTCGGGTGGATGCAGAGTGATAGAAGATTTGAGGTTAGGATCAGATCAGCCATGATCTTATTGAATGGTGGAGCAGGCTCAAGGGGCCGATTGGCCTACTCCTGCTCCTATTTCTTATGTTCTTATGTTCTTATGTAACCGCATGTGTCGCATTCCGGTAGGCAAACAAGAAGTTGTCCACCTTGTGTTGTAGGGGTATATCTTCATTACACATTGCCTTGATAGCTTTCTTGAATGTTTGGACAAACCTCTCGGCCAATCCATTAGTGGCTGGATGATATGGGGCAGATGTGTAATGCTTAACACCATTGTTCTTTAAGAACCTCCGGAACTCTTCAGACACAAACTGTGGTCCATTGTCAGAGCAAATCTTTTCAGGCAGCCCATTCCTGGCGAATATGGTTCGTAAAACTGTGATAGTTTTTTCCGTGGTGGTTGAGGACATTTTTATTACCTCTGGCCACTTTGAATGTGCATCCACCGCAATTAAAAACATCGAGTCCATGAAGGGACCAGCAAAATCAATGTGCACCCTTTGCCATGGTGATGAGGGCCACTCCCATGGATGCAGAGGAGCTTGTGGTGTGGCGTTTTGGACCTTCTGGCATCCTGCACAGCTCTTGGTCATCTCTTCGATTTCTCTATCGATTCCCGGCCACCACACAAACGCTCTGGCTAAGTTCTTCATTTTTACCCCGCCCAGATGACCCTCATGAAGTTCATTGAGCAATCTATCCGTCAACTTAGGTGGAATTACTACTCTGGATCCACACATCAAGGTTCCTCTGCACACTGACAGCTGTTCTCTTCTCGACGAGAATGCTGGCAACAGTGGTTCGCCATGTGCTGGCCATCCCTTCACCGTTAAATCTTAGACCCGTGATAGTGTCGGGTCATTCCGTGTTTCCTTTTCTATGTTTGCATTCGTCACAGGGAGACATTCGACTATGGTCGAGTGGAATAATTCCATTGGATCCACTGCAAGGTCTTCTTCTTCCACCGTCGGCAACGGTAGGCGTGACAATCCATCAGCATTCCCATGCTGTTTAGTTCCTCCATACTCGATGTCATATTGGTGTGCCCCTAGGGAAAGGGACCACCTCTGCAGCCGTTGTGCTGTCATTATCGGTACGCCCTTCTGAGGGTTGAAAATGGAGACAAGAGGTTGATGATCGGTTAGTAGAGTAAATTTTTGACCGTGCAGGTAGTGATTGAACTTCTTCACCCCCCACACTAGGCTGAGGGCCTCTCTGTCAATCTGGGCGTAGTTACGCTCGGCAGAAGTTAACGAGCGTGACGCAAAAGCTATCGGCCTCTCCAAACCATCAAGGAATTTATGTGACAGTACCGCCCCAATGCCGTAGGGAGACGCATCACATGTCAGTCTGATCGGCAGTGCTGGGTTGTAGTGAGCCAATACTTCCTTTGAAGTGATTAAGTCCTTACTCTTCTGAAAGGCCCGCTTACAATCATCGCTCCATTTCCATGCTACCCCCGTTCGTAGCAGGGCGTTCAGTGGGTGCAGAATTGTCGACAAATTCGGCAAAAACTTATGATAGTAATTCACCAATCCGAGGAATGACCTCAGTTGCGACACATTTTCAGGTGCTGGGGCCTTAACAACCGCTTCAATTTTGTCAGGGGACTTATGTAATCCCTCTTCATCAATCACGTGGCCACAATACGATATCTGTTTCTTAAAATACTCGCACTTGGGGTGGTTGGCTCGTAGCCCATGTTCCCGTAGTCTAGTGAGCACCTGTTCTCGGTTGTTAAGGTGTTCACTGTCATCTTCACCTGTCACAAGGATGTCGTCCAAGTAACACTGAGTCCCCGGAATCCCTTGCAGGACTTGTTCCATCGCTCTTTGCCATATCGCCGGAGCTGATGCTACTCCGAATACCAATCGATGATACTGGTAAAGACCTTTGTGAGTGTTTATCGTGAGATACTTCCAAGAGGACTCTTCAACCTCCATCTGCAAATATGCTTGTGCTAGGTCAATTTTTGTAAAACGCTTCCCTCCAGACAGTGAGGCGAAGATGTCTTCTATCCTTGGAAGAGGATATTGTACTGTGTGAAGGACTGGGTTCACCGTCACCTTGAAATCCCCACAGATGCGAATCTTCCTTGGCTCCCCGGACTTATTGCTTAATGTTTTCTTCATGACAGGAACGATGGGTGTCACCCACTCGCTCCAGTCGACCTTAGACAACACGCCTGCCTTCTCCAGATTCTCCAGCTCTGCCTCGACGGCTGGGCGAATTGCATATGGTACCGGTCTTGCTTTGAAAAACTTGGGAACTGCATTCTCTTCTATTTTTATCGAGGTGGTTACGCCTTTAAGCGTGCCCTGTTCTTGTTGAAATACCTCTTTGGCGTTAGCTAAGATTGTTGACCATCGTCCAGGAGCGACGTCTTCATCTTTTTTACCGTCCACCGTCATTGCATGAATGGAGTGCCAATCTAAGTTTATCTTCCTGATCCATTCACGTCCCAATAACGGTGGTCCACCATTTGGCAGTATGTAGAGGTACAATTTCCGTATTTTCTTGCCGTTGTATTCGACAGGCACCCTTATTTTTCCTCTGGGGTATACTTTTTGCCCCGTATACATCGTCAAGACGATGGATGTCTCTCTCAAGGGTATGTGTGAGAATAGCCGCTCATAGTCTCGTCGATTCATGACGGTTAGCGCTGATCCTGTATCCAATTCCATTTTAACTTGGGACCCTGCTATCGTGAGGGTGACCCAAATGGTTCGGTGATCCTCTTTTGCGATTACATTGTGAAGTTTGAGACAGCTTAGTCTCCTGTTCCCGGATTCACTATCGCTCATCTGGTCTTCGGAACTACTGTCCGTCATCTTTTGTACTTTCTTGTACGGTTCCTTAGTAGCCTTTTTGTTGTCGCTGGTTTCTTCCCAGACCTGCAAACTCGTGCAATGTGTCCCCTTTTTCCGCATTGCCTGCATATTTTGTCTTTGGACCAGCAGTCCTTCTGGTCATGGTTAGTTCTGCCGCAGCGATAACATTTTGCAAATCCCCGTGTCATTTCGTGGGTGCCGTATTCCTGTGGCTTTTGTTGAATTTCTGCAGCTCCCCTTGCTGCTGCTTCATACGATACTGCCACGCTGAAAGCCTTATCTAGCGTCAGCTCTTTCTCTGATAGTAACTTCTTCTGTGTTCCTTCACTCAGGAGTCCACAGACAAATTTGTCCCGTAGGGTATCTGCCAGTCCTGCTCCGAACTGGCAGTGCTTTGATAGCTTGCGTAGTTCCGTAAGGTACTCAGCATTGCTCTCATCTTTATGCTGAGTTCTCCTGTGGAATTTAAATCTTTCTGCTATCAACAGCGGTGCAGGGTTTAGGTGTTCCTGTAGGACAGCAACAATTTTGTTAAAACTCTTCGCCTTCGGTTTGGCTGGAGTAATCAGGTCCCGCAATAGGCCGTACGTTCTAGCGCCCATTAAGTTTAGCAATATCGATGCCTTTTTCTCCTCAGCTATTTCGTTTGCCTCGAAATATACCTCGACTCTTTCCACATACGTGGTCCAGTCCTCTATTGTATTATCAAAAGCAGTGATACAGCAAATCTAAAATGGCGCCTCCCGCGCTTTGCCTTCTTCCCCGATTTAACAAAATGGCGCCTCCCGCGCTTTGCCTTCTTCCCCGCTGATTAAGATGGCGCCTCCCGCGCTTTGCCTTCTTCCCCGTTGTTGCTAGCGCTGCTTTCCGCAGTTCCCGTTGCAACCTGCAGCTCCTCGCGGTCTCTTGCGCGTTTAATATTTCTTTTTTTTAAATTATTTTCCCGTCGTGGAACAACCCTGTGGGACTCTTGCCTCCCTCTTCTCGGGTCTATACGCAGCCCGGCTTCGTAGCACCGGCCGCGCCCTGTGTGCTCCACCCTCTCTCTCTCTTCTTCCCGACAATGCTGCTCGGCCCCGTTGTAAGCCACCCGCTCGAGTTCGTGACCGCCGCAGCCCAGGAAGGATCAGTGCACTACCTGCCACCAGCCCGATTAGCTGAAGCACCGTCGACAGGAACCAGGCCCCGCTTCCGACAGCTTCTCCAGCAATCTTCAACTCCGCTAACACAGGGGCGGATGCCCACGGTCAATGCCCATTTCTACTGCCTCTTACTTTCTTTTGCTTCTGGCCTCGACCTCTGCTCACTTCGCTGTAGGAATGGATCCCAGGAGGTGGTGCAGACTGTAGGTAGGTTCGTATCTGCTCGTCGCCAGTATTATGTCCATGAATGATTGAGACACGGACAGCAGGAGTTGAACAAAACAAGTCTTTACTGCTGGAAGTCAATAGTGAAACTGAAAACAACAGAGGCTCACTATCGCCTTTTATACAGGGGTGGTCACTGCCGGTACCGCAGTCTGAGACCAGTTATTCTCTTAAAGGTGCATACACAACACTTTCAAAGGTACAAGAAACAGAAATAAGCAGGTTTAGGAATCACTGAGAAAGCAACTGTGGATACAGGAGGGATTTGAACAAGTGAAGTGAAGTGAACCCAACAAGACCAGCCTGGAAAGTTCTACAATTCTGCAAAACGTAGAAGGCAAGTCAAAGAACTGCCCGGTCCTTTACAGGATAAAGTGGGTCAAACTATTCCAATTAATCAGCCCCTCGAGCCTGTTCCACCATTCAATTAGATCATGACTGATCTGTACCTCAATTCCATCTACCCGCCTTTCCTCCGTTTCCCTCGATACCCTCACCCAACAATAATCTATTAATCTCAGTCTTGAAAGCTCCAACTGACCCGCAGCATCCACAGCCTTTTGCGGGAGAGAGTTCCAGATTTCCACCAAGTGCTTCCTGACATCACCCCTGAACGGCCTGGCTCTAATTTTAAGGTTCTGCCCCCTTGTTCTGGACTCCCCCCACCAGAGGAAATAGTTTCTCTATCTCTATCCCATCGAATCCTTTAATCATCTTAAACACCTCGATCAGATCACCCCTTAATCTTCTAAACTCCAGGGAATACAAGCCCAGTCTGTGCAACCTGTCCTCGTAATTTAACCCTTTTAGCCCCGGTATCATTCTGGTGAATCTGCGCCGCTCCCCCTCCGAGGCCGAGATATCCTTCCTGAGGGGCGGGGCCCGGAACTGAACCCAGTGCCCAGATGGGGTCTGACCAGAGCTCTGTACAACTGAAGCTGAACTTCCTCCCCTTTGTAGCCCAGCCCTCGGGATAAAGCCCAACATTCCATTAGCCTTTTTTTTTGTTTTTTTGTAGCTGTCCACTAGTGTCAGCTGTGACTCAGTGGGCAGCACACTCGCCTCTGAGTCAGAAGGTTGTGGGTTCAAGTCTCACTCCAGGGACTTGAGCACATAAAGCTAGGCTGACACTCCAGTGCAGTACTGAGGGAGTGCTGCATTGTTGGAGGTGCCGTCTTTCAGAGGAGACGTTAAACCCAGGCCCTGTCTGCTCTCTCAGGTGAACGTAAAAGATCCCATGGCCACTATTTCGAAGAAGAGCAGGGAAATTATCCCCGGTGTCCTGGCCAATATTTATCCCTCAACCAGCATCACTAAAACAGATTGTCTTGTCATTACCACATTGCTGTTTGTGGGACCTTTTCCCCTTTATCCACCCTGCTCGTTACCTCCTCAAAGAACTCTAGTAAATTTGTCAAACACGATTTCCATTTCATAATACCATGTTGACTCTGCTTGATTGTTTTATGATTTTCTAGATGTCCTGCTATTACTTCCTTAATAATGGATTACAGAATTTTCCCAAGGACAGATGTTAGGCTAACTGGCCTATAGTTTCCTGCTTTCTGCTTCCCTCCTTTCTTGAATAGGGGCATTACATTTGCGGTTTTCCAATCCGCTGGGACCTCTCCTGAATCCAGGGAATTTTGGTAGATTACAACCAGCGTATCCACTATCTCTGTAGCCACTTTTTTTTAAGACCCTAGGATGTAGGCCATCAGGTCCAGGGGACTTGTCAGCCTTTAGTCCCATTAGTTATAGTCATACTCACAGAATCATACCTTTCAGCCAATGTCCCACACTCCTCCATCACCATTCCTGGGTATGTCCTGTCCCACCGGAAGGACAGACCCACCAGGGGTGGCAGCACAGTGGTATACAGTCAGAAAGGAATGGCCCTGGGAGTCCTCAACATTGACTCCGGACCCCATGAAATCTCATGGCTTCAGGTCAAGCATGGGCAAGGAAACCTCCTGCTCATTACCACCTCCCGCTCTCCCTCAGCTGATGAATCAGTACTCCTCCATGTTGAACACCACTTGGAAGAAGCACTGAGAGTAGCAAGGGCACAGAATGTACTCTGGGTGGGGGACTTCAATGTCCATCACCAAGAGTGGCTCGGTAGCACCACCACTGACTGAGCTGGCCGAGTCCTGAAGGACATAACTGCCAGTCTGAGCCTGCGACAGGTGGTGAGAGAACCAACACGAGGGAAAAACCTACTTGACCTCGTCCTCACTAACCTACCTGTTGCAGATGCATCTGTCCATGACAGTATTGGTAGCAGTGATCACAGCACAGTCATTGTGGAGATGAAGTCCCGTCTTCACACTGAGGACACCCTCCACCGTGTTGTGTGGCACTACCACCGTGCTAAATGGGATAGATTCAGAACAGATCTTGCATCTCAAATCTGGGCATCCATGAGGCGCTGTGGGCCATCAGCAACAGCAGAATTGTATTCCACCACAATCTGTGACCTCATGGCCTGGCATATCCCTCACTCTACCATTACCATCAAGCCAGGGGACCAACACTGGTTCAACAAGGAGTGTAGAAGAGCATGCTAGGAGCAGCACCAGGCGTACCTAAAAATGAAGCTGAAACACATGCATGCAAAACAGCGGAAGCAGCATGCTATAGACCGAGCTAAGCGATCCCACAATCAACGGATCAGATCAAAGCTCTGTAGTCCTGCCACATCCAGTCGTGAATGGTGGTGGACTATTAAACAACTAATGGGAGGAGGAGGCTCCATGAATATCCCCATCCTCAATGATGGTGGAGCCCAGCACGTGTGTGCAAAAGACAAGGCTGAAGCGTCCCTTGCAGTCAGAATCAGAGAAATTATAATGGGGAACAAAGAAATGGCAGACCAATTAAATACATATTTTGGTTCTGCCTTCACAAAGGAGGAGACAAATAACCTCCCAGAGATGTCGGGAAACATAGGGTTTAATGACAGGAAGGAACTGAATGAAATCAGTATTTGTAGGGAAATGGTGTTAGAGAAATTGACGGGATTGAAGGCCAATAAATCCCCAGGGCCTGATAATCTACATCCTAGGCTACATAAGGAAGTGGCCCTAGAAATAGTAGATGCATTGCTGGTCATCTTACAAAATTCGATAGACTCTGGAACAGTGCCCATGGATTGGAGGGTAGCTAATGTTACCCCACTGTTCAAAAAAGGTGGTAGAGATAAAACGGGGAATTACAGACTGGAAAGCCTGACATCGGTAGTGGGGAAAATGCTAGAGTCCATTATAAAAGATGTAATAGCAGAGCACTTGGAAAACTGTGACCGGATCGGACAAAGTCAACATGGATTTACAAAAGGTAAATCATGCTTGACTAATCTACTGGAGCTTTTTGAGGATGTAACTGGTAAAATAGATAAGGGAGAACCAATGGATATGGTGTATTTGGACTTTCAAAAGGCTTTCGATAAGGTCCCGCATAAGAGATTAGCGTGTAAAGTTAAGGCACATGGGATTAGGTGCAAGGTATTGACTTGGATAGAGAACTGGTTGGCAGAAAAAAAGCAAAGACTTGGAATAAACGGCTTTTTTTCCAAGTGGCAGGCAGTGACTAGTGGGGTACCGCAGGGATCGGTCCTTGGACCCCAGCTATTCACAATATATATTAATGATCTGGACGAGGGAACTAGATGTAATATCTCCAAGTTTGCAGATGACACAAAGCTGGGTGGGCGTGTGTGCTATGAGGAGGATGCCGAGAAACTCCAGGATGATTTGGACAGGTTGGGTGATTGGGCAGAAGCATGGCAGATGCAATATAACGTGGATAAATGTGAGGTTATCCACTTTGGTGTCAAAAACAAGAAGGCAGATTATTATCTGAATGGCAATAGATTGGGAGAAGGGGAAGTGCAACAAGACCTGGGCGTCCTTGTGTAGAATTCGCAAAATTAATATTGCATTATAAGGGTCCTCTGGCAGAAGAGGACTTGATTTTAAAAGACTGTTTTAAAAGAAGCCCAGAAAAAGGGGCACACAAAATGGCCGCCAGACCCCGTGACCGACTTATTGGGACACTTTAAAATGGTTCCTGCAGTCCCCAGACAGCCGTTGTGGATTCAACCAAGTTCTGGAAGCCATTTCTGAGAGAACGAAACCAGACACCAACACATACATAAAGATTGGATGCAGATCCAGTCAGATCGGCCTGTAGATTAAGGCCATCTAATTGTTTACCCAGACAAAGGGGAACAGTTCCATATTCATAAAGAACGCATCAAGGACCCGTTAAAGACATCAGGAAGACATTAAAACATTACCAGGTCATTCCAGACCAGAGATGGCCATCACCGGCCATCCCGAAAGCAGTTTAAATATAATAACTACCCCGCTGTGCCATAAGCCTGCCAAAAGTTAAACAAAGACTAACCTTGATTTGGCGGGAGACAGAGGCTTCTCCTGAGAAGTATAATCGGAGACACCGGGGGCAGCGAGAGGAGTGGCTTCATCTTAGATTTTGGGAAGAGAGAGGTTCCTTTCTTCATCATCTTCGTGGGATCTTCGGTAATAGCCGTAACTTTCGATAGCAGCTGGAGTTCGGAGAAGAAGACGGTTCGAGCCGGCGTCCCGCCCCGGGGTAAAACATCGGGAGATCGTCGACCAACCCCGGGCCATTGACGAAACGGGAGGGTAGTAAAACTACTGAAGAAACCTATATGAAAGCCGGCTAGGGGCTTCCAACCGTGGTCAAGCAGATGATCTCCACCGACATCCAGGCCCGTCAGTGTCCAGCCTGTCCACGACCTTCACCTAGAGAGAGAGAGAGAGGTGTGGTGCAGCCCGCTGTGGTTCCACTGACCACGAGGAAACAGGACGCCTGAGGGGATCAAAATGCAGACCTGTTTCAAAACTCTATACTTTTCCAACTGGATTGGTGAGCATGTTTCTGGCCCTTCATAATCAGACCTAGATAGGTTAAAGGGGGTGGTCATTTTGGGTATAATTAACATGAGTAGTTGTCCCTCGATGTTCCGTGTGTTTCCCCATTTCATGATGACTTTTGTAAAGTGTAATATGCCTGTATCTATTTTAGTCAGTACTGTATTGTTATGATTTGTTTTTCCCTCCCATGTACCCTCTCATTTGCTTGCATTTGATTTGTTTTTCCATATGCAATAAAATTCCATTTTGATTCATTAAACTTGGTCTATCAGAGTCTTCTCTGCATTGTAGTTCCTGCACCTAAGTCCAGTGTCTAGAATCTAAGGGGCAAGTGGGTCGAACCACTCAAGGTTTTACTGTGCAAAAGAGAGAGAGAGGCCTCTGGCGAGAGAAACCTCTGCGACCTCGGAGAGAAAACCCCTTAAAGAAAATGGCGATCGTGGCAGGACACTGGCAGCAGGATTGCAATGTATTAGACCCAAGTTTGAATGGTCGAAATGCAATGGATGAGAGGATAGCAGATTATGTCTTTGGTAAGGTAAATCTCACTAAGCAGTGGATTTCCGGTCTCTTGCTGGATGGGCGTCCAGTGGACGCAGCCATCAGGTGGACAGAGAGCAAAGAGCATAAGAAGTCAGTGGAGAAGGCAGTGTGGCTGATGTGCTACAAGAAACAGGTCCAGGTTTTGGACCGGGTCGTTGCAGCACAGGCAGCAGAGATAGAGGAAAATGCCATGGGTGGGGAAAAACTCATCACAGCGCTTCACAGACTGAATCAGGAACGCCAAGTCATAGCCAGCCAACATCAGGCTAGAATAGAGTATCTGGAATGCCAGGTTACTGAGGCAAAGATCCATGAAGTGAGAATATGGGAGAAAAAGGCCCGCCTCGCACAACAGCTAAGAGCGCAGGAGGAGAGAGTAGTGGAAGTCAAGGCAGCTTACAAACTGTCCCTTGAACATGGGTTTGAGAGCGCAGACCATGGCCCCTGCCAAAAGACCATAGAGGACCTGACAACGGCCTGGTTAAGGCAAAAGGCATGGTATGCCTCGTAAGCCCAAAAGCAAGTCAGGTTGACTTTTTGCAGGAGTCCAAACATCCGGTTCCTTGCGAAGTAGTTGTGGCACCAGCCACTAAACACTCAGCCCCGCCGAGCTATAGTGAAGCTTGGCCAGAAAAGGGGGTGGTGGAAGAAAGGTGTTGTATCCGTGTGTTAATAGAGACACTGAAGACAGGAGTTGGTTTCACAGGTGTTTACTGAACAAAGTCTGGAGGGGAACTAACTGATACAACCCAATATACAGGCTTATATAGCCCGAGAGGCCATTACCGGCATTACAGTACACAGGGGGCTCTTAAAGGCACATACACTACAATTCCTCCCCTTTTAGCCAACCAGTACATAATATTTTAAGTAATCATTAATTACATGTTACAAGAAAAATAATCTACACATTGCTGCAGTTAATTAATTATAAGTCAGTCTCTCTGGAGGCTTCCTGACTTGGTCCGGATAACGCCTCGGTGGTGTAGTAGTTTCTGGTGGTGTAGTAGGTTCTTTTGGCAAGGCTGATTCGGCTTGAATGCCAGTGTCGGGTTCATTGGGTTCCAGTATCACCGGATCGGAGGTAGATATGGGTATCTCTACTTCATCATTAGGCATATAGGCCTAGAAATTCAGTATAGCCACTTTTGGGGCGGAAAAGTCGGGCGGCCGGTAAAGTTTGCGCCCGGCGCAAAGTCGAGGCCACTTCGCCGATATTCAGTAGCTTCGCCCTAAGAGTTTGCTCGAGCGCTAAAACTGGCGTTACACAACTATCTTTAGGCGCAAAGCCGGCGGTGCTGAGCTAAACCGCCGAGGCCGGGCGCAGCGCAGGTGCGGTCATTTCTTGATTGACAGCAGACACCCTGGCGCCGGCCAGCTCTTAAAGGGGGAAGGGTCGAGTTCGTCTGCTGCCACGCCCTGGACACTGCAGCCCTCCAGCTAGGCCTAAACACTGCTGCTGAACAGAAATAGCGCCGGGAAAGATGCAGAAGGCCCGTGAACGAGCGCAGCGCTTCACTGGCCATGATTTGAGGGTGCTGGTTAGGGCTTTGGAGAGGAGACGCAAACACCTGTTCCCGGACAGTGGGAAGAAGCCTGCCACCAGCGTCTACAGGAAAGCCTGGAGGGAGGTCGCCCACAGGGTCACATCCAACAGCGAGGTCCCCAGGACTGGTGTCCAATGCCGGAAAAAGTTCAATGACCTCACAAGGATTGTCAGGGTGAGTCCCCTTTCCAGTGTCCTCCTCATCCTTGCATGTGCACCTAACATTATGGGCAAAGGGACCTAAAAGCCCTAATGGCCAGCCCTCATCCAGCAGCTATGGGACTGGCATGAACATCAATTGCACATTCTGCACTTTACACACTGGCCAAGCTATTCGACCATGGGAGGCAGTGCACACAAGATCAGGGCACCACACTGGCCAAGCTATTCGACCATGGGAGGCAGTGCACACAAGATCAGGGCACCACACTGGCCAAGCTATTCGACCATGGGAGGCAGTGCACACAAGATCTGGGCACCACACTGGCCAAGCTATTCGACCATGGGAGGCAGTGCACACAAGATCAGGGCACCACACTGGCCAAGCTATTCGACCATGGGAGGCAGTGCACACAAGATCTGGGCACCACACTGGCCAAGCTATTCGACCATGGGAGGCAGTGCACACAAGATCTGGGCACCACACTGTACTTAGAGGCCGTCCTTTCTCTTGCAGGCCAAGCTGGCACACAATCAGAAGAGCCGGACTGTGACCGGGGGAGGCGGTCCCCAGATCCAGCAGCTCAGTGACCTTGAAGAGCGCGTGGGTAGCCTCATGGGTGCCCGGGTGATTGGCCCCGTTGCATCTGGAGATGCCGACCCTGTTCTGGGCACCAATGGTAAGGACATCACCTTTTGGACCTCTCTCGTCCCACTTGCGCTTCAGATCTACATGAATGCCACCACTCATGCCTCCCTCGCTGACGCCCTCTCCTCACTCTAAAGCTACTCTTGTGCCTTCCTGCTTTCAGATGGTGAGGAGGAGGTCCCTGAAGCTGCCAGTGACAGCCCCTCGGAAGAGGAGGAGGAGGAGGAGGAAGAGGAAGAGGAAGGCGGCCCATCAGGGGAACCCTCAGCCGCGCCAGGGGATGCCAATGGAGGGGACACGTCTTCCCTGGAGGACAGCCAGGGGGAAGTGTCGCAGGGGAGTGTAGCTCCTGTGCACAGTGGCGTGCAGCAATGCGGGAAGGGTCGGGCAGCTCGGCGGCCTTCTTCCCAGAGGGGGGAAGGGTCGCAGGGGAGTGTAGTTGCTGGGCCCAGTGGCATCCAGCAATGCAGGAAGGGTCGGCCAGCTCGGCGGCCTTCTCCCCAGAGGGAGAGTCCGGCCTCCAGTCCGGAGACGGTCCTCGCCAAGGAGGTGCGCCTCCTCGATCAAATGTCCGTGGACTCGGATCGCCGGCACACCGAGTTCATGGGGGTTGTGGCACGGTTGCCTGAGGCCATCGAGTCCCTGGCTCATAGTGTGGCCGATTTCGGCGCCTCACAGGCCAGGAGTTTCGAGCAATTCGAAGCAGCACAGGCCGCGAGTCGTGCCAAATTCGGGGCAGAACAGTCCGCGAGTCGGGCAGAATTCGGGGCAGAACAGTCCGCGAGTCGGTCCGATTTCGGGGCAGAACAGTCCGCGAGTCGCCAGGTGATCAGTGGTGCCGTGCAGTCACTGGCTGGTCTGGTGCGGGCACAGACCAGGGCAGTACGGGCACTCACTGCTGCCACACTCGCTGTGTCAGCCAGGCATCGCCAGGGCACCCGCCGCGCTGCAGCAGCACAGTGGTCTGTCCTTCAGCAGATTGCTGCGCATGCTGCAGTGCTGGCCCGGGCGAGTGCCAGTGTCTCAGGCGAGCAGCGAGCGCCTGCCATCAGCCAGCTTGCCCCCATTCCTGCAGCCACCACTGCCACTCCCCCAATGGAGCTGCGACGAGCTGCTGGAGAGACTGCTGCTGGCCAGCCACAGCTGCAGCAGTCACCAGCCGGCCCCTCGAGGGCCAGAGCTCGTCTAGGCCGACCCCCAAGGGCATCTGCCGTCACGCCATGTGCCCCTCAGGAGCCTTCCCCCAGCCTTGCAGCAGCCACTGGGCACACTTTGAGGAGGAGCAGCAGGGCGGCCAGGGGCCACAAAAGGCTGGTCAAGGATTCGCCCTCGCGGTGTGGTAAACCACTGTATTGTATATTGCCACCTCTGGGTGGCGCTGTGTATGGAGGCATGCCTCAGCTGACTCCACCCACCACTGTGTGGGTTTCGTTCAGACTTGTTCAGTCACTCACGAAGAAGCATGGTCTCTTCTTAGCTAATAAAAGCCTTATTCATCTCTTCTTTCGACTCATCATCTCTTCTTCGACTCATCACCTTTTATGAAGTAATTGATAAGCGTATCAATTTTATTAGCTAAAAGTTAAATGGCGACACCTGAGGAGCAACAACAGCAACGGATACAGCAGACATTGCTGAGAGCCCTCAGACCACCACGCCTGGACCTCGACCCTCAAGATGTGGGTGCATCAGCCAAGTTTGAACACTGGCTGAGCTGCTTTGAATCCTTCCTCGCAATCTCACAGGTTACAGAGGAGGATCACAAACTGAAAATTTTGACCGCCCAGGTGAGCCATCAAGTATATATGCTAATCCGGGACTCTAATACGTACGTGGCGGCCCTCGAGCTACTAAAAGGGCAATATACGCGCCCAGTGAACACAATTTACGCCCGACACCTCTTGGGATCCCGCAGGCAGCAACCGGGAGAATCGGTAGGGGCATTTGCACGGGCGCTACTGGCACTCTGCAGAGACTGCGATTGTAAAGCGGTAACGGCTGTGGAGCACGCGCAGGGACTCGCCTGTGATGCCTTCGTCAGGGGCCTCCAGTCAGACCACACCCGGCAGAGACTGCTAGAAAGCAAGGAACCCGACCTGAAGACGGCCATTGCCCTTGCGCTCTCGTTAGAGGAGGCCCACCGAAACCTCGAGGCATACCCCCGTAACGGCGCCGAGACATGGCAATCGAAACCGTGGGACACGGGACCGCCGCCCCCGGCACCAACCGCTGCAGCGACCCAACCGAGACAGCAGCCTCCGGTAAGAACTGCTTCGATGCCCAGTAACCAGGCCCAAAAATGCTATTTCTGTGGCCAGTTAAAACATCCCAGAGCGCACTGCCCAGCTAAGACAGCTACCTGCTCGGGCTGCGGGAAGAAAGGCCATTACGCTAACGCCTGCAAGGGGAAGCCAGCCAGCAGCGCAGCGTGCGGGCCGTGGGAGCAGCCATCTTATCCGCCATTTTGTGTACCCCCGGCCGCATGGCATCCGCCGCCATCGTATCCAACGCACTCAACCGCCATTTCGTCACCGGAACCGACCACCGTCTCGGCGGATGACTATAGTGACTCACTAAGCCACATACTGGCCTCCGTGACGCTGGATCAAGGCCACCCTCACCATCTATCCAGCTCCATGATGGATATCGCGGTAAACGGCCGCGCCACCAGTTGCCTGATCGACAGCGGGAGCACAGAGAGTTTCGTCCACCCCGACACGGTACGTAGCCACTCCCTCACGATTCTGCCAATGCACCATCGCATTTCTATGGCGTCCAAGTCCCAGTCAATGGACATCAGCGGCTACTGTGTGGTGACCCTGTCAGTAGGGGGCACTGAATATCAAAAATTTAAACTGCTAGTCCTGCCCCGTCTTTGCGCTGCCGTCCTGCTAGGGTTGGATTTTCAGTGCCACCTTAAGAGTGTCACACTAGCATACGGTGGACCCCTCCCCCCACTCACAGTCTGCAACCAACAACTTTTAAATCGCCCGCTGCAAACCACCTGCAGCCTTTCCACATTAAAAGTCCCCCCCCCTCCCCTGTTCGCTAACCTCACCCGCGACTGTAAACCCATCGCTACCAAAAGCAGGCGGTACAGTGCCGGGGACAGAGCTTTTATCAGCTCTGAGGTGGAGCGGCTCTTGAAGGAGGGCATTATCGAAGGTAGCACTAGCCCCTGGCGAGCCCAGGTTGTAGTCGTTAAAACCACTGCAAAACGCCGCATGGTAATCGACTACAGCCAAACCATAAACCGGTACACCCAGCTGGACGCGTACCCCCTCCCTCGCATATCTGATATGGTCAATCAGATTGCGCAATACAAAGTATTCTCCACCATCGACCTTAAGTCAGCGTACCACCAGCTGCCCATCCGCCATGAGGACCGCCAGTATACTGCCTTCGAGGCAAACGGCCGCCTCTACCACTTCCTTAGGGTCCCCTTCGGCGTCACCAACGGGGTTTCGGTCTTCCAAAGGGAGATGGACCGAATGGTTGACCAGAACGCGCTGCGGGCAACCTTCCCCTATTTGGATAACGTCACCATCTGCGGCCACGACCAGCAGGACCACGACGTTAATCTAGCAAATTTCCTCCGTACGGCCCAACGGCTGAACCTAACGTACAATAAGGAAAAATGTATGTTTCACACCAAGCGCCTGGCCATCCTCGGCTGCGTGGTGGAGAACGGAGTCATCGGGCCCGACCCCGACAGAATGCGCCCCCTAATGGAGCTACCCCTTCCCCACTGCCAAAAAGCACTGAAGAGATGCCTGGGGTTTTTCTCCTACTACGCCCAGTGGGTGCCCCTCTATGCAGACAAAGCCAGGCCCTTCATCAAAGCCACCTCCTTCCCCCTGACACCAGAGGCGTGTGCAGCCTTCACTCTTATCAAGAACGATATCGCGAAGGCCGCAATGCACGCGGTGGATGAGTCCATCCCCTTCCAAGTGGAGAGCGATGCCTCCGACTTCGCCCTAGCCGCGACCCTTAACCAGGCGGGCAGACCCGTGGCCTTTTTCTCAAGGACCCTCCAGGGCCCCGAGACGAGACACTCCTCCGTCGAAAAGGAGGCCCAGGCTATTGTAGAAGCGGTGCGTCACTGGAGGCATTACCTGGCCGGGAAACGATTTACCCTGCTCACTGACCAGCGTTCAGTAGCTTTTATGTTTAATAATAAGCAGAGGGGTAAAATCAAGAACGACAAGATCTTGAGGTGGAGAATCGAACTCTCCACCTACAATTATGATATCTTGTATCGGCCAGGGAAACTCAATGAGCCCCCAGATGCCCTATCACGTGGTACATGCGCCAACGCGCAGAGTGATAGGCTGCAGTCCCTCCACAATGACCTCTGCCACCCGGGGGTCACCAGGTTTTTCCATTTTATCAAATCCCGTAACCTGCCCTACTCCATCAAGGAGGTCAGGACCATGACCAAGAGCTGCCAAATCTGCGCCGAGTGCAAACCGCACTTCTATAGGCCGGACAGAGCAAGCCTGATCAAGGCCACCCGCCCCTTCGAACGCCTGAGCGTCGATTTTAAAGGGCCCCTCCCCTCCGCTGACCGCAATGTGTACTTCCTCAACATAGTTGATGAGTACTCCCGTTTCCCCTTTGCCATCCCTTGCCCAGACATGACCAGTACCACGGTCATCAAGTGTCTGAATGACATCTTCGCTCTGTTCGGGTTCCCCAGCTATATACATAGCGACAGGGGCTCATCGTTCATGAGCGACGAACTTCGGCAGTACCTGCTAACAAGAGGTATCGCCACGAGCAGGACCACCAGTTACAACCCCCGGGGGAACGGCCAGGTGGAAAGGGAGAACGCGACGGTTTGGAAGGCAGTCCTCTTAGCACTAAAATCTAAGGGCCTTCCGACCTCCCGCTGGCAGGAGGTCCTCCCTGCAGCGCTTCACTCCATTCGGTCACTGCTTTGTACTGCCACTAATGCGACCCCTCATGAGAAAATGTTCGTTTTCCCCCGGAAGTCTACATCGGGAACCTCGCTACCGGCATGGTTGACTTCTCCTGGGCCCGTCCTACTGCGGAGGCACGTGAGGACGCATAAAACGGACCCCCTGGTCGAGCGGGTGCACCTCCTACACGCCAACCCCCAGTATGCCTGGGTGACATACCAGACGGGCGGGAGGACACGGTCTCCATACGAGATCTCGCACCCTCGGGTACCCCTGAATTACCACCGTTATCCCCCTTACCACCGTTATCCCCCTTACCACTGTTATCCCCCACCACCCCTCCCAACCCAACCCCTGCAGATGGCATGCCAAAGCCCCAGGAATCTTCGCCAACCACCCAGACACCAGACCCGACGTCGGATGCTGCAACACCACCGCCGCCACCACGACGATCAGGACGTCAGACAAGGCCTCCTGATAGACTTAACTTGTAGTACCCTTCACCCCGCCGGACTTCACATTAAACAAGGGGTGAATGTGGTAAACCACTGTATTGTATATTGCCACCTCTGGGTGGCGCTGTGTATGGAGGCATGCCTCAGCTGACTCCACCCACCACTGTGTGGGTTTCGTTCAGACTTGTTCAGTCACTCACGAAGAAGCATGGTCTCTTCTTAGCTAATAAAAGCCTTATTCATCTCTTCTTTCGACTCATCATCTCTTCTTCGACTCATCACCTTTTATGAAGTAATTGATAAGCGTATCACGCGGGCCACAAAGTAGAGGGTGTGGGCAAATGTGTTTTTATATGGGGATGGTTGTTTTGTTTATGGGGATGGTTGTTTTTGTAAGGTCGAGGATGAAGGCCATTTTTGTGGAAATGTTTTGTTATTCCTCCCCAGGTTGTGGGAGTGAGTCATGTGTGTGACAGTTTTTTGGGTGTGTTGTCTGTTTTTGGGTTTCATGTGGGAAGGGCCCTGAGTTTGTTCAATAAAGCATTTTATTTATTCAGCTTGTCCATGTTTGATGTTTGAAGTGGTTGTTGCCTTAACCGGCTGAGGGCTTGCGGAGCGGCTGCATTCAGGTCCCTTCATTGCCACAAGCCATTCCTTAACAGGGGGCCTAGAAGTGACGTTCAATAAGCCACCGACGGGCGGCCCTTGGACCTTGTGCCTCCCTCCTGGGCTGGTACTTCTCCTCCTCCTCCTCCTCCTCCTCATGCTCCTCCTGCTCCTCCTCCTGAGGTGGTGCTCCAGCGTGAGGTGGCAGTGCCTGAGTCCTGCGGATAGCCAGGTTGTGCAGCATGCAGCAGACGACCACGACCTGGGAGACTCTCTCCGGCGAATACTGCAGAGATCCTCCGGAACGATCCAGGCAGCGGAACCGTTGCTTGAGGACGCCAATCGTTTGCTCTATGATGTTCCTTGCGGCTTGATGGCTTTCGTTGTATGCCTCCTCAGCAGGGGTCCTGGGCGCGCGGAGCGGGGTCATGAGCCAGGTACACAAAGGATAGCCTTTGTCCCCGGTAAGCCATCCTCTTGGGGGAGGCTGTGCCTGGAACATGTCAGCCACAGTAGTCTGTCGCAGGATAAATGCATCGTGGCTGTTGCCTGGAAAGCGGGCATTGACAGCTAGGATGCGCTGCCTGTGGTCACACACCAGCTGTACATTGAGGGAATGGTAGCCCTTCCGGTTGCGGTAATCCTCGGCATTGTCGATAGGTGCCCGCAAAGCCACATGCGTGCAGTCAATGGCGCCCTGCACCATGGGGAAGTCCGCTGTTCTCGCAAATCCCACTGCACGCTGCTGCTGCTTCTCCAGGGTCATGGGGAAGGAGATGAATTGGTGTCTCCTTCTGAAAAGGGCATTGGTCACCTGGTGGATGCAGCAATGCACGGCGAACTGGGATATGTTAGCAATGTCCCCAGCAGCGGCTTGGAAGGAGCCGCTTGCATAGAAGTTCAGAGCCACCGTGACCTTCACTTCCACCGACAGAGACGTCCTGCACCTCAGCTGTGGACGCAGATCTCTGTGAAGCAGCTGGCAGATCTCTGCAACCACCTCCCTTCTGAAGCGCAGCCTCCTAACACACTGCGCGGCAGGCATGGTGAGATAGGACACCTGCTGGCGGTATTTCCTGAGTGGGTAAGGCCTAGGTTGCCGACGCCTGTTGCCCCATCTGCGTCTAGCCAGGGCTGCCCCTCTAACCCAGCGTCTGCGAGCCCTTCGCACATAATGCTGAAACTGAGGGTTGGCACCCCATGCAGCACCCATAATATACTGGCAAACAATGACCTCACAATGAAGACGAATTGCCAAGCTCTGGCCTGAAGCCAAAAATACCTCTCCTATGTTGGGCCAAAGCAGTAAGCTCTCTTCCTTGGTCTCTGTCCAGAAATCCGTTGCACAAGAGTGATTGCTGCAAAATGGCTGGCCTTTATAGTTCAGGGTAAGTGCCCTTTAATTTGCGCTCCCCGCGGCCCGCATGGCCTCTGCTGCGTTCCAGTTCACAGTTCTTAGGAGCGCCACGCCCACATTGGGCGGGCGCGACTGAAGTTCCGGATTGGGGCGCACAAAGGGCGTTGCACGAGGAAATGACGTCATAATCTGCGCGCGCAGCTGAGCGCGCGCAAACACTTTGCGCCGGCGCTAAATGTCTACTGAAGTTGGGCGTAGGCGCAGATCGCGCTGCGCCCGGCCGCTAAGTGCCTAGCGCTCGAGATCTACTCCTCCTAAGGCGCTAACGGATGGCGCACGCAACTGAATTTCTAGGCCATAGAGTTGTGGTGTAGGTTGTCCCTTTGCGGATGACTCTATGATTTGGTCAGCATGGCGCCTTATTATGCTTTCTCCGATGTCCACGGTATACATCAGCGGTCCTAGTCATGTGCAGATAGTTCCAGGCTGCCATTTCTCGGTACGGTAGTCCCGGGCCAAAACTTGTTGACCTATCTGGAAGGTTCTAGTTGGCCTTTCATTCATGCCTTGAAATTGCCGGTTCTCCACGTCCCTTCTGATGTTTGGCTTGATCAAATCCAGCCGGCATCTTAGGCTTCTATTGAAGAACATCATGACAGGAGTTTGGTTTGTAACCATGTGTTGCATTCCTGTATGCAAACAAGAAGTTATCCACCTTGTGCTGAAGTTTTATGTCTTCATTACCCATGGCCTTTATGGCCTTCTTGAAGGTCTGGACAAACCTTTCAGCCAATCCATTGGTGGCGGGATGGTATGGGGCAGGCGTGTAGTGCTTAACCCCATTGTTTTTTAAGAACTTCCTGAATTCTTCGGACACAAATTGCGGTCCATTATCAGAACAGATCTGTTCAGGCAGCCCATTCCTGGCAAATATGATCCTTAATACTGTGATGGTTTTTTCCATGGCGGTGGAGGACATCTTTATTACCTCCGGCCACTTGGAGTGTGCATCAACCACGATTAAGAACATTGAGTCCATAAATGGACCAGCAAAGTCGATGTGTACCCTTTGCCATGGAGATGAGGGCCACTCCCATGGATGTAGAGGGGCTTGTGGTGGAGCGTTTTGGACCTTCTGGCATCCTAGGCAGCTCTTGGTCATTTCTTCGATGTCTCCATCGATACCTGGCCACCATACAAACGCCCTGGCTAGGTTCTTCATTTTCACTCCACCCAGATGCCCCTCGTGAAGCTCCTTTAGAACTTTATCCTGGAGTTTGGGTGGAATCACCACTCTGGATCCACACATCAAGGTTCCTCGGCACACTGACAGCTGTTCTCTTCTTTGCGAGAATGCTGGCAACAGTGGTTCGCCATGTGCTGGCCATCCCTTCACCGTTAAATCGTAGACTCGTGAGAGAGTCGGGTCATTTCTAGTTTCCCTTTCAATGGCAGAATTTGTTACTGGTAGACATTTGACTATGGTAGAGTGGAAAATCTCCACTGGGTCTACGGTAGGTGCTTCTTCTACCGTTGGCAACGGTAGGCGCAATAAACCATCAGCATTCCCATGCTGTTTTGATCCTTTGTATTCTATGTTATATTGGTGTGCCCCTAGAAAAAGGGACCACCTCTGTAGCCTTTGGGCTGTCATAATGGGAACACCCTTTTTAGGGTTGAATATGGAGATGAGGGGTTGATGGTCAGTCAACAAGGTAAATTTTTGTCCGTGTAGGTAATGGTTGAATTTCTTCACTCCCCATACCAGGCTGAGTGCTTCCCTGTCGATTTGGGCATAGTTATGCTCAGCTGAGTTCCATGAACGTGACGCAAAAGCTATCGGCCGTTCCGAGCCATCGGGGAATTTATGCGATAATACTGCTCCTACGCCGTAAGGGGATGCATCACACGCTAGTCTGATTGGCAGTGATGGGTTGTAATGAGCCAAAACTTCTTTGGACGTGATTAAGTCTTTGCATTTATGGAAGGCACGTTTACAGTCTTCGCTCCATTTCCAAATTACTCCTGTTTGTAGCAGTTCATTAAGAGGGTGCAGAAGAGTTGATAAGTTCGGTAAAAATTTATGATAGTAATTTATTAATCCCAGGAACGACCTTAATTGTGAAACATTTTCAGGTGCTGGGGCTTTTATGACCGCTTCAATTTTTTCAGGTGACTTATGCAACCCTTCCTTATTAATTATGTGGCCACAATATGATATTTGATTCTGGAAAAATTCGCACTTGGGGCGATTTGCTCGTAGGCCCCGTTCTCTCAGCCTAGTGAGCACCTGCTCCAAATTGGCAAGGTGCTCGTTGTCGTTTTCTCCTGTTACAAGGATGTCGTCTAGGTAGCATTGAGTCACCGGAATCCCTTGGAGGACTTGCTCCATAGCTCTTTGCCATATAGCTGGAGCGGATGCTACTCCGAAAACCATTCGATTGTACTGGTACAGACCTTTGTGTGTATTTATCGTGAGATACTTTTTAGAGGCCTCTTCAACCTCCATCTGTAGATATGCCTGTGCCAAGTCAATTTTGGTGAAACGTTTCCCTCCGGATAGTGAGGCGAAAATATCTTCTATCCTCGGAAGAGGATACTGTACCGTGTGAAGGACCGGGTTTACAGTCACCTTGAAGTCTCCACAGATGCGAATTTTTCTCTGTTCTTCAGATTTATCATTATTCAACGCTTTCTTCATGACTGGGACGATGGGTGTTGCCCACTCGCTCCAATCTATTTTGGATAATACGCCTGCCTTTTCCAAATTCTCCAGCTCTGCCTCAACTGCTGGACGAATTGCATATGGCAACGGTCTTGCCTTAAAAAACTTGGGAATTGCCGCATCTTCCACTTTTATTGAGGCGGTGATGCCTTTCAAGGTTCCTAGTTTCTCTTGAAACACTTCTTTGGCATTGGCCAAGATGTCTTTTAATCGTTCAGGTATGACGTAATCATCGTTTTTTTCCTTACTGGTCACCGTCAGTGCCTGAATGGAGTGCCAGTCTAAATGTATATTCCTGATCCATTCACGTCCCAACAGCGGTGGACCACCATCTTGTAGAACGTATAAATACAACTTTTGTATTTCCTTGCCGTTGTATACAACAGGCACCCTTATTTTTCCTTTGGGGTATACTTTCTGCCCCGTATATGTTTTCAAGATAATGGATGTGTCTTTTAAAGGTATATGCGGAAATAACCGCTCGTAATCCCGTCGATTTATGACGGTCAGAGCTGATCCTGTATCTAGCTCCAATTTAAGTGGGGACCCTGCTATCGTGAGGGTAACCCAAATGGTCTGGTAATCTTCTTTGGCAATTACATTATGTAATTTGAGACAGCTTAGTCTCTTGTTTTTGGAGTCGCTATCACTCTTCTGGTCTTCGGCGCTACTGTCCGTCATCATTTGTACCTTTCTGTACTTTTCTTTATTGATTTTTTTTTTCCTGTCCGTGGATTTTTTTTGTCCAGATCGGCATACCCGTGCAATGTGTCCAATCTTTCCGCATTGCCTGCATGCTTTGTCCTTGAACCAGCAGTCCCTCTGGTCATGGGTGGATCTGCCGCAGCGATAACATCTCTCGAAACCCTGTGTCATTTCATGGGTGCCGAAGTCCTGTGTCTTTTGTTGTATCTCTGCAGCTCCTCTTGCAGCTGCTTCGTATGATACAGCCATACTGAAAGCCTTGTCCAGTGTTATATCTTTTTCAGAAAGCAGCCTTTTCTGTGTTCCTTCACTTAGGAGACCGCAGACGAATTTGTCTCGAAGATAATCTGCTAGTCCTGCCCCGAATTGGCAGTGCTTTGATAGCTTTCTTAATTCGGTGAGGTAATCAGCGTTACTTTCATTCTTGTGTTGATTCCTCTTGAAGAATTTGAATCGTTCCGCTATCAGCAGCGGTGTTGGGTTTAAGTGCTCCTGTAGGGTATCAACAATTTCTTTAAAATTCTTGTCCTTTGGTTTGGCTGGAGTGATTAAGTTTCGTAACAGCCCGTATGCCTTTGCGCCCATTAGATTTAGAAGTACTGACGCTTTTTTTTCATTTTCTATTCCATTTGCGGTGCAATATACCTCCACTCTTTCCACATACATGGTCCAATCCTCTACCTCGCCATCAAAAGCATCAATATTGCCAGACTTAGGCATCCTAGAAAAAAAATGGCGCTTCCCGCGCTTTTCTTTCTTTTCTGCAGAAAAGATATGGCGCTTCCCGCACTTCCCTGCCGCTGCTGCCGATGACAACGCTGTTTCCCGCGGGTTTCCCTTCTTTTTATTTATTTATTTACAGGTGGAGACTCGTTCCCGCCGGACTCTCTCGGCTAGGTCTGAACGCCGACCTGCTTGCAGCGCCGGCCGTCTCCCGAGTGCTCCCTCCCCATCTGTTACTGCTTGCCTCCGCCTTCGCTGCTTGGCCTAGCTGCAGAGCCAGCCGCTGGAGCCCCAGCCCGACGCCCAGGAAGGATTATTGCAGTACCTGCCACCAGCTCGGCTAGCTGGTGAAACCACAGCTTTTTCTTTTTCTTGATTTTCTTCGACTTTGGACGCCAGAGGAATCGATGTCCTTGAGGTGCTGCCGAATTGCAGGTAAGTCCGTTTCCAATTCATCGCCACTGTTGTATCCGTGTGTTAATAGAGACACTGAAGACAGGAGTTGGTTTCACAGGTGTTTACTGAACAAAGTCTGGAGGGGAACTAACTGATACAACACAATATACAGGCTTATATAGCCCGAGAGGCCATTACCGGCATTACAGTACACAGGGGGCTCTTAAAGGCACATACACTACAAAAGGGTAGCTGAGATGGTACCGGAGGAGGAACAACCCCTGGTAGTAAAGCCGGAGCCGGCACCAATGTGTCCTGCTCGGCACCAGAGGTTCGGTCCCAACGCCGCAAACGGCGATGACTCACCCCACCTGAACCAGCTCGTGGTGCCCTACGGTGTCCAACAACTAAGATCCATGGTGAGCCACCTCCCAAGACTCACAGTAAAGGGAGATCCGTCAGTCCATTTCAGGGAGATAGAGGAGACAGCCGCCATCAATGTTTGTGATGATCTTGAACGGGCGAAGATGCTGCTCTTCTCCCCGGATAGCACAATCCTTCAGTGCCTCTCAGACGAGAGTAAGAGGGGGCGGAAAGGGTATGTGGATCTCAGGGATGAGGTCTTGGAAGTTATGGGAGTAGACAACGGTAATCCGTTCCAACGGGTGGAAGGGACTGTGCAGCTAGCTGGAGAACCCCCACGGGTTTTCGCAGAAAGGCGGTGGCCAGTGTATCGACGCAGTTGTCCGGGTGTGCCTGAACGGGTTGGAATGAGCGCCAAACAGCGGGTTCATTGGCTCCGTTGCTTGGTTGCCAACAGCTTGCCACAGATACAGGCCTTAGCCAAATCTTGGTTTGACCCCCAAGGTCCCGGTGTCACGGAGAAAACGGTGCTCCGCCAGCTCACCGTGGCATACAAGAATTGTAGAGGTCAGGAGACACCTCCCTCTAAGGGAAAGGTGCATGAGGCAAAACCCGCAGCCCCAAGCAAGAAGGAGTGGCGTCAGGAGGGGAATCGCCCTGCCCAAGCCAAGCTCAATTGCTACGGGTGTGGGAAGGATGGACATTGGCGCAAGGACTGTAAAAATCCGTGGAAGGATAATAAAGGGAAATCTCCCACAGCCCAAACCCAAGCCCAGACCGCCGCCCCAGCAAGAGTCCAAACACAAGCCGCAGCTCCTGTCCCAGCAAAGGGAGCCGGTGCAGCTATGGATCCCGCTGCGATAGAATCAATCATAGAGACAATGCGGTCTCTTATGGTCGCGCAGGGGAAGATAGCCGTCACCACTGGTCTTGTCGTTCCCGAAACCCCGACTCCTGTGCCCAAGGGACTAGAGCCGGCGCAGCCCGTCTACCTGTGTGCGCTGCAATATGATGTATGGAGGCGACCCCTCGTGGAGATGGAGGTGGAGGAGGTAAAAGAGATCTATTTGTTGGATACGGGGGCATCGTGCACCGTGATCCACACAGATGACCCTGCCACCTCACCTCTGTCCACCGGGGTTCCATATATTCTGTCGGGCTTCACAGGCAAGGAACAGGCTGGCGCATTTTCCATTCCCCTCTCCATTCATTTAGGACCACTCCGCACCAAGTGGAAGTGTATACTGATGAAGTGGGAGGTGGAGGGTGAAAAGGGGATCCTCGGGTCCAATTTCTTGGCATAACGCGGGATTCTCGTGGGCCTAAGAAATTATTGTCTTTGGGGAGCGGGTAAGGGTAAACAGGGCGAAGTAATCATCATCCCAGGGAAAGGAGAAAGAGGGACCCTGTGCACTGTGAAGCCGAAAGAGGGCTACGACCTCGAGCTCATGGTCGCAGGCATCCCACAAGATCTGCAGGCATTCGTGTCAGACCACCTGACTACATTTGCCACTCACAAACACGATTGCGGGAGGGTCACCGGGTTTGAGGTCAGAGTAGACGGAGACCCCATGGCCCGACCCCAAAAACAGTATAACTTCCCCCGGGAAGCAGAGCCCGACATGGAGACAGCAATGTCTTCATTGGTGCAGCAGGGCGTGTTGAGACTGATAGTCACCCACGTGAACTCTCCTTTATGGCCAGTGAGGAAGCCGGACGATTCCTGGAGAGCCACGGTGGACTACAGAGTCCTCAATAGCAACATCCCAGCCTGCGCACCGACGGTAGCAGCAGTTGCCGACCTGATAGAGAGTATTCCAGCCTCCGCGACCACGTTCACGGTGCTGGATATTTCCAACGGGTTTTGGTCCATCCCTTTAAGGAGGGAGGACCAGTACAAGTTTGCCTTTACCTTTAAAGGGCAACAGTACACCTGGAACTGTTTGCCACAGGGTTTCTACAACAGCCCCAGCATTTTTCATCAATGCATGGCAGGGAGTTTAAAGGAGTTCAGCCAGCCCAATCAGCTAGTGCAGTATGTGGACGACCTGCTCCTGTTCACGGATTCCAGAGAGGAGCACGGCCCACTATTGGCTGAGTTATTGGAGCTGTTAGGCAGAAAGGGTTTCAAAGTGAACCCAAAGAAGGCACGGGTCGGCCAGCAGGAAGTGAAATTCCTGGGTCTGACCATCCGCGCCGGTGAAAGAGCCATAGACAAGGCCAGAAGGGAATCGGTACAAGATCTACCGATCCCCACCACCGTAACAGGTGTGAGGTCCTTTCTGGGACTGACCAGGTATTGCAGAGACTTCATTGAGGACTATGCAGCCACAGCCGCCCCGCTGCTCCGACTCCTACACAAGGGAGTGGAGTGGTCCTGGGATGAGTGTTGCCAGGCAGCATTTGAGAAACTCAAGGGAGACTTGCAGACCGCGCCAGTCCTGGGGGCCATAGATGGGGGGGAGGAGTTCTTCCTGGAGGTAGCGGCTAGCGGGGATAGCTTGAGCGCTGTACTGCTTCAAGAGCGACACGGCAAGCTGAGGCCAGTGGTCTATTCCTCCAGAGTGCTCACCGATGTGGAAAGGAGTTTTTCCAATTGCGAGCGGCATCTTCTGGCCGCGCATTGGGCTGTGAAAAGGTCTCTGATCTTCACAGGCACCTCTCCCATCACTCTCCTCACCCATCACACACCCACTCGGATGCTTCTAGATGGAAGGATTAAGGATGGGACAGTAAGCAGTGCCCGCATTGCGCGCTGGACCCTCCTCGTTTCACAGAAGGAGCTGAAGGTAAAGGGTCTCTGCGAGCCCAAGCTCGCGGCTAACATGGTATATCCCGGAACAGCCCATCGGTGTTCTGTAGAGGGGGTATGGGAAGTGAAGGTAGGATTACGGGCTGGGATACATCCCACGGGCCGCGAGATCTACGTAGACGGTTCCAGCACGGTATCCGCTGGCGAACGACTCACGGGGTGTGGAGTTTATGACCCCACGGCAAACATTGCCCTGGCGATTAAGCTCCCCAGCACTATGAGCGCCCAGCAGGCTGAACTGTCTGCGGTAGTGTACGTCGTTACACACCCCAAAATCTTCCCCACCCCATACACGATTTGCTCGGACAGCATGTTCACATGCAACTCGTGTACGGAGTACCTGGCCATCTGGTCCCGCCGTGGATATACCTCTGCGGACGGGCGACCCTTGACCGTAAAGCCCCTTTTAGAAAAGATCCTGGCCGCAGTGGGGGAGGAGGGGGAAGTCTTTATCCACAAGGTGAAGGCCCATTCCTCCACGGAACCCCGCAACCAGGGTAACCAGCAAGCGGATACACTAGCCAGGGAAGGTGCCCGCACCGGCACTTTCTGGGATCCATATGGGTCCAAACCCGTGGCAGTAATCCGAGGCAGGGAGGGGACTCAGGGGACCACAGGGGTAACACTGCCCCCAGGCCTCAAGACCGTCCAAACCCTAGATCCCACCCTAAAAACAGTCCTCAATGCCATCACTGAGGGCAAGGAAGTAGAGGGTCCATACGGTACAGCAGCCCTCTCCATCAAGGAAGGCATGCTGTTCCGAGAAGAACAGTGGGTTGTGCCGCAGCAGCACCGGAGGGAATTCCTTCAACTGGCCCATGAGGGTCCAGGAGCAGGACACCCCGGGCCTGAGGTCACCTGGCAATGGGTAGAACAGGCGGGATGGTGGCCGGGACTTCGGGACGATGTCCGTGAGTTCTGCGCTAATTGTCTTGTGTGCGCTGCAAACAACCCAGACCCCCAGAAAAGGGAGGTGCCCATGGGGCACATCAGGAGAGTAGAGGGACCATGGCAGTCGATACAGGTCGACTACATCAGACCCCTGCCCACCGCCCAGGGAGGCTATAAGTATTGCCTTGTCCTGGTGGATGTGTTCACCAAGTGGGTAGAAGCCTTCCCATGTAGAACAGCCACGGCACTTAGTACTGCCTGGATCTTGGTCCGGGAGGTGTTCTCGCAGTGGGGACTACCACGATGCGTGGAGTCTGACCGAGGGAGCCATTTCACCGGCCAAGTGATGCAGGACACCCTCATGCTCCTAGGCATCGAAGGGAAGTGGCACGTGGCCCAGAATCCTCAGTCATCCGGGATTGTGGAACGCATGAACCGCACCTTAAAAGAAAAGTTGAGGAAAGAGATGGTGGGCTCGCCCCAGAAATGGGCGGAAGCCTTGCCTCTGGTCCTCATGGGGATCCGGGCTAGCCAGTCTAAAAGTACGGGGTAATCCCCGCACAAATTAATGACTGGGAGAGTCATGCGAACCCCCACCCATGTCCTCGCCCCGGTGCTCACTGAGGGTCAGCTCCGAGAGGTAAATCGGGACAAGTTTGCCCGGACCCTTTTGGAGCGCCTGAAACAGGTTTATGGGCAAGCGGCTGGGAACATGGGAAAACAGCATCAGGGCAACCGACTGCTGCTCGAACCCCGTAAGACACAGGAGTGGGAAATTGGAGATCAGGTCATGGTGAGAAACTATGCCCGAGTGGGGAGTTTAGAACCACTGTACATGGGGCCCTACAGCCTTGTAGACAAAGCCAGCCCCATGGTCTACGCAGTGAAGCTGCCCCGGCGCACTAAATGGTTTCACATCAATCAGTGCAAACTGTTTAAGCCGGGTGCAAAAGAGCCAACAACTGAGGCCAGGTCTGAGGGTAAACATCCTCAGCCTGAGGCGTGCAATAAGTCACAGACCCCACAGGCTGGAACCGCAGCCTGCCTGGAGGGAGAAACTGACCCGCCCACCTGGGAGGTTTCCCCACTGGCCTGGGACTCGGACGAGGAGGAGCCCAAACAGCAAGGCCCCGCCCTCGACACGATTCTGGAGGAGGTGGAGTCGGAGGACGGAGGTCCCGCCCTCGACTCAAGCTTAGGGGAGGTAGAAATTGGGGGCGGAGATCCTCCACCTGTAGGAACAGGTGAGGAGGAGTCATCTGCCACAGACCCAAATCCCAAAGGGGCGGAGCCTGAGGGAAGGGAGCCGAAGCCCACAGTCGTGGAAGAGCCACGGGCTGTGAGGGCTAAAGTCCCAACCGAAGGTCCGCTCGCTGAGGGAGCCACGCCCAAAGTACCTCTTCGCAGGTCGGCTCGAATGCCTCAGCTGGTAAAACCTTGGCCCGATTCCCCCGTTTTCAGTAAATGCAGACTTGGGAAATCCCTGACAAAACGCAGTCCCCAATTGACAGTAAAATGCTGCGGGGAACCCAAGCCACAGGTCAGTGCAGCCCCGCCACAGGGAGCGGCGAGCTGCGGGGATTAGGTAAGCCGCCCGGGGACGGGCGGCGCTGTACATAAGTTAAGTTTAAGTTTAATTAAGTTTAAGGTGTGAATATTAAAGTGATTAGTGTTATAAGTAGTTTTGGGATCTGCCCAGTGATGCGCTATCAATTCTAATAAAAGGCTGGGCAGAGTTCAGAACGACAGGCTTTTATTAACTACTGAATTGCACTTCAGACAGATCAGGACTATGCCTCTAGTGGACGACCGAATGCCAGGAGCTGCCATGCGGCCGCTCTTATACTCGGTAGCCCAGGGGCGGAGTCAGCTGAGGCATAGTCAGGCACAACAGTGAAACAAGAGTGAACGACAACAACAACAACAACAACAGTGAACACAGTGAACTACAGTGGTTTACCACATTCACCCCTCGTTTAAAATTAAGTCCGGCGAGGTGAAGTGTATCAAAAGTTCGAGTAGGCGAGTCTGTCGGGCGGCCTCGTTTGCCGTCGAGATCTTCGTGGCGACGGTTGCGATGGTACAGCTTCCCACGACATGTCTTGAGCGGGGTCCAGCACCGGCGTATCGTCCCCTTTGGTGTTGGGTGGGCGAGTGGACTCCGGCTGGTCCTGGGGGCGCGGCATGCCGTCTACTGGGGTGGAATGGACAGGGGTGAGAATTGGGTCTACTGAATTTTGGGCTGTGTCGGAGGGGGTCGTGGTGGGGGGCAATGGTGGCGGGTCAGTGGACCCCGAGGGTGCCAGATCTCTAATGGAGACTGTATCCTCCCGCCCGTCCGGGTATGCCACGTAGGCGCACTGGGGGTTGGCATGGAGGAGGTGAACCTTCTCTACCAGGGGAGCCGTTTTGTGGGACCTTACATGCTTCCTCAGCAGGACGGGCCCTGGGGACATCAGCCAGTGTGGTAGTGAGTTACCGGATGTGGACCTCCGGGGAAAAACAAACATTCGCTCATGGGGGGTTGCGTTGGTGGCTGTACACAGCAGTGACCGGATGGAGTGGAGCGCATCGGGTAGGACATCCTGCCAATGGGAGGTCGGAAGGCCCCTAGATTTTAAGGCTAGGAGGGCCGCCTTCCAGACCGTCGCGTTCTCTCTTTCAACCTGTCCGTTCCCCCGGGGGTTGTAGCTGGTGGTCCGGCTTGAGGCAATACCTCTCATGAGCAGGTACTGACGGAGTTCGTCGCTCATGAAGGACGAGCCCCGGTCGCTATGAATATAGCTGGGAAAACCGAACAGAGCAAAAAGGTTGTGCAGGCATTTAATGACCGTAGCGGTGGTCATGTCCGGGCAGGGGGTGGCAAAAGGGAAACGGGAGTACTCATCAACTATGTTGAGGAAGTACACATTGCGGTCAGAGGAGGGGAGGGGCCCTTTAAAGTCGATACTCAGGCGCTCAAAAGGGCGGGTGGCCTTGATCAGGTTTGCTCTGTCAGGCCTATAGAAGCGCGGCTTGCACTCTGCACAGACTGGGCAGCTCCTGGTCATGGTCCTGACCTCCTCGATGGAGTAAGGCAGGTTGCGGCCCTTAATGAAATGGAAGAACCTGGTGACCCCCGGGTGGCAGAGGTCGTTGTGGAGGCCCCGTAGTCTATCGATCTGCGCGGTGGCGCAGGTGCCTCGCGATAGAGCATCTGAGGGTTCGTTGAGTTTCCCGGGCCGGTACAAGATGTCGTAATTGTAGGTGGAAAGTTCGATTCTCCACCTCAAAATCTTGTCATTTTTGATTTTACCCCTCTGCTTGTTGTTGAACATGAAAGCAACTGAACGCTGGTCAGTAAGCAGGGTAAATCGTTTTCCAGCCAGGTAGTGCCGCCAGTGGCGCACCGCCTCCACAATGGCCTGGGCCTCTTTTTCCACAGAGGAGTGTCTGAGTTCGGAGCCCTGGAGGGTTCGTGAAAAGAAGGCCACGGGTCTTCCCGCCTGGTTAAGGGTAGCGGCCAGGGCAAAGTCGGATGCATCGCTCTCCACCTGGAAGGGGATGGACTCGTCTACCGAGTGCATGGTGGCCTTGGCAATGTCATCCTTTATACGGTGAAAGGCTAAGCGGGCCTCCGCCGTCAGGGGGAAGGAAGTGGACTTGATAAGTGGACGGGCTTTGTCCGCATAATGAGGGACCCACTGGGCGTAATAGGAAAAGAAGCCCAGGCACCTTTTGAGGGCCTTGAGACAGTGGGGCAGGGGAAGTTCCATCAACGGGCGCATCCGGTCAGGGTCAGGACTGATGACTCCGTGTTTCACCACGCAACCAAGGATAGCGAGGCGGGCTGTACGGAATATGCACTTTTCCTTGTTGTACGTGAGGTTTAGGAGTTGGGCCGTGCGGAGGAACTTATCAAGATTGGCGTCATGGTCCTGCAGGTCATGGCCGCAGATGGTCACGTTGTCCAGGTAGGGAAACATGGCCTGTAACGCATTCTCGTCAACCATCCGGTCCATCTCCCTCTGGAAGACGGAGACACCGTTGGTGATGCCAAAAGGAACCCTGAGGAAGTGAAAAAGGCGGCCGTTTGCCTCGAAAGCTGTGTACTGGCGGTCCTCAGGGCGGATAGGGATTTGGTGGTATGCTGCCTTGAGGTCAATGGTCGAGAAAACGCGGTATTGCGCTATCTTATTAACCATGTCGGCTATGCGGGGGAGGGGGTATGCGTCCAACTGGGTGTACTTGTTGATAGCCTGGCTGTAGTCGATGACCAGGTGCTGCTTGTTGCCAGTCTTAACGACTACCACCTGGGCTCGCCAGGGGCTGGTACTATCCTCAATAATCCCCTCTTTCAGGAGCCGCGTCACCTCAGATCTTATGAAGGATCTGTCCCCGGTGCTGTATCGCCTGCTCTTTGTGGCGATAGGCTTGCAGTCGCGGGTGAGGTTGGCGAACAGGGGGGGGGGGTGATTTTGAGGGTGGAGAGACTACAGGTGGGGCGTGGCGGGCAATTTAAAAACTGCTGGTTGCAGACAGTGAGCAGGGGAAGAGGTCCACCGTATGTCAAGGTGACACTCTTAAAGTGACAATGAAAGTCCAACCCCAGTAGAACGGCAGTGCAGAGATGTGGCAGGACGAATAGCTTTACATTTTTATATACGGAGCCCTTCACTGAGAGGGTCACTACGCAGTAGCCGCCGACGTCTGCTGAGTGGGATTTCGAGGCCATGGAGATCCGATGGCGCGTTGGCCGGACCGAGAGGGAATAGCGCCGTACTGTATCAGGGTGTATGAAGCTCTCCGTGCTCCCGGAATCAAAAAGGCAAGTTGTGGCGCGGCCATTTACCTGGATGTCCATCGTGGACCTGGCTAGCTGGTGGGGTCTGGATTGATCCAGCGTGATGGAGGCCGCTGTGGAGTCGGTAGCATCGCTGTAGAACCCCGGTGAGGCGGCGGTGGGTGAGTCGGGGGCCCGTTGGCAGAATGGCAGACAAGATGGCGGCGTCGGAGAGGAAGGACAAAATGGCGGCGCCCATGACGATCCCGATCCCCACGAGGCTGGAGGGAGGCAAGATGGCCGCTCCCACGAATCGCACGCGGCGCTGCTGGAGGTAGGGGTCTTCTGACTTCTGCAGACGCCAGCGTAGTGTCCCTTCTTACCGCAGGCAGAGCAGACCGCGTTTTTCGCCGGGCAGCGCGCCCTGGGGTGTTTGGTTTGGCCACAGAAATAACATTTCTGGCTCGGGCGGGACATCGCTGCAGCAGTTGAGGCCAGGGCCCGTGGCGGCGCCGCGTCCCAAGGTGGCGGCGGCTGCGGCATCCATGAGGCGGCCGCGCGGTCCGGGGAGTAGGCCTCCATGTTCCGGTGGGCTACGTCCAACGAGAGGGTGAGTGAAATCGCCTTCTTCAGGTCGAGCTCGCTACTTTCCAGCAGTCGCTGTCGTGTGTGAGTGGACCTGAGGCCCGCCACGAGGGCGTCCCAGATGAGCTCCTCCGTATGTTCCGTGGCTGTTACTTGCTTGCATTCGCAGGCTCGGCCGAGTTCCTTCAGCGCCCGTATGTATGCTTCTGTGGGTTCCCCGGGCTGTTGTTTGCGAGACCCCAGGAGATGTCTTGCGTAAACATAGTTGACCGGGCGTGCGTATTGCTCCTTCAAGGTGTCGATAGCTCGTAGCGTCCCGGATAAGGGCAAAAGCTCGGTGGTTTACTTTAGAGTTCAGCACCCTGAGCTTGTCGGCATCGGCGGCGACGGTCTCGCCGGATGCAGTCAGAAAGGACTCAAAACAGTGCAGCCAGTGCGAGAACTTAGCAGTCGAGTCCGGTTCTTGCGGGTCGAGTTCCAGGCACTTGATCTTAAGAATCTGCAGCATCGTTTTTTTTTTTCAGTAGTTAATAAAATTGATGCGCTATCAATTCTAATAAAAGGCTGGGCAGAGTTCAGAACGACAGGCTTTTATTAACTACTGAATTGCACTTCAGACAGATCAGGACTATGCCTCTAGTGGACGACCGAATGCCAGGAGCTGCCATGCGGCCGCTCTTACACTCGGTAGCCCAGGGGCGGAGTCAGCTGAGGCATAGTCAGGCACAACAGTGAAACAAGAGTGAACGACAACAACAACAACAACAACAGTGAACACAGTGAACTACAGTGGTTTACCACACCCAGTATGTGTGTTGTTTGAGATCGAGGTCGAAAGACCCGATCATGCCTTCACCTAAGCCAGAATCTCTCGGGAGCCTGGCTATATCGTTTAATTTTGTTACAGGAACCAGAGAGATGAGAGGGATTCTCATCGCATTCACGGTGATCGGGTGGAGCTGGGCCTATCGGGGCAACACCAAGGACTCCACGATCTACAGGTGCTCAGGGAACACAGCCCCCATCGCGCCCGATGGGTCGGGCGCACGGGACGTTGAGGAGACAGCCACCTATTTCCACGAAGGGAGCTGGCCAGGATGGCTGTGGTCAAACTCTACGGAATACTCCAGCCAGTCCGGGTTTGCGTACCGAGAGACTTCCTTGATGTGCCCCCGAGTGAGGGTCATCGCACCCAGAGTCAGCGTTACCGTCGGGAAGAAGATTTGCCTGGTATGTTTTGGACATGTTCCTTTGGACCGATGATGGTGGCTGCGCAAGTTGAGCAGAACCATGAAGAACTCCACGGTCGAGTGGGAGAGACTGGGTAATAACACCCATCGGACTATTACGGGGACTCAAGGGGGGTTGAGTGTCTGTTGGGACAAATGGTGGGAACCAGATGAGGGGATCTACATCTGTATGTGGGGTTCAGAACGTGCTTGCCCCACAGGCGTCTCCATCTTTTTCCAAAGGCAGTGGCAGGATGCTGGGAAAGGAATGAGGTGGGACGTCAGCACACGGGCGTGTGGAGTCCCATACGCTCAGATCCCAGTAAACGCCACTGAGCTCATCACCCGCCCCCGCAAGCCCCTGCCCACGATTCCGGTAGCCAAATCCCGCAAGGAAGGGTGCCCCACCACTACCAAGGGACCCGGGAACGGATTGGTATTAGTACCCACAGGTCAGGTGCTGTACCAAGGGGTGCACTACGCGGTGGCCTCGGTGATTTTAAACCTCACCGAGGTGCGATTGCCAGAGTGGTGACCCAAGGAAATGGAGCAATTGTACCAGGTCCTGTTAACAAACATGTTCAGACAGTTTTATGAATTCGACTTTGCTGATGTAGACAGAGCCGAATTGTACACCACACCACATGAGGTCTTGGACAGGGTAGGGAGACAAAGAAGGGGTACAGTGAATGATATTTTTACAGCTTTTAACACAGGGACTTCCGTCATCAACACTCTGGATGACGTGGAGCTGTAGACCCAGATTAATGGTTTGAAAACACAGTTACGAAAGATACTGACTGATGAGAATAAGGTAGTGGGTTCTGAGTTACATGAGGACCAGGTCATGACACTACACTTAAAAGAAATTATTGCTGAGCTGGAGAAACACGCCAAAACGGTAAATGCTCTCATCAGGGAGGATCGGAATGCATCCGATCAGGCTGCGCAGAACGTAGCTTGCCTGCTGTACGGGGCGTGGTTACTGGGCAAAGGCTGCAGTAATCTGGAGGATTTAAAACAAGGTTTAGTCCCCTCCTGGATCAGCAACAAGCACCTCGCAGCCCTCCATCCTTTTGAAAATGCATTAAGTCCGTGCCAGCTCAGACTAGCTTTAGAAGCCTACCCAGTCCCAATGGACTGTGGACGGTCTAATCACACCATTATGGGTATAGTGGTAAGAATGCCGGTGATGGGAAAGACAGCTAAACCCGCCCCGGTATACAGGGTGGAGAACACTGGAGTCATTCAGGGGGGTGCACACATTCGCTATGAAGCGGTCCCACCTTACGTCATTCGATGGGAGCATGCAATGACGGGTACTGACCTCTCGGGGTGCCGGAGCCGGGGAGCACACATCATCCTGTGTCCCCAGCACTTGAATGCCTATTCGAAACCACAGTGCGGGTTCAGAACTGCTGGCGCGAAGCCTATAAATTGTACCATGGAGGTAATGGCACAAGGCCATGTACCCCTGCTGGTGGCATATATAGGAGGTGGGACATACTGTGTCACCACTGCAGCGCCCCACTACCAACATGGACAGCACGGCTGGTGTCCGGTGAGTGACAGCAGTTTCTGCTTCAAGCCCAAGGCAGAAGTTCAAGTGGCCCAAGAGCAAATTGTCCCCATTCCTGAACCGTCCACTGTTCACATCACTGTTAAAAAGAATTTCACCGATCTGGAACGATTCGTTGCACATTTTGGATATATCATTCCCCTTTTCCCTGAACACCTCACCAAGATATTAAAAGCTGTTGTCGTTTCACAGAAACATTTTTACACACTGGAGCAAAAGACTTTAGAGATAGGGGCAAACATATTGGATATAGTAACCCCACCGTGGTGGGACCTGTTCACTAATATAGAAGTCCCTTCTTGGATTAGGATAGCCTCCCACATACTTGTAGTGTGTCAGGTTTTTATTTTGATTTATTTACTGTTTGTACACTGTAAAAAGGTCAGACATTCACAGAAGTATGAGAACAGGGGAGAATGGAGAGAGCATTATGTGCGGGTAGAAGAAGAGACACCTGTTTAGATTTTTGCTGCTATCTCCCTCCTTTTTGTTTGATGTTTGGTCATGTGTAAGTTGTGTGTGTACTTTATTCTTTATTATTGAAGTTTATTAAGCGAGTTGGTATTAATAAAAGATAATGGCCTAGAAATTGGGTTTTGGCTTAGCCAGGGCTTTAGCGCCAGAAGTTAGTGCCGGCGCTAAGTCCCCCTGCGCGCGCCAAAAATTCAGCAGGGCCGCGCCCAAACGGCTGCCGGCGCTACTGAAGGGTCTTTGCGGCGGTAAATCGGCGCTAACTGCCGTTTCGCGCCGCAATTCCGGCGCTGCGGCACCCGATGCGGTGCGGCAGGCTCGGGAAGTGCAGGCCTCCTCCTTCCGTTAAGGAGGAGCTGCCTGCACCCGGCCGCGGCCCGCGCAAATCTGTCTAAAAATGAGCCCGGCACCTCGGACAAGTGCCGGGCTTGCATCTGTTCCGGGGGGTGGGGGGGAGAAGTCCGGGGAGGGAGCTGCGGGCAGGCGGCTGGCGGGAAAGCGGCCGGCCGCCGCGGGGCCTTTAATGCGCCGGCGCAAACTCATGCAAGACTCTGTTGCCAGAGTCTTAGTTGCGGCTGCCACGGGCAAGGCAGCCGCAACTGAATTTCGGCGCTAGGGCCCGTCGGCATGGCAACCGGGACGCTGCGCACACCGATGACGTCATCGGTGCCGGCGCAGCGCTACCGGTGCAACGCCGATTTAGGGCCCCAGGGAATTTTTAAACTGGCCATAACTCTGGCGCTAGTCCCTCTAGCGCCTCAAAAGCGGCGCTAAGGCAACTGAATTTCTAGGCCAATGTGTATGAACTAGGTGGTGTAGGAGTATTAGGCCCCCCTCCACGCCTGGAAGTGAATGTGTCAGATTTTAAATCCAATGTATTGCCATCTATAGATGCTTAATGTACACTGTAGGTTTTCTGAAATGGGAAATGCATGTGTCGTGGGATCATGGATCGGTAATTACAGGGGATGGTTTAATTATGGAAAGTCAGAAAATTTTGCTCACCCAGAATTATGATACTTCAAGCAAGTTATAGTATCATCAGGGGGGACGGTAGAATTTGCAAAATTAATATTGTATTATAAGGGTCCTCTGGCAGAAGAGGCCTTGATTTTAAAAGACTGTTTTAAAAGAAGCCCAGAAAAAGGGGCACACAAAATGGCTGCCAGACCCCGTGACCGACTTATTGGGACACTTTAAAATGGTTCCTGCAGTCCCCAGACAGCCATTGTGGATTCAACCCACAGTAAGTTCTGGAAGCCGTTTCTGAGAGAACGAAACCAGACACCCACACATACATAAAGATTGGATGCAGATCCAGTCAGATCGGCCTGCAGATTAAGGCCATCTAATTGTTTACCCAGACAAAGGGGAACAGTTCCATATTCATAAAGAACGCATCAAGGACCCGTTAAAGACATCAGGAAGACATTAAAACATTACCAGGTCATTCCAGACCAGAGATGGCCATCACCGGCCATCCCGAAAGCAGTTTAAATATAATAACTACCCCGCTGTGCCATAAGCCTGCCAAAAGTTAAACAAAGACTAACCTTGATTTGGCGGGAGACAGAGGCTTCTTCTGAGAAGTATAATCGGAGACACCGGGGGCAGCGAGAGGAGTAGCTTCATCTTAGATTTTGGGAAGAGAGAGGTTCCTTTCTTCATCATCTTCGTGGGATCTTCGGTAATAGCCGTTACCTTCGATAGCAGCTGGAGTTCGGAGAAGAAGACGGTTCGAGCCGGCATCCCGCCCCGGGGTAAAACATCGGGAGATCGTCGACCAACCCCGGGCCATTGACGAAACGGGAGGGTAGTAAAACTACTGAAGAAACCTATATGAAAGCCGGCTAGGGGCTTCCAACCGTGGTCAAGCAGATGATCTCCACCGACATCCAGGCCCGTCAGTGTCCAGCCTGTCCGCGACCTTCACCTAGAGAGAGAGAGAGAGGTGTGGTGCAGCCCGCTGTGGTTCCACTGACCACGAGGAAACAGGACGCCTGAGGGGATCAAAACGCAGACCTGTTTCAAAACTCTATACTTTTCCAACTGGATTGGTGAGCATGTTTCTGGCCCTTCATAATCAGACCTAGATAGGTTAAAGGGGGTGGTCATTTTGGGTATAATTAACATGAGTAGTTGTCCCTCGATGTTCCGTGTGTTTCCCCATTTCATGATGACTTTTGTAAAGTATAATATGCCTGTATCTATTTTAGTCAGTACTGTATTGTTATGATTTGTTTTTCCCTCCCATGTACCCTCTCATTTGCTTGCATTTGATTTGTTTTTCCATATGCAATAAAATTCCATTTTGATTCATTAAACTTGGTCTATCAGAGTCTCCTCTGCATTGTAGTTCCTGCACCTAAGTCCAGTGTCTAGAATCTAAGGGGCGAGTGGGTCAAACCACTCAAGGTTTTACTGTGCAAAAGAGAGAGAGAGGCCTCTGGCGAGAGAAACCTCTGCAACCTTGGAGAGAAAACACCTTACACTTGTGCACCAGTCGCTGAAGGTAAGCATGCAGGTGCAGCAGGCGGTTAAGAAGGCAAATTATATGTTGGCCTTCGTAGCGAGAGGGTTTGAGTACAGGAACAAGGATGTCTTGCTGCAGTTGTACAGGGCCTTGGTGAGACCACATCTTGAGTATTGTGTGCAGTTTTGTCGCCTTATCTGAGGAAGGATGTGCTTGCCATGGAAGGAGTGCAGCGAAGATTCACCAGGCTGATATCTGGGATGGCAGGAATGACATATAAGGAGAGATTGGGTCGATTGGGCTTATACTCGCTGGAGTTTCGAAGAATGAGAGGGGATCTCATTGAAACTTATAAAATTCTAACAGGACTAGATGGACTAGATGCAGGAAGGATGTTCCCGATGGTCGGGGAGTCCAAAACCAGGGGTCACAGTCTAAGGATAAGGGGTAAGCCATTTAGGACAGAAATGAGGAGGAAATTCTTCACCCAGAGCGTGGTGAACCTGTGGAATTCCCTACCACAGAAGGCAGTTGAGGCCAATTCATTAAATATATTCAAGAAGGAGTTGGATATATTTCTTAAGGCTAAAGGGATCAAGGGATATGGGGAGAAAGCAGGGACAGGGTACTGAATTTGGATGATCAGCCATGATCTCATTGAATGGCGGAGCAGGCTCGAGGGGTTGAATGGCCTACTCCTGCTCCTATCTTCTATGTTTCTATGTTTGCAACCATCTTCAGCCAGAAGTGCCGAGAGGATGATCCATATCGGTCTACTCCCGAGGTCCCCACCACCACAGAAGCCATTCTTCAGCCAATTCGATTCACTCCACATGATATCAAGAAACGGCTGAGCGCACTGGATACAGCAAAGGCTGTGGGCCCCGACAACATCCCAGCTATAGTGCTGAAGAATTGTGCTCCAGAACTAGCCGCGCCTCTAGCCAAGCTGCTCCAGTACAGCTACAACACTGGCACCTATCCGACAATGTGGAAAACTGCCCAGGTATGTCCTGTTCACAAAAAGCAGGACAAATCCAACCCGGCGAATTACCGCCCCATCAGTCTACTCTCAATCATCAGCAAAGTGATGGAAGGTGCCATGGACAGTGCTATCAAGCAGCACTTACTCACCAATAACCTGCTCACTGATGCCCAGTTTGGGTTCCGCCAAGACCACTCGGTTCCCGACCTCAATACAGCCTTGGTCCAAACATGAACAAAGGAGCTGAATTCCAGAGGTGAGGTGAGAGTGACTGCCCTTGACATCAAGGCAGCATTTGACCGAGTGTGGCATCAAGGAGCCCAAGTAAAACTGAAGTCAATGGGAATCGGGGGGAAAACTCTCCACTGGCTGGAGTCATACCTAGCACAAAGGAAGATGGTTGTAGTGATGGAAGATCAATCATCACAGCCCGAAGACATCACATGCAACAAGACCCGGACAACATTCAGGCTTGGGCTGATAAGTGGCAGGTAACATTCGCGCCACAGAAGTGCCAGGCAATGACTGTCTCCAACAAGCGAGAGTCTAACCACCGCCCCTTGACATTCAACGGCATTACCATCGCCGAATCCCCCACCATCAACATCCTTGGGGTCACCATTGACCAGAAACGTAACTGGACCAGCCACAACAATACTGTGGCAACAAGAGCAGGTCAGAGGCTGGGTATTCTGCAGCGAGTGTCTCACCTCCTGACTCCCCAAAGCCTTTCCACTATCTACAAGGCACAAGTCAGGAGTGTGATGGAATACTCTCTACTTGCCTGGATGAGTGCAGCTCCAACAACACTCAAGAATCTCGACACCATCCAGGACAAAGCAGCCCATTTGATTGGCACCCCATCCACCACCTTAAAAATTCACTCCCTCCAACACCGGCGCACCGTGGCTGCAGTGAGTACCATCTACAAGATGCACTGCAGCAACTCGCCAAGGCTTCTTCAGCAGCACCTCCCAAACCCGCGACCTCTTCCACCTAGAAGGACAAGGGCAGCAGGCGCATGGGAACACCATCACCTCCAAGTACCCCTCCAAGTCACACACCTTCCTGACTTGGAAATATTTCGCTGATCCTTCATCGTCGCTGGGTCAAAATCTTGGAACTTCCTACCTAACAGCACTGTGGGAGCACCTTCACCGTACGGACTGCAGCGGTTCAAGAAGGCGACTCACCACCAGCATCTCAAGGGCAACTAGGGATGGGCAATAAATGCTGGCCTTGCCAGCGACGCCCAAATCCCATAAGTGAATTAAAAAAAAGTTTGCCAAGTACTTTTTTCGAGTGACAGTCATTGTTTTAAGTTACTCCCTCCCTATAGCCCCTTGATTATCATTTATTACAGGGGTGCTTTTAGTGTCTTCTACCGTGAAGACCGATTCAAAATATTTGTTCAAAGTCTCTGCCATTTCCCTGTTTCCCATTATTAATTACATAGAAACATAGAAGATAGGAGCAGGAGTAGGCCATTCGGCCCCTCGAGCCCGCTCCACCATTCGATGAGATCATGGCTGATCATCCAAATTCAGTACCCTGTCCCTGCCTTCTCCCCATATCCCTTGATCCCTTTAGCCTTAAGAAATATATCTAACTCCTTCTTGAATATATTTAATGAATTGGCCTCAACTGCCTTCTGTGGTAGAGAATTCCACAGGTTCACCGCTCTCTGGGTGAAGAAATTCCTCCTCATCTCTGTCCTAAATGGCTTACCCCTTATCCTTAGACTGTGACCCCTGGTTCTGGACTCCCGGCCATTGGGAACATCCTTCCTGCATCTAGTCTGTCTAGTCCTGTTACAATTTTATAAGTTTCAATGAGATTCCCTCTCATTCTTCTAAACTCCAGCGAGTATAAGCCCAATCGACCCAATCTCTCCTCATACGTCATTCCTGCCATCCCAGGTATCAGTCTGGTGAATCTTCGCTGCACTCCCTCCATGGCAAGAACATCCTTCCTCAGATAAGGCGACCAAAACTACACACAATACTCAGGGTGTGGTCTCACCAAGGCCCTGTACAACTGCAGCAAGACATCCTTGTTCCTGTACTCGAATCCTCTCACTATGAAGGCCAACATACCATTTGCTTTCTTAACCGCCTGCTGCACCTGCATGCTTACCTTCAGCGACTGATACACAAGGACACCCAGGTCTCGTTGCACTTCCCCTTCTCCCAATCTATTGCCGTTCAGGTAATAATCTGCCTTCCTGTTTTTGCCACCAAAGTGGATAACCTCGCATTCATCCACATTATACTGCATCTGCCATGCATCTGCCCAATCACCCAACCTGTCCAAATCATACTGGAGTTTCTCGGCATCCTCCTCACAGCACACACACCCACCCAGCTTTGTGTCATCTGCAAACTTGGAGATATTACATCTAGTACCCTTGTCTAGATCATTAATATATATAGTGAATAGCTGGGGTCCTAGCACCGATCCCTGCGGTACCCCACTAGTCACTGCCTGCCACTCGGAAAAAGACCCATTTATTCCAACTCTTTGCTTCCTGTCTGCCAACCAGTTCTCTATCCAAGTCAGTACCTTGCCCCCAATCCCATGTGCTTTAACTTTACATGCTAATCTCTTATTCGGGACCTTATCGAAAGCCTACTTAACGTCCAAATACACCACATCCACTGGTTCTCCGGTAAGCCTGACATCGGAAGTGGGGAAAATGCTAGAGGCCATTATAAAAGATGTAATAGCTGAGCACTTGGAAAACAGTGACAGGGTCGGACAAAGTCAACATGGATTTACAAAAGGTAAATTGTGCTTGACTAATCTACTGGAATTTTTTGAGGTTGTAACTGGTAAAATGGATAAGGGAGAACCAGTGGATGTGGCATACTTGGACTTTCAGAAGGCTTTCGATAAGGTCCCGCATAAGAGATTAGCATGTAAAGTTAAGGCACATGGGATTGGGGGCAAGGTATTGACTTGGATAGAGAACTGGTTGGCACACAGAAAGCAAAGAGTTGGAATAAATGGGTCTTTTTCCGAGTGGCAGGCAGTGACTAGTGGGGTACCGTAGGGATCAGTCCTTGGACCCCAGCTATTCACAATATATATTAATGATCTAGACAAGGGAACTAGATGTAATATCTCCAAATTTGCAGATGACACAAAGCTGGATGAGCGTGTGTGCTGTGAGGAGGATGCCGAGAAACTCCAGGATGATTTGGACAGGTTGGGTGATTGGGCAGAAACATGGCAGATGCAATATAACATGGATAAATGTGAGGTTACCACTTTGGTGTCAAAAACAGGAAGGCAGATTATTATCTGAATGGCAATAGATTAGGAGAAGGGGAAGTGCAACGAGACCTGGGTGTCCTTGTGCACCAATCGCTGAAGGTAAGCATGCAGGTGCAGCAGACGGTTAAGAAGGCAAATGGTATGTTGGCCTTCGTAGCAAGAGAGTTTGAGTACAGGAACAAGGATGTCTTGCTGCAGTTGTACAGGGCCTTGGTGAGACCACACCTTGAGTATTGTGTGCAGTTTTGGTCGCCTTATCTGAGGAAGGATGTTCTTGCCATGGAAGGAGTTCAGCGACGATTCACCAGGCTGATGCCTGGTGTTGTGTATGTAACCTGTTCCACCTTAAGAGAGCTTAAGCCTGTTCCACCTTAAGAGATGTACTACTTTCTCAGGCTGCTGTAGACGTAATACCGGGGGTGAACACACCGGTATATAAGCACTGTGCAGTAATCTTGTATTCAGTATAGTCCCTACCTCCAACCAGTAAAGACCTGTTTTTATTGTTACTCATTAGTCTGTGTCTTAATTAACTAAATAATTCACAGACTTAACACTGGCGACGAGTCAGGTTCTTACCCTGCGGCAGTTATTCCACGGCGGTTGAAGAGAGGTTTCAAACCTCACCACTCACCACCCCACTGGAAGCGACAGGCATTAGGACCCTGAAGCCTCCATCAGCTTGTGAACCGGAGTAGAAGACAGGGCTGGGGAAGAGAGAGGTACAGGGCGATAGCGATCGGCAGATAAGGGCCGGGCTGCTTTGAAGTGAGGGGCGCAGCCGGGCCATCGATCGCAACCACCGATAAGGGCCGCACTCGGGCTGAAAGGGCAGCGGCTGCAGAAATTGAAGGCGCGAGAGCCGCGGTGCACAGCGCGGGCCATCGATCGCGATCGGGAGATAAGGGCTTTGGAGTGCGAGGCGCAGCCGGGCCATCGATCGCAAGCACTGATAAGGGCCGGGCCGCTTTCAAGTGCGAGGCGCAGCCGGGCCATCGATCGCATCCGCTGATAAGGGCCGCACTCGGGCGATCGCGGCGAAGATAAGGGCCGCACTCGGGGGCTGAAGGGAGACGGCGTCGGGGGACGGGTGAAGACTGCCAAGCGCGGGAAAACCGCCATTTTGTGGGCGGAGGACGACGGCAAGAGCGGGAAGCCGCCATCTTTGATAACAAGTAAAGAAAAGAAAATCTGAGAAATTGCAAATCTACAATGCCTAAACACGGGAATATTAGCACCTTTGATAGTGACCTCGAAGATTGGGCCATATATGTTGAAAGAGTAAAAAATTATTGTATGGCCAATAAAATTCGTGACCAAGATAAAGCTCTAACATTATTAAATTTAATGGGTGCGAAGACATACGGGCAATTGAAACACCTGTTATCACCAGATGAACCGGCGGATAAGACGTTCGATGAGATTGTTACTGTCCTGAAAGATCATCTAAACCCCACGCCGCTGATGCTAGCGGAACGATTTAAATTTTACGACAGAAGGCAGCTACAGCATGAAAGCAATGCTGAATATTTGCTGGAATTGCGTAAATTAGCGAAATATTGCCAGTTTGGAACGGGACTGACAGATGCACTACGAGACAAATTTGTGTGTGGTTTATTTAAACAGGATACACAAAAGCGACTGCTCGAGGAGAATGAGCTGACGCTTGAGAAGGCAGTCACTATGGCAGCAGCACACGAAGCCACAGCGAGAGGCACGGCAGTAATGCAGCTACGGTCACCGGAGCTCAGTGCACACAAATTGGGCGTGAGTTCTGTTAAATGTTATCGTTGTGGAAAGACAACGCATAATCAGAACCAGTGTTGGTTTAAAAACCAAGAATGCAGAACATGTGGTAAGCTTGGACATATAGCTAGAGTATGCAGGTCAGGGAAGAAGACCAGCAACAAGAAGTCACCGCAAGGGAAATATGCAAAGGTACACAAGGTGGCCGAACAGGAGTCCGATTCAGACGCTAGCAGTAATGAACTGGCTGGCTTAAGCAGTATTGAACTGGCTAGCTTAAGGGTACTCAACGTTGGTAAGGGTGCAGACCTCCAGACAATTTGGGTTACTCTTCAGATAGAAGGAGTCCAAGTAAAAATTGAATTGGACACTGGATCGGCATTGTCGGTCATGAATAAGAAAGATTACAGAAGGTTATTCCAACATATTCCCCTACAGGATACGGAGATTATATTGACAACCTACACGGGGCAGAGAGTGTACCCCATTGGGACAATAAAGGTTGCAGTGGCCAACAAGGGTGAAGGAAGTCAAATAATGGACTTATATGTGCTACCGGAGGGAGGTCCACCACTACTAGGCCGGGAGTGGTTTAGAAACATAAATATGGACTGGCATTCGCTAAAAGCCATAAAGAGTGAGAACTCGGTGCAGATAATCAGCCCAGACTCTAGAACTGATGATGGTAAGACCAACCCATGTGCAAAAGACAAAGTTTCAGCACAGAATTCCACTGAGCAACAACAACATAGTTTAACAGAGAATTCTGAGTCTGTCAAGTCTACTGATATGCACATTTTTGAGGGACACTGGGCTCGAACTCAACTCCATTTCAAACTACAACAGCAATTAGAACAAATGATTTGCCGTTTTGAGCAAGAGATGAATGAAATAAAAAAGTTCTTTGTTACAGAGTGGGAGAATCTGGAAAGGCAACAGAAGCAACTGATGGAGAAAATGGAGCAGGAGCACACCAACCATCTGCGCGAGGAGGCCGAACGAATCAAAGCTGATTCAGGTTCTGAAGGTGCGTGCCATAATCTGGTGTCAGAAGAGTTAACGGTCAGCCAACTCCTTCATATGCTGAGGGACAAGACTCTGAAATGGGAAAAACTTGAACACGAGCTGCAATCTTCAAAGGAAAAGGGTTCGGAGCTCTCAAAAGTCATTGAGATGGCTGATGTGATGACACAGACTGAAACGACTGCAACAGAGCAGCCATTGGATGCCAAAAGTACGCTGACTCACGTCAATGTAGAACAACAGACCGCTGAAACAGCTGCTCCGGTAGAGGGATTGCATAGTCCGATCAATCAATCTCCAAAGGAAGTTGAAGTATTAAAATCACAAATGAGGTCACTAGTAAACGACTTGCTGAAAGCCCAGAAAAAGCTGGATGCAGAGGTACACATGAAGAAGTCTCTTCAGGAAAGATGTCTGGATTTGGAACAAGAGCTGGCTAACCTCCAGCTGGGTATAGAGGAAATAGACGACCCTCTCACTGGTCTAGCTCAGGACGACACCGAATATTACCATGACCTGGTGGACGACACCGAATATTACGATGTCCTGTCCTGCCCAGCTTGTAACTTCGACTCCCAAAGTGCAGAAATCATGGAGGAGCACCAAAAGTCTACGGAACATCGGGAGAAGCTGGCTCTACGACGGAAACAGGAGGAAGAGAAGGAGGAACTGCGCATGCAGCTGGCAGCTGTGGCAGCTGACAATGGAGCCCAGAGAGTCTCCAAGAAGCAGAAAAGGAAAAGTAAAAACAGGTCTTTACTGGTTGGAGGTAGGGACTATGCTGAATACAAGATTACTGCACAGTGCTTATATACCGGTGTGTTCACCCCCGGTATTACGTCTACAGCAGCCTGAGAAAGTAGTACATCTCTTAAGGTGGAACAGGCTTAAGCTCTCTTAAGGTGGAACAGGTTACATACACAACACCTGGGATGGCAGGAATGACGTATGAGGAGAGATTGGGTTGATTGGGCTTGTACTCGCTGGAGTTTAGAAGAATGAGAGGGGATCTCATTGAAACTTATAAAATTCTGACAGGACTGGACAGACTAGATGCAGGAAGGATGTTCCTGATGGTCGGGGAGTCCAGAACCAGGGGTCACAGTCTAAGGATAAGGGGTAAGCCATTTAGGACAGAAATGAGGAGGAATTTCTTCACCTAGAGAGTGGTGAACCTGTGGAATTCTCTACCACAGAAGGCAGTTGAGGCCAATTCATTAAATATATTCAAGAAGGGGTTGGATATATTTCTTAAGGCTAAAGGGATCAAGGGGTATGGGGAGAAAGCAGGGACGGGGTACTGAACTTGGATGATCAGCCATGATCACATTGAATGGCGGAGCAGGCTCGAGGGTCCGAATGGCCGACTCCTGCTCCTATCTTCTATGTTTCTATGTTTCTCCCTTATCTATTCTACCAGTTACATCCTCAAAAAATTCCAGTAGATTAGTCAAGCACGATTTACCTTTTGTAAATCCATGTTGACTTTGTCCGATCCTGTCACTATTTTCCAAGTGCTCTGCTATTACATCTTTTATAATGGTCTCTAGCATTTTCCCCACTACCGATGTCAGGCTTACCGGCCTATAATTCCCCGTTTTCTCTCTACCACCTTTTTTGAATAGTGGGGTAACAATAGCTACCCTCCAATCCATGGGTACTGTTCCAGAGTCTATCGAATTTTGGAAGATGACCAGCAATGCATCTACTATTTCTAGGGCCACTTCCTTAAGTACCCTAGGATGTAGATTATCAGGCCCTGGGGATTTATCGGCCTTCAATCCCGTCAATTTCCCTAACACCACTTCCCTACAAATACTGATTTCATTCAGTTCCTCCCTCTCATTAGACCCTATGTTCCCCGACATCCCCAGGCCCTAATTCCCCAGACTTATTCTCTAAGGGACCAACGTTTACTTTACTACTCTCTTCCTTTTTATATACCTGTAGAAGATCTTTGGGGGAAAAATTCAGTTGTTAGCGCCACCCGTTAGCGCCTTAAGCGGGCGCTTAGTGGGGCGCATACCAACTAGCGCCCGGGCGCGGCGATATCTGCGCCTCTCACGAAATTGACTGGACATTTTGCAGCAGCGCTAAACAATACCGCCCGATCTCCTGCGCACACAGATCTTGATGTCATTCGAGAGTGCAACGCCCTTGGGGCGCCCCGGACCGGAAATTCAGTGGCGCCCCCCTCCTTTCCGCCTGGCGCTACCAACGACAGGTTGACTTGAACACTTCCCAGTCGCTGTGGGGCTGGGGGTGGCGCTATTTCAAGGGGGCCTCTTCCTGGCTTTTGTGTGGTAGCCATTTTTGCACCACTCGTTCTGAGAGAGAGATTTGCAGAGAGACAAAGGAAGAAAGAGAGACTTCTGCATTGAGTCAACGCTGTCTGAGGTAGTTTTGGCTTCTGACCATAACTTTGCAGGTACTTTGCTTTTTGACCTTCATAACTTTGATTGGCCAGATACTATGGGGGCTGCAATGAATGGGAACGTCGTCCTTCTCCATCACATTCGGAGGGCACAGAGACGCAGAGAGAGAGAGTGGGAGGAGGGCCAACAGACCTCGGTACAGGACACCTTACCCTCCCAGGGTTTTTCGCCAACAGTTCTCCTACATTAATATGTCTGAGGAGCAGTATTTGCGAAGGCTGCGCTTCAGCAAGGAGGTGGTCACTGAGCTCTGCCACCTGCTTCAGCCAGATCTGCAGCTTCAACTGAGGAGCAGGACGTCTCTGTCGGTGGCAGTGAAGATAACAGTGGCTCTCAACTTTTATGCCACTGGCTCATTTCAATCAGCTACTGGGGACATCGCCAATATCTCCCAGTTCGTGGTGCATTGCTGCATCCGTCAGGTCACAAATGCCCTCTTTAAAAGGAGACGAGAGTGCATCTCTTTCCCCATGACCCCGGACAAGCAGCAAGAATGCGCAACAGGCTTTGCGATGATAGCGGGCTTCCCCATGGTGCAGGGCGCCATTGACTGCACGCATGTGGCTTTGCGGGCGCCGCAAGAGAATGCCGAGGATTTCCGCAACCAAAAGGGCTTTCATTCCTTAAACGTCCAGTTGGTCTGTGACCACAGACAGCTGATACTCGCTGTCAATGCCCACTTTCCAGGCAGCAGCCACGATGCCTTCATCCTGCGCCAGACTTCTGTGGCAGACCTTTTCCAGGCACCGCATCACCCAGGAGGTTGGCTTCTCGGGGACAAGGGATATCCTCTGTGCACCTGACTGATGACACCGCTCCGTTCGCCCAGCACCCCTGCTGAGTTACGATACAACGAGAGCCATCAAGCTACCAGGAACATCGTTGAGCACACAATCGGCGTGCTCAAGCAACGGTTCCGCTGTCTGGACCATTCTGGAGGAGCCCTGCAGTACTCGCCTGAGCGAGTCTCCCACTTCATTGTTGTGTGCTGCATGCTGCATAACCTGGCAATCCTCAGGACACAGCCAATGCCACCAGGCATTGAAGCACCAGCAGAGGAGGAGGAAGAGGAGGAGGAAGGTGAGGAGGATGATCATCAGCAGCACCAAGGCGGGAGGGAGGCACAAAGTGGAAGGGCCGTCCGTCAAAGGCTCGTAGCAAGTCGCTTCTAGGCCCCCTCTGAGGGAATGGCTTCTGCCATTCAAACAACCTGAATGAAACCATCCCGCAACCCCTAAGCCGGGAAAGGCAACAATGAGTGCAAAGACCAAACATGTATATTTTGAGTACAGACACTTCTTTATTCACAAACTGTGTCTCATTTCCACATGACAAAGTAATAGAAAGAAACACAAAAAAAACCAGTCATTCACATAACTGGCTCTCACAACCTGGAGACAATGTCCAAAACAGTTACAAAAATTTGACCACGAACCTCGGCCTTCAATAAAACAATGAACAACATTTTGTCACACCTCCTACTTTTTGCCCTTCGAGGGTGATCTGCTTCCCTTGCGAAATTCCCCCCTTCCCACCCTGCAGCTCCTCCGTAATGGGATCCCAGTGGCTGCAGCAAGGCTGGGGGAAGGCTGCTGAGTGTCAGAAACTGAGACTGCAGATGCCCCTGAGGGACGGCCTGGACCAGCTCTGGGCCTGGAGGCCCCAGCTGCTGACTGCACCAACTCTGCATGGGCGGCAGCAGTCTGTCCTACAGGTGGTGGCAACTGCACTGGAGAAGTGCCAGTGGTGGCAGCAGGAATGCTGTCCTCTTGAGAGAGGACAGCAACTCCCTGCTCGACTGACACACTGGCACTCCCACGGGGCAGCGCTTCAGCATCCGGAGCAATCTGATGGAGCACAGATTGCTGGCCTGCTGTGGCATGGTGAGAGCCCCGGGGAAATCTGCCCGATCCAGCGAGGGTGGCAGCAGTCAGTGCTCGCGTGGCCTCAATCTGCGTCTGCATGAGACCAGCCACTGACTGCATTGCAGCATTTGCGTGGCAGCCGCCTGTGCTACAGCGAAGTGCTCCACACTCCTTGCCAGTGACTCAATGGATTCGGGCATCCTTGCCACTGCAGCCATGAGCTCAGTGTGCCTTTGCTCTGCCTGGGCGCTCATTTCAGCGAGGACCCGCTCCTTGTCTGCGTCCAGTGCAGCAGGACTCGAGGCCATCCTCTCCCTCTGGGGAGAAGGCCCCCGAGCTTCCCTACCCCCCCTTGCGTTGCTGCAGCCCGCTGGGTCCTGGAGCTTCACCCTCATCAGACCATTCCCCCCTGCTCCCCTCCAGGGAAGGTGTGTCCCCAGTATGGGTATTGGCTGCCTCGGTAGAGGGTGGCGCTGATGGTTCCTCTTCCTCCTCGCCTTCAGCTTCACTCTCATTGGCAGCTTGAGGGCCCGTCTCCTCACCTGGTGAATCACCATCTGAAAGCAGGGAGGTACAAGAGTGGCTTTAGCGTGAGGACAGGGTGGCAGCAAGGGATGAAGAGGTTTTTAAAAAAAGGCACTCACCCTGATGACCCGAGTGAGGTCGTTGAACTTTTTTCTACATTGCACATGGGTCCTAGGCACCATGCTGCTTGAAGACACTCTTTGAGCCACCTCCCTCCACACTCTTCTGTACTCGCGTGGCAAAGGCCTCCTGCCACTCTCTGGGTACAGAATGGATCTTCTGCGCTCCACCCCGCGAACCAGAGCCTCCAAAGCCCGCTCGCAGAAGCGCTGTGTTCGTTCCCTGGCCCTTTCCATAGTGTCTGGCTGCTAGATTTAGCCACAGGTCTGCCCAGGCCGAGATTCAAGGCTCCACTGAGCAGGGTGTGGCTGCAGAGCAAGATCGACCCTTCCCTTTAAGAACTGACTGGCGCCAGTGTGTCTGTGTTCAATCGCTGACAGCACCTGCACTGCGCCCGCCCTCTGAGGTAGCGCCTCGCTCCTCCGGCTTAGCGCCTTAAAAGAGTTGTGTAGCGCCTGATTTAGCGCTCCAATCACCTCCAGGGGCGATAAAAGCCAAGTTTGCTGTCAGAGGCGATGATTAGCGCCAGGCGCTAATCTTTGCGCCCAGACGATCATTGCGCCCCAAATGGGGTGATACCGAATTTCTCCCCCTTACTGTTTTTATATTTATTGCTAGTTTACTTTCATAATCTATTTTCTCCCTCTACTATTTTTTTAGTTATGGTTTGCTGGATTCTAAAAATTTCCCAACCCTCTGGCCAACACTAATCTTTGCACTATTGTATGCCTTTTTTTTCAATTTGATACCATCCTTTACTTCCTTAGTTAGTTACGGATGGTTCATCCTTCTCGTAGTCTTTCTTTCTCACTGGAATATACCTTTGCTGAGATTTATGAAATATCTCCTTAAATGTCTGCCACTGCTTATCTACCGTCTTACCCTTTAATCTATTTTCCCAGTCCACTTTAGCCAACTCTGTCTTCATCATACCTTTGTAATTGTCTTTATTTAAGTTCAGGACACTAGTTTCAGACCCAAGTTTCTCCCCCTCAAACTGAATTTGAAATTCTATCATGCTATGATCACTCTTCCCTAGAGGATCCTTCACTATGAGATCATTAATTAATCCTGTCTCATTACACATTACCAGATCTAAAATAGCCTGCTCCCTGGTTGGTTCCACAACGTATTGTTCTAAGAAACCATCCTGAATATACTCTATGAACTCGTCCTCAAGGCTACCATTGCCAATTTGATTTGTCCAATCTATATGATGATTAAAATCGCCCACAATTATTGCAGTACCTTTCTTACAAGCCCCTATTATTTCTTGATTTATACTCTGTCCTACAGTGTAGCCACTGGTAGGGGGCCTATAGACTACTCCCACCAGTGACTTCTTTCCCTTGCTATTTCTTATCTCCCCCCAAACTGATTCTACATCTTGATCTTCCGAGCCAAGATCATTCCTCACCACTGCACTGATCTCATCCTTTATTAACAGAGCTAACCCACCTCCTTTTCCTTTCTGCCTATCCTTCCGAAATGTCCCAAATTAATGGGAGTGAAAGCCAATAAATCTTCTGGGCCTGATGGCCTACATCCTAGGGTTTTGAAAGAGTGGCTATAGAGATAGTGGATGCATTGGTTGTCATTTTCCAAAATTCCATAGATTCTAGGATAGTTCCCGCGGATTGGAAGGTAGCAAATGTAACCCCACTATTTAAGAAAGGAGGGAGAGAGAAAACAGGGAACTACAGACCCGTTAGCCTGACATCAGTAGTAGGGAAAATGCTAGAATCTATTATTAAGGACGTGGTAACAGGGCACTTAGAAAATAATAATAGGATTGGGCAGAGTCAACACGGATTATTGCAAGGGAAATCGTGTTTGACAAATCTGTTTAAAGTTTTTTGAGGTTGTAACTAGCAGAATAGATAAGGGGGAACCAGTGGATGTGGTGTATTTGGATTTTCAGAAGGCATTCAATAAGGTGCCACACAAGAGCTTATTAAACAAAATTAGGGCTCGTGGGATTGGGGGTAATATACTAGCATGGATTGAGGATTGGTTAACGGACAGAAAACAGAGAGTAGGAATAAACGGGTCAGAGCGGCGGCGGCGGACCTGCAAGGAACCAGGCGGCGAGGTTTCAAAGTGGCAGCGAGGCTCAGGTAGGCCTCAGAGCGGCGGCAGCGGACCTGCAAGGAACCAGGCGGCGAGGTTTAAAAGCAGCAGCGAGGCTCAGGTAGGTTTACCAATCTCCGAGCTCAGAGGGAGGGAGAGAAGTAAAAAGTAATCGAAATGTGACGTCACCAGAAAGCAGGTAAGTGATTGGTTGGTGAGTATTTCTCTCTTTTTTAAACTTAAACTCTGTGGTTTATAGTTTCTAAGCTCTCTGTGGTGTAGCAGGGACTGTTTGTACACCAGGGCCCTTAAATATATCATTTAACTGTAGTGTCATTGGTGGGATTGATTTGATTTAATTTATTTTGAATTAACTAAAGGGTAAGTCATGACAGGAGAGCCCGGCCCCGTGGTATGCTCCTCCAGCAATATGTGGGAACTCAGGGACACTTCCTGTGTCCCTGACGACCATGTGTGCAGGAAGTGTATCCAGCTGCAGCTACTGGCAGACCACATTGCGGCGCTGGAGCAGTGATTGGATACATACTGGACCATTTGCGATGCTGAAGACGTCGTGGATATCACGTTTAAGCAGTTGGTCACACCACAGGCAAAGGTTGCACAGGCAGAAAGGGAAAGGGTGACCAACAGGCAGAGTAGTAGGCGCAGGCAGGTCGTGCAAGAGACCCCTGTGGCCATCCCCCTCTCAAACAGATATACACTTTGGATACTGATGGGGGGGATGGCTTACCAGGGGAAGGCAGCAGCAGCCAACTTCCTGGCACCAGGGGTGGTCCTGCTGCACAGGACGGGAGGAAAAAGAGTGGGAGAGCTATAGTGATAGGGGATTCTATTGTAAGGGGAATAGGTAGGCGTTTCTGCGGCCGCAAATGAGACTCCAGGATGGTGTGTTGCCTCACTGGTGCAAGGGTCAAGGATGTCTCAGAGCGGCTGCAGAACATTTTGGAAGGGGAGGGTGAACAGCCAGTTGTCGTGGTGCATATAGGTACCAACGATATAGGTAAAAACCGGGATGAGGTCCTAAAAGCTGAATACAGGGAGTTAGGAGGTAAATTTAAAAATGGGACCTCAAAGGTAGTAATCTCAGGATTGCTACCAGTGCCACGTGCTAGCCAGAGTAGAAATAGAAGGATATTTCAGATGAATATGTGGCTAGAGGAATGGTGCAAGGGGGAGGGATTCAAATTCCTGGGACATTGGAACCAGTTCTGGGGGAGGTGGGACCAGTACAAACCGGACGGTTTGCACCTGGGCAGGGCCGGGACCGATGACCTAGGGGGAGTGTTTGCTAGTGCTCTGGGGGAGGGTTTAAACTAAAATGGCAGGGGGTTGGGAAACTGAGCGGGGAGACAGAGGAAAGAGAAACAAGGATAAAAGCAAAAGACAGGAAGGAGAAAAACAAAAGTGGCAGACAGAGAAATCAAGGGTTTAATTCAAACATGGCCACAGCAAATGATAATTCTAAAAGATCTAAGAGCGTTAAAAAAACAAGCCTGAAGGCTGTGTGTATTAATGCGAGGAGCATTCGGAATAAGGTGGATGAATTAGCTGCGCAAATAGATGTAAACGAATATGATTTGATTGAGATTACGGAAACATGGCTCCAGGGTGGCCAAGGCTGGGAACTCAACATCCAGGGGTATTCAATATTCAGGAAAGATAGGCAAAAAGGAAAAGGAGGTGGGGTAGCATTGCTGGTTAAAGGGGGGATTAACACAATTGTAAGGAAAGATATTAGCTCTGATGATGTGGAATCTGTATGGGTAGAGCTGAGAAATACCATGGGGCAGAAAACGTTAGTGGGAGTGGTATATAGACCTCCAAACAATAATGCGGAGGTCAGGATGGCATTAAAAGGGAAATGAGAGAAGCGTGCAATAAGGGCACAGCAGTTATCATGGGTGACTTTAATCTACATATAGATTGGGCCAACCAAATTAGTAACAATACTGTGGAGGAGGAATTCCTGGAGTGTATATAGAAACATAGCGTCGGCGGGAATCCTGAGCGGCAGAGCGGGGTATAAAAGTCCCCAGAGACCAGGTAAGGCCTCACAGCGTCGGTGGGAAACCTGAGCGGCAGAGCGGGGTATAAAAGTCCCCAGAGACCAGGTAAGGCCTCACAGCGTCGGCGGGAATCCTGAGCGGCAGAGCGGGGCTATAAAAGTCCCAGAGACCAGGTAAGGCCTCACAGCGTCGGCGGGAATCCTGAGCGGCAGAGCGGGATATAAAAGTCCCCAGAGACCAGGTAAGGTGTACCAGTCTCCAGTCTCCAGTCTGGAAGGAGAGAGGTAAAAAGTAATCCAAGTGTGACGTCACCAGAAAGCGGGTAAGTGATTGGTTGGTAAGTATTTCTCCCTTTTAAGCTTAAATCTCTTTGGTTTATAGTTTCTAAGGTGTGATATTCACCATCTAAAATCAGGGCAGAGGATATTTAAGAATAATATTAATAAATTTAATTAATTACATAGAATGGGAGATCAGGCGATGTGTTGCTGCTGCAATATGTGGGAGCTGGTGAACACCATTGATGCTCACGGTGATCACATTTGCAGTAAGTGTTGGCTGCTCGAGGAACTCCGGCTCCGTGTTGAAGAGCTGGAGTCCGAGCTTCAAATACTGAGACACATCAGGGAGGGGGAGAGTTACCTGGACTCTGTGTATCACGAGGTCGTCACACCAATTAGATTAATTAATGCAGATGTAGTCCTTGGCCAGGGTCAGGATGGTGTGACTAGAAGTGAGGCAGGTATGGGGATCCAGGAGGTAGTGTTGGAGGAGCCGCAGCCCCTGCACTTGTCCAACAGGTTCGAGGCTCTTACTCCCTGTGGGGACAGGAGCAGGGACTGCAGGGAGGATGAGCAACCTGGCCACAGCACCGTGGAGCAGGGGACCATTTAAGTGGGGGGTGTTAAAAGAAATGTTGTAGTGGTAGGGGATAGTATCGTTAGGGGGATAGATAGAGTTCTTTGCAGCCGAGAGCGAGAGTCCCGAAGGCTGTGTTGCCTACCCGGTGCCAGGGTTAAGGACATCTCCTCTGGGCTGGAGAGAAACTTGGAGTGGGAGGGGGAGGATCCAGTTGTCGTGGTCCATGTTGGTACCAACGACATAGATAGGACAAGGAAGGAGGTTCTGCTGAGGGAGTGTGGTGATTATTCCTTGATTAGTAAAAGTATTGTGATTCGTTGTTTGTTAACTGCCTTGGGATATGTGTTGTAATCTCATTGGTAGTTGATGATCACATGATGTGTTGTGGCTACCTTAAATTCAGTCCTTTTCTAGCTTAGTTGGGACTGGATGTGGAAAGATATGCTGCTGATTTTAAAGTTAATAAAGCCTAGCTTTGGAAGGCAAATCTATTCTTTATTTCAATTTATTAACTTTATGTTAGAATGGAGCGCTATCTTCAACCAGAACGATTCAAGGCTGACCCCAATTCTGCTGGAGTGGATGATAAATGGAAACATTGGTATTGTACATTTAAAAACGTTTTGGGCGTGTTGGATCAAGAGGCTCTAAATAAGCTGAATATGCTGATCAACTACATTGACCCGGATGTATATAAATATATTTTGCACTGTAAAACTTATGAAGAGGCTATTTCTACATTGGAAAAGATTTTTGTTAAACCAAAGAATGAGGTATTTGCACGTCATCTTCTATCTGCCCGTAGGCAGCAGGTGGGAGAATCTTTGGATACTTATTTACAAGCACTTCGGTGCCTTAGTGTTGACTGTAATTATAAGGCTGTGACGGCTGAAGAATATAAGGACGAATCGGTACGGGATGCTTTTATTAATGGATTACTGTCTAGATCAATTCATCAGCGGTTGTTAGAAAATAAGACCCTGGATCTTAAAAGTGCTTTTGAGCAAGCTTCTACATTGGATGTGGCTCAGAGAAGTTCGGATTCTTATGCTCTTTTTAATCGGCCTGCGACTATGGTTTTGGCAGTTTCGGGTGAAAAGGAATTATGTGGACTTAATGGGAGTGGTTTACTAGATTTTGAAACAGTTTCTACTTCGGCGGCCGTTGCCTCTAGGATTCAGAAGTGTTATTTTTGTGGGAATATCCGGCACCCTCGTCTGAAGTGTCCTGCTCGGGAGGCTGTGTGTAGTAAATGCGGCAAGAGAGGTCATTATGCACGTGTGTGCAAATCATCAGGTTCAATTACCTTCCCTTCTCCTGGTGTGGGAGGGTCTTCCTCCACTACCTCTTCTGTGACTATTCAGCCTTTAGATAGGGCGTTTATTGCATCAATTTCTGCTGCATTTGCTCATGGCCTAAACAAAGCTATAGTTACGGCTCAAGTTAATGGGTTGGAAGTGAAGGCCCTTATAGATACGGGCAGTACTGAGAGTTTTATAAGTCTTCAGTTTGCGAAGGAGAAGCATTTGAAAATTTCGCCTGTTACGTATCAGGTGTGTATGGCTCAGACGACCCTTACTTCACAAATAGCTGGTTGTTGCTTTGTGAAAATGGTTCTTCTAGGTAATACGTATACTGATATACGCCTATCTGTTTTGCCTAATCTCTGTGCGGATATTTTGATTGGACATGATGTGCTTCAGTTACACGAGTCTCTTAGTCTTTCATTTGGAGGGACTAAGCCACCTTTATCTATTTGTGGATGAACCTCTTTATCTATTCCTCCATTATCACTTTTTTCCAATTTGATGTCGGGTTGTAAGCCAATTGCTGCCAAGTCAAGAAGATATAGTAGTCAGGATAGAGAATTTATTAATTCTGAAGTTCAACGTCTCTTATTGGAAGGAATCATTGAACCTAGTTGTTCGCCTTGGCGAGCACAGGTAGTTGTCACGACTAATGAGAGACACAAGAAACGAATGGTGATAGACTATTCCCAAACTATTAATAGGTATACTCAATTAGACGCGTACCCTTTGCCTAAGATTGATGAGCTTATCAATAAAGTATCTCAGTATAAAGTTTTTAGCACTATTGATTTAAAGAGTGCTTATCATCAGATCCCTATTGTTAAGAAGGATCAACCATATACGGCCTTTGAGGCTGGTGGAAAGCTGTATCAGTTTTGCCGAATACCATTTGGTGTTACTAATGGTGCTGCTTGTTTTCAACGGGCAATGGATGCTTATAAGTGATAACTCCCTCTCTGACACCTTTTCATACTTAGATTACATCACAGTGTGTGGCAAATCAAGGGTGGAGCATGATTCTAATTTAAAAAGATTCCTTCAAGCTGCGGAAAAAGTTGGTTTAATTTTTAACAAAGAGAAATGTATCTTTTCGACTACTGAGGTAAATCTATTGGGGTATATTATTTCGGGAAATAAGATTAAACCAGATCCAGAACGTCTGCGACCATTGATCGATTTACCTTGTCCTACTAATTCTAAGGCTTTGCAACGAGTTGTTGGACTGTTTTCTTATTATTCTAATTGGATTGCAAATTTTTCACAGAAGATCCGGCCTCTTATTCGGGTTACGACATATCCTCTATCATGGGAGGCCAGGACATGTTTTGAGAATTTTAAAAAGGATATTTTAGGAGCAGTTGTGCATTCCATTGATGAGCAGGTTCCCTTTGTGATTGAGACGGATGCTTCGGATTTTGCAATTGGGGCTACTTTGAACCAAAATGGAAGACCTGTGGCCTTTTTCTCACGTACTTTGAATAATGGTGAAAAAAGACATTGCTCAATAGAAAAAGAGGCATACGCAATAGTAGAAGCATTGCGTAAATGGAGACATTATTTATCGGGGCGACATTTCACGTTGGTAACTGATCAAAAATCTGTGTCCTTTATGTTTGATGTTAAACATTTTGGAAAGATTAAAAATGATAAAATAATGAGATGGAGGATTGAGTTGGCATGTTACCATTTTGACATAGTTTATCGTCCGGGGAAGGATAATGTTGCTGCTGATGCACTGTCGAGGGCTTATTGCTCTGTGATTCATGGAGATACGCTTATTAATCTTCACAATGCCTTATGTCATCCTGGGGTTACGAGGATGATACACTCTGTACGCAGTAAGAACTTGCCTTTTTCAGTTGAAGACGTCAAACGGATGATTTCATCATGTTCTATCTGTGCTCGGTGTAAACCAAATTTCTTTAAGCCTCAACGAGCTCATCTTATAAAGGCTACTTCTCCTTTTGAACGTTTGAGTGTTGATTTTAAGGGACCTCTTCCTTCAACTACTCAAAACCGATATATATTTACTGTTGTGGACGAGTTTTCAAGGTTCCCTTTTGCTTTTCCTTGTGCAGATGTATCAGCTGCTACAGTTATTAAATGTTTGACTCAACTTTTTGTCATCTTTGGGATGCCTGCGTATATCCATTCGGATCAGGGAAGTTCTTTTATGTCTTCCCAGTTGAAGGAATACCTTCAGAGTCGGGGAATTTCTACTAGTAGAACTATCCCGTATAATCCCCAGGGTAATGGACAGTGTGAACGATACAATGGGGTGATCTGGAAGGCAGTTACGTTGGCGTTGACATCCCGGAACCTTAAGAATACACAGTGGGAAATGGTGCTGCCTGATGCCCTGCATTCCATTAGATCATTGCTTTCAACGGCTACTAATGTGACCCCCCATGAAAGGCTCTTTAACTATCCACGGAGATCTACTACGGGATATTCGGTACCTTCATGGCTTACTATGCAGGGACCTGTGTTGCTTCGACGCCATGTTAGATTGTCAAAATATGACCCCTTGGTGGAGGAGGTGGAGCTGTTGGAGGCAAATTCCCAATATGCTCATATTCGATTCCAAGATGGGAAAGAAAGTACTGTTTCAATTAAAGACTTGGCTCCTTGTGGGGGCCAGCCCTCTTCTGAGAATATTAATAATGGTCATGATTCGGATAATGTGGATGCTGTTACAGATACTACGAATATTTCCAATCCGATTGCAGATAATCATACTTCTATTAGTCAGCCTTTGATAGATGTTTATGACTGTCCTAGTTCATCTTCTGATGGGATTTCTAATCCGGAAACCGTTGAGAATCGGGATATGGATAGCCTTCCTGTTGAAGATACTTCTGTGCCTTCTGGCGTGGGAGGGCAAGGAATTTCACCAAGGTTAAGAAGGTCGACACGAACAAGATATCCGGTCGACCGATTGAAAATGGACTTTTAAATTGATAGTAATGTTTTAAAAATTGTTGAAATATTATAGTATATTGTTTTAGTTGAGAGATACTTAATACTTATGCGTAATGTTATTATTTGTTGTTGTTCATTTAGTATTGTGTTATATAAATAGTTTTATTCTTGTGCATAGTTTAGTTGTAAATAATTAATTGTAAATTGTAAAAGTTATTAGGTTGGAGTATATTTTAAAAGGAGGGGTGAATGTGGTGATTATTCCTTGATTAGTAAAAGTATTGTGATTTGTTGTTTGTTAACTGCCTTGGGATATGTGTTGTAATCTCATTGGTAGTTGATGATCACATGATGTGTTGTGGCTACCTTAAATTCAGTCCTTTTCTAGCTTAGTTGGGACTGGATGTGGAAAGATATGCTGCTGATTTTAAAGTTAATAAAGCCTAGCTTTGGAAGGCAAATCTATTCTTTATTTCAGGGAGTTTGAGCAGCTAGGGGCCAAATTAAAAAGCAGAACCACAAGGGTAATAATCTCCGGATTATTACCTGAGCCACGAGCGAATTTGGCTAGGACAAATAATATTAGAGAGTTAAATGCGTGGCTCAAAGACTGGTGTGGGAGAAATGGGTTTTGCTTCCTGGGACACTGGCACCAGTACTGGGGCAGGAGGGAGCTGTTCCGTCGGGATGGGCTTCACTTGGCCAGTGCTGGGACTAGAGTCCTGGCGGATCATATAACTAGGGCTGTAGAGAGGGCTTTAAACTAACTAGTGGGGGGGAGGTTCCTAGAGAGCAAATAATAAAAATGACAACAGAGAAGGTCATAGACTTAGGTAGCAGTGGGGAAATTAAAAACCAGAGCATGTCAGGAAGGGGCAGAAGGTATGGAGTAAAAGGTAAAGTAATAAAAAGGGCAAAAGCAGGAACTAAGTGTCACAAAACATCTTTGAAAGTTCTCTATCTGAATGCACGTAGCATTCGTAACAAAATAGACGAGTTAATGGCACAAATAATTACATATGGGTATGATCTTGTGGCCATTACAGAAACATGGCTGCAGGGTGACAATGCCTGGGAATTAAACATACCAGGTTATTTAACGATCAGGAAGGACAGGCAGGAAGGAAGGGGAGGTGGGGTGGCTATGTTAATAAAGGAAGGAATCACTGTAATACAGAGAAATGATATTGGGTCAAAAAATCTGGATAATGAAACAGTTTGGGTGGAGGTAAGGAATAATAAGGGGAAAAAAACATTAGTGGGTGTAGTCTATAGGCCGCCGAACAGTGGCAACTCTGTTGGACGGAGTATCAATCAGGAAATAGTTGAGGCTTGTAATAAGGGAACATCTATAATTATGGGGGATTTTAACTATCATATTAATTGGACAAATCAAATTGGGTAGGGCTGCCTTGAGGATGAGTTCACTGAGTGTATTAGGGATGGGTTTCTTGAGCAGTATGTAACTGAACCGACCAGGGGGCAAGCAACCTTAGATCTGGTCCTGTGTAACGAGACGGGATTAATTAAAAATGTCCTAGTAAAGGATCCCCTTGGAATGAGTGACCATAACATGGTTGAATTCCATATTCAATTAGAGGGTGAAAAGGTTGGATCTCAAACAAGCGTGCTAAGCTTGAATAAAGGAGACTATGAAGGTATGAGAGCGGAATTGAGTAGAGTGGATTGGGAAAATAGATTAAAGGGTAAGATGATACATGATCAGTGGTGTACATTTAAGGAGTTATTTTACAACTTCCAAAAAAAATATATTCCACTGAGAAGAAAAGGGTGTAAAAGAAAAGACAGCCATCCATGGCTAAGTAAAGAAATTAAGGATAGTATTCGACTAAAAACAAGGGCATATAAGGTAGCCAAATCTAGTGGGAGGATAGAGGATTGGGAAAACTTTAAAAGACAGCAAAAAATAACAAAAAGATTGATTAAGAAAGGGAAGATAGATTATGAAAGTAAATTAGCAAAAAATATAAAAACAGATAGTAAGAGTTTTTATAGTTATATAAAAAGAAAAAGGGTGGCTAAAGTAAATGTTGGTCCCTTAGAGGATGAGACCGGGAAATTAATGGTGGGAAATATGGAGATGGCAAAAACACTGAATGAATATTTTACATCAGTCTTTACAGTAGAAGACACTAAGAATATCCCAACACTGGACAAACAGGGGGCTAAAGGGGGGGGGGGAGCTAAACACGATCAAAATCACTAAGGAAGTGGTACTCGGTAAAATAATGGGACTCAAGGCGGATAAATCACCTGGACCTGATGGCTTACATCCTAGGGTCTTGAGGGAAGTGGCGGTAGGGATTGTGGATGCATTGGTAATAATTTTCCAAAACTCCCTGGACTCGGCAAAGGTCCCGGCAGACTGGAAAACTGCTAATGTAACACCCTTATTTAAAAAGGGCAGTAGACAGAAGGCTGGAAACTATAGACCGGTTAGCCTAACATCTGTGGTAGGTAAAATTTTGGAGTCCATTATTAAGGAGACAGTAACAGGACATTTGGATAATCATAATTTAATAGGACAAAGTCAGCATGGTTTTATGAAGGGGAAGTCATGTTTGACAAATTTGCTGGAGTTCTTTGAGGAAGTAACGTATAGGGTGGATAAAGGGGAACCAGTGGACGTAGTGTATTTAGACTTCCAAAAGGCATTTGACAAGGTGCCACACAAAAGATTATTGCTTAAGATAAAAAATCACGGGATTGGGGGTAATATTCTGGCATGGATAGAGGATTGGCTATCTAACAGAAGGCAGAGAGTTGGGATAAATGGTTCATTCTCAGACTGGCAATCAGTAACTAGTGGTGTTCCGCAGGGGTCAGTGCTGGGTCCCCAACTCTTTACAATCTATATTAACGATTTGGAGGAGGGGACCGAGTGTAACATATCAAAGTTTGCAGATGATACTAAGATGGGAGGGAAAGTAGTGAGTGAGGAGGACATAAAAAACCTGCAAGGGGACATAGACAGGCTAAGTAAGTGGGCAGAGATTTGGCAGATGGAATACAATACTGGAAAGTGTGAGGTTATGCACTTTGGCAGGAAAAATAGTCGAGCAAGTTATTACCTTAATGGCAAGAAACTGGAAAGTACTGAAGTACAAAGGGATCTGGGGGTCCTGGTGCACGAAACTCAAAAGGTTAGTATGCAGGTGCAGCAAGTGATTAAGAAGGCCAATGGAATGTTGGCTTTCATTGCTAGGGGGATAGAATATAAAAATAGGGAGGTATTGCTTCAGTTGTGCAAGGTATTGGTGAGACCGCACCTGGAATACTGCGTACAGTTTTGGTGTCCATATTTAAGAAAGGACATACTTGCTCTCGAGTCAGTACAAAGAAGGTTCACTCGGTTAATCCCGGGGATGAGGGGATGGACATATGAGGAGAGGTTGAGTAGATTGGGACTCTACTCATTGGAGTTCAGAAGAATGAGAGGCGATCTTATTGAAACGTATAAGATTGTGAAGGGGTTGGATCGGGTGGATGCGGGGAAGATGTTCCCGATGATGGGTGAAACTAGAACTAGGGGGCATAGTCTTAGAATAAGGGGCTGCTCTTTCAAAACTGAGATGAGGAGGAACTACTTCACTCAGAGGGTGGTAGGTCCATGGAATATGCTGCCCCAAAAAGCTGTAGAAGCTACATCATTACATAAATTTAAAACAGAAATAGACAGTTTCCTAGAAGTAAAGGGAATTAAAGGTTACGGGGAGCGGGCAGGAAATTGGACATGAGTCTAGGTTCGGATCGGTCATGGCCCTGTGGGTAGCTGAGCGGGCCCAGGGGCCGTGTAGCCTGATCCTGCTCCTATTTCGTGTGTCTAATTCTGTTAGATTCAGGAGATGGTTCTGGGATAGTGGATTGGCGGTTAGGATCAGATCAGCCATGATCTTATTGAATGGCGGAGCAGGCTCGAGGGGCCGATTGGCCTACTCCTGCTCCTATTTCTTATGTTCTTATAGAAACATAGAAGATAGGAGCAGGAGTAGGCCATTCGGCCCTTCAAGCCTGCTCCGCCATTCAATGAGATCATGGCTGATCATCCAAATTCAGTACCCTGTCCCTGCCTTCTCCCCAGATCCCTTTAGCTTTAAGAAATATATCCAACTCCTTTTTGAATATATTTAATGAACTGGCCTCCACCACCCTCTGTGGCAGAGAATTCCACAGGTTAACCACTCTCTGGGTGAAGAAATTCCTCCTCATTTCAGTCCTAAATGGCTTACCCCTTATCCTTAGACTATGACGCCTGGTTCTGGACTCCCCGGCCATCATAAACATCCTTCCTGCATCTAGTCTGTCCAGGCCTGACAGAATTTTATAGGTTTCGATGAGATCCCCTCTCAATCTTCTAAACTCCAGTGAGTATAAGCCCAATCGACATAATCTCTCCTCATACGTCATTCCTGCCATCCCAGGTATCAGCCTGGTGAATCTTCGTTGTACTCCTTCCATGGCAAGAACGTCCTTCCTCAGGTAAGGCGACCAAAACTGCACACAATACTCAAGGTGCGGTCTCACCAAGGCCCTGTACAGCTGTAGCAAGACATCCTTGTTCCTGTACTCGAACCCTCTTGCTACGAAGGCAAACATACCATTTGCCTTCTTAACCGCCTGCTGCACCTGCATGCTTACCTTCAGCAACTGCTCCACAAGAACACCCAGGTCTCTTTGCACTTTCCCTTCTCCCAATCTGTTGCCATTCAAATAATAATCTGCCTTCCTGTTTTTGCCACCAAAGTGGATAACCTCACATTTATCCACATTATAGTGCATTTGCCATGTTTCTGCCCAATCACCCAATCTGTCCAAATCGTACTGGAGTTTCTCGACATCCTCCTCACAGCTTACCCTCCCACCCAGCTTTGTGTCGTCTACAAATTTGGAGATATTACATCCAATTCCCTCGTCCAGATCATTAATATATATTGTGAACAGCTGGGGTCCTAGGACCGATCCTTGCGGTACCCCACGAGTCACTGCCTGCCACTCGGAAAACGACCCGTTTATTCCAACTCTCTGCCTTCTTTCCGCCAACCAGTTCTCTATCCAAGTCAATACTTTGCCCCCAATCCCATGTGCCTTAATTTTGCACGCTAATCTCTTATGTGGGACCTTATCGAAAGCCTTCTGAAAGTCCAAATACACCACATCCACTGGTTCTCCCTTACCTATTTTACCAGTTACATCCTCAAAAAATTCATGGGATGGTTTCCTGGACCAATATGTCGAGGAACCAACTAGAGATCAGGCCATCTTAGACTTGGTATTATGTAATGAGAAAGGATTAATTAGCAATCTTGTTGTGCGAGGCCCCTTGGGTTGGAGTGATCATAATATGATAGAATTTTCATTAAGATGGAGAGTGAAGTAGTTCACTCAGACTAGGGTCCTGAATTTAAATAAAGGAAACTACGATGGTATGAGGCGCGAGTTGGGTAGGATTGATTGGGGAATGTCACTCAAAGGGTTGACGGTGGATAGGCAATGGCAAACATTCAAAGATCGCATGGATGAACTACAGAATTTGTTCGTCCCAGTTTGGCATAAAAATAAAACAAAAAGGGTGATTCAACCGTGGCTAACAAGGTAAATTAGGGATAGCATAAGATCCAAGGAGAGGACATATAAATTGGACAGAAAAAGCAGTAAACCTGAGGATTGGGAGCAGTTTAGGATTCAACAAAAGAGGACAAAGGGATTAATTAAGAGGGGGAAATAGAGTATGAGAGTAGGCTTGCAGGGAACATAAAAACTGACTGTAAAAGCTTTTATAGATATGTGAAGAGAAAAAGATTGGTGTAGTCAAGCATAGGTCCCTTGCAGTCAGAATCAGGGGAATTTATAATGGGGAACAAAGAAATGGCAGAACAATTAAATACATACTTTGGTTCTGTCTTCACAAAGGAGGACACAAATAACCTCCCAGAGATGTCGAGGAACATAGGGTCTGATGAAAGGGAGTTACTGAAAGAAATCAGTATTTGTAGGGAAATGGTGTTAGAGAAATTGATGGGATTGAAGGCCAATAAATCCCCAGGGCCTGATAATCTACATCCTAGGGTACTTAAGGAAGTGGCCCTAGAAATAGTAGATGCATTGCTGGTCATCTTCCAAAATTCAATAGACTCTGGAACAGTTCCCATGGATTGGAGGGTAGCTAATGTTACTCCACTATTCAAAATGGTGGTAGAGAGAAAACGGGGAATTACAGACTGGTAAGCCTGACATCGGTAGTGGGGAAAATGCTAGAGTCCATTATAAAAGATGTAATAGCAGAGCACTTGGAAAACAGTGACCGGATCGGACAAAGTCAACATGGATTTACAAAAGATAAATCGTGCTTGACTAATCTACTGGAATTTTTTGAGAATGTAACTGGTAAAATAGATAAGGGGGAACCAGTGGATGTAGTGTATTTGGACTTTCAAAAGGCTTTCGATAAGGTCCCACATTAGAGATTAGCATGTAAAATTAAGGAACATGGGATTGGGGGCAAGGTATTGACATGGATAGAGAACTGGCTGGTAGACAGAAAGCAAAGAGTTGGAATAAACGGCTCTTTTTCCGAGTGGCAGGCAGTGACTAGTGGGGTACCACAGGGATCAGTCCTTGGACCCCAGCTATTCACAATATATATTAATGATCTGGACGAGGGAACTAGATGTAATAATATAAGGGGTTTTCCTTGAGAGGTGTCTCTGAGGTTTCTCTCCTAGAGGCCTCTCTCTCTTGCACAGTAAAACCGTGAGTGGTTCGACCCACTCGCCCCTTAGATTCTGCACTCTGGACTTTGGGGCAGGAACTACAATGTAGAGAAAACTCTTGTAGACCAAGTTTGATGAAACAAAATGAAATTTTATTGCATAAGGAAAAATATCAAATCAAATGCAAGCAGATAAGAGAGTACATGGGAGGGAAAAACACAAACAAATCATAACGCCACAGTACTAACTAAGGCAAATACAGGCATCTTATACTCTACAAAGATCATCATGAAATAAGGAAACACACGGAATATCGAGGGACGACAACTCATGTTAATTGTACCCTTAAATCCACCCCCTTATTAAACCTATCTAGATCTGATTGTGAAGGGCCAGAAACGTGCTCACCAATCCCACTAGAAAGTGCAAGGTTTTGAAATCAAGTCTGTGTTTTGATCCCTTCAGGCGCTCCGTCTCCTCATGGATCGTGGAACCCCTGCGAGCTGCGCCACACCTCTCTCCTGAGGTGGAGGTCGGGGCGGCTGGGCACCGGCGGGCCTGGATGTCGGCGGGGTCGAGGATCGTCGGCTTGACCCTGGTCAGAGGAGCCTTGGGCTGGCTCCCATAGATTTCCTTAGTTCGTTATTGTCTCTTCCCGAGCCGGAGTGGCTGGAAGGTTTCTTCTCTTGGGGTTTTATTTCTTTGTTTCTTCTCCCAAGTTGGGTCGATGGCCTCTCCTTTCGGCAATGGCCCGGGGATGGTCGATGATCTCCCGATGTGTTTCCCCAGGGCGGGACGCCGACTCGAGCGGCCTTCTTGATGTTGGCTTAATTCTTCTTCCTCCTCCGATGGTGGAGAGGAGTTTGCTGATCTTCTCCCGAAGCGACTCCTCTTCACCCACCGCTGTCTCCGCAACTACAACTTCGGTGTCTCCTTCAGAGTTTTCCCGAGGTGTCTGTACAACTCCAACTCCTCCAGTTATACTTTTCCCCCAGAGGATTGCACTTCCCGCCCAAGATCAGGTTAGTCTTTATTTAACTTTTGGCGGGCTGGGAGCGCAGCGGGGTAGTTATTATATTTTTTAATGTTTTCGATGGCCGGTAAAGGCCCATCTCTGGTCTGGAATGACCTTCATTGTTTTTAATGTCCTGCTGATCTCGTTATCTAGTCCTTGGTGCTGTTCTCATGAATATGAAATTGTCCCCTTTTGTCTGGGTCAACATTTAGATGGCCTCTGTCTCCAGGCCGATCTTGACTGGATCTGCATCTAATCCATATGTATATGTGTGGGTCTGGTTTCGTTCTCTCAGAAACGGCTTCCAGAACTTGCTGTGGGTTGAATCCACAAAGCTGTCTGAGGATTCGCAGGAACCATTTTAAAATGTCCCAATAAGCCGGTCACATGGTGTGGTGGCCATTTTGTATGCCCCTTTTTCTGGGCTTCTTTTAAAACAGTCTTTAAAATCACAGCCTCTTCTGCCATTTGACCCTTATTAATACAAAGTCCAATTTTGTGAATCCTACACTCCCCTCTGATGATACTGTAACTTGCTTGAAGTATCATAATTCTGGGTGAGCAAAATTTTCTGACTCTCCACAATCTAACCATCCCCAGTATTTACCTATCTATGACCCGACGACACATGCATTTCCAATTTCAGAAAAATCTAGTGTACATTAAGCATCTATAGATGGCAATACCTTGGAGTTAAAAATCTAACAACTTACTTCCAGGCGTGGAGGGGGGGCCTTATACCCCTACATCACCTAGTGCATACACATTACCTTCTAATAATATCACATCTAATAAGGCTTCAATAATAAAATAAAATACACACGAAAAATTCAAAAATGCACATGAATACATATCAAAAATAATAGAGGAGGGAGGGAAAACTTTAACTTTATATAAAACAGCAAAAATCTAAACGGGTGTCTCTTCTTCTACCCACACATAATGTTCCCTCCATTCCCCTCTATTCTCATACCTTTGCGAATGTTTGACCTTTTTACAGTGTACAAACAGCAAATAAACTACAATGATAACCTGGCACACTACAAGAATGTGGGAGGCTATCCTAATCCAAGAAGGGACTTCTATATTAGTGAACAGGTCCCACCACGGTGGGGTCACTATGTCCAATATGTCTGCCCCTATCTCTAAAGTCTTCTGCTCCAGTGTGTAGAAGTGCTTCTGTGAAACAACAACGGCTTTTAATATCTTGGTGAGGTGTTCAGGGAGAGGGGGAATGATATATCCAAAATGTGCAATGAATCGCTTCAGATCAGTGAAATTCTCTTTCACAGTGATGTGAACAGTGGAAGGTTCAGGAATGGGGACAACTCACTCTTGGGCCACTTGAACTTCTGCCCTGGGCTTGAAACAGAAGCTGCTGTCACTAACCGGACACCAACCATGCTGTGCTGTCCATGCTGGTAGTGGGGCGCTGCAGTGGTGACACAGTATGTCCCACCTCCTATATATGCCACCTGCGGGGGCACATGGCCTTGTGCCATTGCCTCCATGGTGCAATTTATAGGCTTCGTGCCAGCAGTTCTGAACCCGCACTGTGGTTTTGAATGGGCATTCAAGTGCTGGGGACACAGGATGGTGTGTGCTCCCCGGCTCTGGCACCCCAAGAGGTCGGTACCCGTCATTGCATGCTCCCATCAAATGACGTAAGGTGGGACCCCTGTGTAGCGAATGTGCGCACCCCCCTGAATGACTCCAATGTTCTCCACCCTGTATACCGGGGCGGGGTTTGCTGTCTTTCCCATCACCGGCATTCTTACCACTATACCTATGATGGTGTGATTAGACCGTCCACAGTCCACTGGGACTGGGTAGGCCTCTGAAGCTAGTCTGAGCTGGCACGGACTCAATGCATTCTCAAAAGGGTGGAGGGCTGCGAGGTGCTTGTTGCTGATCTAGGAGGGGACTAAACCTTGCTTTAAATCCTCCAGATTACTGCGGCCCTCGCCCAGTAACCACGCCCCGTATAGCACACAAGCTTCGTTCTGCGCAGCCTGATCGGACGCATTCCGATCCTCCCTAATGAGGGCATTTACCGTTCTGGTGTGTTTCTCCAGCTCAGCTATTATCTCTTTTAAGTGTAGCGTCATGGCCTGGTCCTCATGTAACTCAGAACCCACTACCTTATTCTCATCAGTCAGTATCTTTCTTAACTGTGTTTTTAAACCATTGATTTGGGTTTGCAGCTCCATGTCATCCAGTGTGTTGATGACGGACGTTCCTGTATTAAAAGCTGTGAAAATATCATTTACTGCACCCCTTTGCCTCCCTATTCTGTCCAAGACCTCATGTGGTGTGGTGTACAATTCGGCTCTGTCGACATCGGCAAAGTCGAATTCGTAAAACTGTTTAAACATGTTTGTTAACAGGACCTGGTATAATTGCTCCGTTTACCTGGGGCACCACGCTGGCAATCGTACCTCGGTGAGGTTTAAAATCACCGAAGCCACCGCGTAGTGGACCCCTTCGTACAGTACCTGACCTGTGGGTACCAATACCAATCCGTTCCCGGGTCCCTTTGTCGTGATGGGGCACCCTTCCTTGAGGGCTTTAGCTACTGGAATTGTGGGCAGGGGCTTGCAGGGTCGGGTGATGAGCTCGGTGGCGTTTACTGGGATCTGAGAGTATGGGACTCCGCACGCCCGTGTGCTGATGTCCCACCTCATTCCTTGTCCAGCATCCTGCCACTGTCTTTGGAAAAAGATGGAGACGCCTGTGGGGCAAACGCGTTCTGAACCCCACATACAGATGTAGATCCCCTCATCTGGTTCCCACCATTTGTCCCAACAGACACTCAACCCCCCGTGAGTTCCTGTTACCGTCCGATGGGTGTTGTTACCCAGTCTCTCCCACTCCACAGTGGAGTCCTTCATGGTGCTGCTCAACTTGTGCAGCCACCACCAACGATCCAAAGGTACATGTCCCAGACAGTTCAAGCAAATCTTCTTGCCCACGGTGACGCTGATCCTGGGTGCAATGATCCGCACCCTGGGGCACATCAGAGACGTTTCTCTGTACGCAAACCCCGTCTGGCTGGAGTATTCAGTAGAGTTCGACCCCAGCCAGCCTGGCCACCTTCCTTCATGGAAGTAGACAGCAGTCTCTTCAGCGTCCCGTGGGCCGGTTCCATCGGTCGCAATGGGGCCTCTGTTGCCAGAGCACCCGTAGATGGTAGAGTCCTTAGTGCAGCCCCGATAGGCCCAGCTCCACCCGATCGTCACGAACGCGACGAGGATCCCTCTCATCTTTACTGGCTTCTGTAATAAATCAAACAATATAGCCAGGCTCCCGAGAGATTCTGGCTTGGGTGACAGCATGATCGGGTCTTTCGACCTCGATCCAAAAACACACACATACTGGGCAGGTTTAAAACTACTTAAACTCTAATCATTTTAATATTTACACACCTTAAACTTAAACCTAAACTTATGTACAGCGCCGCCCGTCCCCGGGCGGCTTGCCTAATCCCTGATTGGACTGCAGCTTGCCGCTCCCTGTGGCGGGGCTGCAGTGACCTGTGGCTCTAGACTGCAGCTCGCCGCTCCCTGTGGCAGGGCTGCAGTGACCTGTGGCTCGGGTTCCCCGCAGCCTTTTGCTGCTAATCGGGGACTGTGTTTTTTCAAGGATTTCTGAAGTCGGCGTTTACTGAGAATGGGGGACTCGGGCCAAGGTTTTACAGGCTGAGGCGTTCGAGTCAACCTGCGAAAAGGTGCTATGGGTGTGGCTCCCTTAGCGAGTGGACCTTCGGGTGGGACCTTAGCTCTCACAGTCCGTGGCTCTTCCACGACTGTAGGCTTCGGCTCCCTCCCCTCAGGCTCCGCCTCTTCGGGAATTGGGCCTGTGGCAGACGGCTCCTCCTCACCTGTCCCTACAGGTGGAGAATCTCTGCCCCCAATTTCTACCTCCCCCACGCTTGAGTCGAGGGCAGGACCTCCGTCCTCCGACTCCACCTCCTCCAGAATCGTGTCGAGGGCGGGACCTTGTTGTTCGGGCCCCTCCTCGTCCGAGTCCCAGGCCATCGGGGAAAGCTCCCCCCAGGTGGGCGGGACAGCTTCTCCTTCCAAGCAGGCTACAACGCCAGCTTGTGTGGTCTGTGACTCATCGCACGCCTCAGGCTGAGGATCTTTACCCTCAGACCTGGCTTCGGTTGCTGATGTTCTCGCACCCGGTTTAAACAGTTTGCACCGCTTCCTGTGAAACCACTTGTTGCATCGGGACACCCCCACTGTGCGAGTGGCGTAGACTGGCGGATTTTGCACCGATTCCGGCCCATCCTCCTGGTCTACGGCTCTCTCGCCAGCGCATAGGGTTAGACCCAAGAATTTTACTTCTCGCCGGCCAACCCGCGCCTTCCTTGGGTTTTCCTTAACACTCTCTATCTCCTTCACACTCATACCTGCTCCCCAGAGACAACGATTTCTCAGGTCCACGTGGATCCCGTGGGCTACCAAGAAATCAGACCCCAGGACTCCCGTTCCACCTCCCACCTCCCACTTCATCAGGGTACACTTCCACGTGGTGCGGAGTGGTCCTAAACGAATGGAGAGGGGAAGGGAATGTGCGCCAGCCTGTTCTTCGCCTGTGAAGCCCGACAGAAGGTATGGGACCCCGGTGGACAGAGGCGAGGCGGTGGGGTTATCTGCGTGAATTATGGTGCACGATGCTCCCGTGTCCAACAGATAGGTTCCCTTCACCTCCTCCACCTCCATCTCCACGAGGGGTCGTCTCCATACATCATATCGAAGCACACACAGGTAGATGGGCTGCGCCGACTCTAGTCACTTGGGTACAACGGTCGGAGTCTCGGGAGCGACAAGACCAGTGGTGACGGCTATTTTCCCTTGCGAAATCATCAGAGACCGCATTGTCTCTATGATTGATTCAATTGCAGCGGGATCCATAACTGCACCAGCTCCTTGTGCTGGGGCAGGAGCTACGGTTTGGGTTTGGGCTGGTGCTGGGACGGCGGTTTGGGCTTGGGCTTGGGCTGCGGGAAATTTCCCTTTATTATCCTTCCACGGATTTCTACAGTCCTTGCGCCAATGTCCATCCTTCCCGCACCCGTAGCAATTGAGCTTGGCTTGGGCAGGGCGATTCCCCTCCTGACGCTACTCCTTCTTGCTTGGGGCTGCGGGTTTTGCCTCATGCACCTTTCCCTTCTGGGGAGGTGTTTCCTGACCTCTACAATTCTTGTACGCTACATTAAGCTGGCGGAGCACCGTCTCCTCCGTGACACCGGGACCTTGGGGATCAAACCAAGATCTGGCTAGGGCCCGTATCTGCGGCAAGCTGTTGGTAACCAAGCAACGGAGCCAATGAACCCACTGTTCGTCGTTCATTGCAACCCGTTCAGGCATGCCCGGACAACTGCGTCGATACACTGGCCACAGCCTTTCTGCGAAAACCCGTGGGGGTTCTCCAGATAGCTGCACGGTCCCTTCCACATGGTCGAACGGACTATCGTCGTCCACTCCCATTACTTCTAAAACTTCCTCCCTGAGATCCGGATACCCTTTCCGTCCCCTCTTACTCTCATCTGAGAGGCACTGAAGGATTGTGCAATCCAGGGAGAAAAGCAACAGTTTCACCTGTTCCTGATCATCACAGTCATTAATGGCTGCTGTTTCCTCTATCTCCCTGAAATGAATCGAGGGATCTCCCTTTACTGCGAGTCATGCGAGGTGGCTCACCATGGACCTTAATTGCGGGCCAGCGTAGGGCACCACGAGCTGGTTCAGGTGGGGTCCGATACTGCCATCGGCAGCGTTGGGACCGAACCTCTGGTGCTGAGCGGGACACATTGGTGCCGGTCCCAGCTTTGCTACCAGTGGTTCTTCCTCACACTCCACCTCAGCTACCTCCTCTTTCACTACCCCCTCCTTTTCCGGCCAAGTCTCACTATAGCTCGGCGGTGCTGAGGGCTCGGTGGCTGGTACCACAATTACCTCAGCTGGAATCGGCTGTTTTGATTCCTTTAAAAAGCCCATGTGACTGGCTTTCGGGCCGACGAGACACACCATGCCTTTTGCCTTAACCAGGGCCATTCTTAGGTCCTCTATGGTCTTTTGGCAGGGGCCGTGGCCTGTGCTCTCAAACCCGTGCTCGAGGGCTAGCTTGTAAGCTGCCTTAACCTCCACTACTCTCTCCTCCTGCGCTCTTAGCTGTTGTGCGAGGCGGGCGTTTTTCTCCCGTATCCTCATTTCATTAATCTTTGCCTCAGTAACCTGGCACTCCAGGTACTCTATCCTAGCCTGATGTTGGCTGGCTACCACTTGGCATTTCTGATTCAGCGCATGAAGCGCTGTGATGAGTTTTTCCCCACCCATGGCCTTTACCTCTATCTCTGCTGCCTGGGTTCTGATCCTGGTTGCCTGTGCTGCAACGACCCGGTCCAAGATCTGGACCTGCTTCTTGTAACACATCAGTCACACTGCCTTCTCCACTGACTTCTTATGCTCTTTGCTCTCTGTCCACCTGATGGCTGCGTCCACCGGACGCCCATCCAGTAAGAGATCGGAAATCCACTGTTTAGTGAGATTTACCTTGCCAAAGACATAATCCGCTATCCTCTCATCCATTGCATTTCGACCATTCAACCTTGGGTCTAGTACATTGCAATCCTGCTGCCAGAGTCCTGCCACGGTCGCCATTTTCTGTAAGGGGTTTTCCTTGAGAGGTGTCTCTGAGGTTTCTCTCTCTAGAGGCCTCTCTCTCTTGCACAGTAAAACCGTGAGTGGTTCGACCCACTCGCCCCTTAGATTCTGTACTCTGGACTTTGGGGCAGGAACTACAATGTAGAGAAAACTCTTGTAGACCAAGTTTGATGAAACAAAATGAAATTTTATTGCATAAGGAAAAATATCAAATCAAATGCAAGCAGATAAGAGAGTACATGGGAGGGAAAAACACAAACAAATCATAACGCCACAGTACTAACTAAGGCAAATACAGGCATCTTATACTCTACAAAGATCATCATGAAATAAGGAAACACACGGAACATCGAGGGACAACAACTCATGTTAATTGTACCCTTAAATCCACCCCCTTATTAAACCTATCTAGATCTGATTGTGAAGGGCCAGAAACGTGCTCACCAATCCAACTAGGAAGTGCAAGGTTTTGAAATCAAGTCTGTGTTTTGATCCTTTCAGGCGCTCCGTCTCCTCGTGGATCGTGGAACCCCTGCGAGCTGCGCCACACCTCTCTCCTGAGGTGGGGGTCGGGGCGGCTGGGCACCGGCGGGCCTGGATGTCGGCGGGGTCGAGGATCGTTGGCTCGACCCTGGTCAGAGGAGCCTTGGGCTGGCTCCCATAGATTTCCTTAGTTCGTTATTGTCTCTTCCCGAGCCGGAGTGGCTGGAAGGTTTCTTCTCTTGGGGTTTTATATTTTTGTTTCTTCTCCCAAGTTGGGTCGATGGCCTCTCCTTTCGGCAACGGCCTGGGGATGGTCGATGATCTCCCGATGTGTTTCCCCGGGGCGGGACGCCGGCTCGAGCGGCCTTCTTGATGTTGGCTTAATTCTTCTTCCTCCTCCGGTGGTGAAGACTGTAGTGTATGTGCTTTAAATCAGAACTACTTTTTACAGCTCCTGTATACTGTAGTACCGGCAGTGACCACACCGGTATATAAGCTGTGCGCATGCCTCTGTACCCCAGTCTAGAGATTACCCTCCTCCAGTAAAGACCTGTTATTTGTTTATGTACAGCATCCGTGTAATTATTTATCCACTGAACCATAGATCTAACAGTGGCGACGAGTGTCGATGCGAATCTACCTGCAACATAAAACATTTTTTAAAAAATAGTCAAGTCCAGGAACACGGGCGTCGACCGCGAGCAACTGCCCAGCAGTCAGGCAGAGATCCAACTTCGCTGGGGAGGCTGTGGAGAGCCGGGCTTGGTTCCCCAGCCACAACAAGCAGTAAGAGACCGACGACAGGTCCAGAGCAGACCCTTCCCGAGCAGCGGCGGCTGGAGCCGACCGACGGCAGAGAGAGCCGAGCAGCGTCGACAGGGTAAGAAAGAGGGTGAAGAGAGCAGGGCGCAGCCGGGGGTTGATCACCGAACGGCGTCGAGGAAATTCCACTACAGCATAAGGTGGACAATTTCTTATTAGCCTACCAAAACGCGACACATGCAGTTACCAACCAGACCCCGGCCATGATGTTCTTTAACTGAAGGTTGAGATCTCGTCTGGACTTGCTCAGACCAAATGTGCGAAGAAATGTTGAGGGCAAACAATTCCAGCACATCAACGAGAAGCCGACAAGGAGCTTCAATGTAGGGCAACCAGTCTTGGCCCGGGACTATTGAACAGAGAAGTGGCAACCCGGAACAATATGTACAAGGCAGGGGACATTAATGTACACAGTGGATGTCGGGGAGAACATTGTGAGACGTCACGTCGATCAGATCTTAGCATCACAGGAATGCGTCAACCCCATGTCTCGAGTACCTGGGGATGAACCCGACATACCGGTAGCATCTACTTCAGACCCAGTAGCACTGGAACCCGATGAACTACCCGATGAAAGGGGGTCAGAATCGCCTCTGCACCAAGAACAAGAACCTCTGGAAAGGCGCTATCCCGAAAGGGTCAGGAAGCCGCCCCAAAGACTGAATCTATAAATGGACTTTTGTTATTGAATGTACATGTAAAAATGTAATTGTTATTTGATTATTAAGGGGGTATTATTAATCTAAAAAGGGAGGAATTGTAGTGTATGTGCTTTAAGTCAGAACTACTTTTTACAGCTCCTGTATACTGTAGTACCGGCAGTGACCACACTGGTATATAAGCTGTGCGCATGCCTCTGTACCCCAGTCTAGAGATTACCCTCCCCCAGTAAAGACCTGTTATTTGTTTATGTACAGCATCCATGTAATTATTTATCCACTGAACCACGGATCTAACAGAGAGGAGTTTGCTGATCTTCTCCTGAAGCGACTCCTCTTCACCCACCGCTGTCTCCGCAACTACAACTCCGGTGTCTCCTTCAGTGTTTTCCCGAGGTGTCTGTACAACTCCAACTCCTCCAGTTATACTTTTCCCCCAGAGGCTTCCACTTCCCGCCCAAGATCAGGTTAGTCTTTGTTTAACTTTTGGCGGGCTGGGAGCACAGTAGGATAGTTATTATATTTTTTAATGTTTTCGATGGCCGGTAAAGGCCCATCTCTGGTCTGGAATGACCTTCATTGTTTTTAATGTCCTGCTGATCTCGTTATCTAGTCCTGGGTGCTGTTCTCATGAATATGAAATTGTCCCCTTTTGTCTGGGTCAACATTTAGATGGCCTCTGTCTCCAGGCCGATCTTGACTGGATCTGCATCTAATCCATATGTATATGTGTGGGTCTGGTTTCGTTCTCTCAGAAACGGCTTCCAGAACTTGCTGTGGGTTGAATCCACAAAGCTGTCTGAGGATTCGCAGGAACCATTTTAAAGTGTCCCAATAAGCCGGTCACATGGTATGGCAGCCATTTTGTATGCCCCTTTTTCTGGGCTTCTTTTAAAACAGTCTTTAAAATCACAGCCTCTTCTGCCATTCGACCCTTATTAATACGAAGTCCAATTTTGCGAATCCTACAATATCTCCAAGTTTGCAGACGACACAAAGCTGGGTGGGCGTGTGTGCTGTGAGGAGGATGCCGAGAAACTCCAGTATGATTTGGACAGGTTGGGTGATTGGGCAGAAGCACGGCAGATGCAATATAACGTGGATAAATGCGAGGTTATCCACTTTGGTGTCAAAAACAGGAAGGCAGATTATTATCTGAATGGCAATAGATTGGGAGAAGGGGAAGTGCAACGAGACCTGGGCGTCCTTGTGCACCAGTCGCTGAATGTAAGCATGCAGGTGCAGCAGGCGGTTAAGAAGGCAAATGGTATGTTGGCCTTCGTAGCAAGAGGGTTTGAGTACAGGAACAAGGATGTCTTGCTGCAGTTGTACAGGGCCTTGGTGAGACCACACCTTGAGTATTGTGTGCAGTTTTGGTCGCCTTATCTGAGGAAGGATGTTCTTGCCATGGAAGGAGTTCAGCGAAGATTCACCAGGCTGATACCTGGGATGGCAGGAATGACATATGAGGAGAGATTGGGTCGATTGGGCTTGTACTCGCTGGAGTTTAGAAGAATAAGAGGGGATCTTATTAAAACTTATAAAATTCTAACAGGACTGGACAGACTAGATGCAGGAAGGATGTTCCCGATGGTCAGGGAGTCCAGAACCAGGGGTCACAGTCTAAGGATAAGGGGTAAGCCATTTAGGACAGAGATGAGGAGGAATTTCTTCACCCAGAGAGTGGTGAACCTGTGGAATTCTCTACCACAGAAGGCCGTAGAGGCCAATTCATTAAATATATTCAAGAAGGAGTTGGATATATTTCTTAAGGCTAAAGGGATCAAGGGATATGGGGAGAAGGCAGGGACAGGGTACTGAATTTGGATGATCAGCCATGATCGCATTGAATGGCAGAGCAGCCTTGAGGGGCCGAATGGCCTACTCCTGCTCCTATCTTCTATGTTTCTATATTTTCAGGTTGGCGGGCTGTATCTAGTGGAGTACCACAAGGATCAGTGCTTAGGTCTCAGCTATTCACAATCTATGTCAATTATTTGGATGAGGGGACCAAATGTAATGGCCCAGAAATTCGGTTCTCCACGGATGAGTACGCGCTGGGTTGTCACGCGTGGGCCCGATGGAAGTGCCAGTTTTCTGCATGCACTGCGCATGCGTGGGAAACCGGCACTTCAGTTCCTCTGAACGAAGGGGTTCAGGGGTCGAATGCGCACGCAGGGGAGTCTGCGCGTGCGCTTTGAACTCACGTTTTTTTTTTTACAGGTTTCTCCGGGAGGGTAATTCTTTAGAATTTAGAAATTTAAAAAGCAGGCGTAAGGCCTGCTTTTTACAAGGTAAGTGGTCAATTAATTAAAATTAAAACATTTTTTCCACAGGTTTATTATTTTTAAATACTTTAAAGCAAGGTAAGTTTATTTTTAGCCCTGTTAGAATATAAAATTATTTTTTCAAAAATTAAAATTATTGTTTAAAATAGTTATTTAATGTAATTTATAGTTTATTTAAAAAGTGTGATTTAAAAAAAAAATGTATTTGAAGGTTTACTGCTATTTTGGGGCCGTAGTATTTATAAGTCTTGACAGGTCTTCCTGTCAATCTTATGAATGGGCTTTTCCCTCCTCCGATTGGCTGCCCATGGCCCACGTGATCCCAGGGGATGCATCGCACTAACTGCGCCCCTGGGATATGCAAGCACTGCACGCCGGCAGCTGGACCAGGCCCCCGATCAGAATCACACGGGGCCCTACAGCTCAACTGCCGGCGCGCAAGGTAAGTGCAGGTCAGGGGCTTGCACCCGCGGGAAGCCCCCGACCCGAATTTCTGTGCCAATATATCCAAGTTTGCTGATGATACAAAGCTGGGTGGGAATGTAAGTTGTGAGGAAGATGTAGAGAGGCTTCAAGGGGATATAGACAGGCTAAGTGAGTGGGCAAGAACATGGCAAATGGAATATAATGTGGAGAAATGCGAAGTTATCCACTTTGGTAGGAAAAATAGAAAAGCAGAGTATTTTTTAAATGATGAGAGATTGGGAAATGTAGGCTCCCTCAGTACTGCCCCTCTGACAGTGCAGCACTCCCTCAGTACTGCCCCTCCAACAGTGCAGCGCTCCCTCAGTACTGACCCTCCGACAGTGCAGCGCTCCCTCAGTACTGACCCTCCGACAGTGCAGTGCTCCCTCAGTACTTCCCCTCTGACAGTGCAGCGCTCCCTCAGTACTGACCCTCCGACAGTGCAGCGCTCCCTCAGTGCTGCCCCTCCAACAGTGCAGCACTCCCTCAGTACTGACCCTCCGACAGTGCGGCACTCCCTCAGTACTGCCCCTCCGACAGTGCAGCGCTCCCTCAGTGCTGCCCCTCTGACAGTACGGCGCTCCCTCAGTACTGCCCCTCCGACAGTGCGGCACTCCCTCAGTACTGCCCCTCCGACAGTGCAGCGCTCCCTCAGTGCTGCCCCTCTGACAGTACGGCGCTCCCTCAGTACTGCCCCTCTGACAGTGCAGCGCTCCCTCAGTGCTGCCCCTCTGACAGTACGGCGCTCCCTCAGTACTGACCCTCCGACAGTGCAGCGCTCCCTCAGTACTGACCCTCCGACAGTGCAGCGCTCCCTCAGTACTGACCCTCCGACAGTGCAGTGCTCCCTCAGTACTTCCCCTCTGACAGTGCAGCGCTCCCTCAGTACTGCCCCTCCGACAGTGCAGCGCTCCCTCAGTGCTGCCCCTCTGACAGTACGGCGCTCCCTCAGTACTGACCCTCCGACAGTGCGGCGCTCCCTCAGTACTGACCCTCCGACAGTGCAGCGCTCCCTCAGTACTGACCCTCCGACAGTGCAGCGCTCCCTCAGTACTGACCCTCCAACAGTGCAGCACTCCCTCAGTACTGACCCTCCGACAGTGCAGCACTCCCTCAGTACTGACCCTCCGACAGTGCAGCGCTCCCTCAGTACTGCCCCTCCGACAGTGCAGCGCTCCCTCAGTACTGACCCTCCGACAGTGCAGCGCTCCCTCAGTACTGACCCTCCGACAGTGCAGTGCTCCCTCAGTACTTCCCCTCTGACAGTGCAGCGCTCCCTCAGTACTGCCCCTCCGACAGTGCAGCGCTCCCTCAGTGCTGCCCCTCTGACAGTACGGCGCTCCCTCAGTACTGACCCTCCGACAGTGCAGCGCTCCCTCAGTACTGACCCTCCGACAGTGCAGCGCTCCCTCAGTACTGACCCTCCGACAGTGCAGTGCTCCCTCAGTACTTCCCCTCCGACAGTGCAGCGCTCCCTCAGTACTGACCCTCCAACAGTGCAGCACTCCCTCAGTACTGACCCTCCGACAGTGCGGCACTCCCTCAGTACTGCCCCTCCGACAGTGCAGTGCTCCCTCAGTACTTCCCCTCCGACAGTGCAGCGCTCCCTCAGTGCTGCCCCTCTGGCAGTGCGGCACTCCCTCAGTACTGCCCCTCCGACAGTGCAGCGCTCCCTCAGTGCTGCCCCTCTGACAGTACGGCGCTCCCTCAGTACTCTTCTTCTTCTTCTTCTCAGGCAATCCCTCGGAACCGAGGATGACTTGCTTCCGCATTAAAAATGAGCTCGCAGGTGACTGATTAGTCCAATGTGGGACCTACAGTCTCTGTCACAGGTGGGGCAGAGGGTGGGTGGGGTGCTTGGATTGACGTGCGCGGGTTGACGTGCACTCCTTGCGCTGCCTGCGCTTGGCTTCCGCTTGCTCCCGGCGAAGAGACTCGAGGTGTTCGGCGCAATCCCGGATGCTTCTCCTCCACTTTGTGCGGTCTTGGGCCAGGAGTTCCCAGGTGTCGGTGGGGATGTTACACTTTTTCAAGGAGGCTTTGAGGGTGTCCTTGAAGCGTTTCCTCTGCCCACCTGGGGCTCTCTTGCCGTGCCGGAGCTCCGAGTAGAGCGCTTGTTTTGGGAGTCTCATATCGGGCATTACGACAATGTGACCCGTCCATCGGAGCTGATCGAGCGTGGTCAAATCTTTGATGCTGGGGATGTTGGCCGGAGCGAGAACACTGACGTTGGTGCGCCTATCCTGACGATGGATTTTCAGGATCTTGCGGAGGCAGCCTTGGTGGTACCTCTCCAGTGCGTTGAGGTGCCTGCTGTACATGGTCCATGTCTCTGAGGCATACAGCAGGGCGGGTATCACTGCACTGGGAGTGTCAGCCTGGATTATAGATTTAAATCCCTGGAGTGAGACTTGAACCCAGAACCTTCAGACTCAAGAGAGAGAGTGTGACCCAGTGAGCGTCGGTTGAGAGCCATGTTCTGAGGAGGAATGCAAAACTGGAATGCGTCAGAGACAAGCAGACATCTGCCAATGTTTGATGCAGAAAGGTTGTTAAGATGATCTGATGGTTTCTAACGACTACAGTTACAGGTGTTGTGATTGTCACCAAAGAACCTATTTGTGATAAACAAGGTAAGGTTTCACCTGTACTTATTTATTTTTCACTTTCCTGAAAGGGACTTCTTGGGCCCTACCTGCTGTTCTCTGATGTGACGCTTCATTCTCTTCAAGGCTAGGTTCAGCAAACTGTTTTTCTTGAAGTAAGGGGGACATCCCTTGCTGTGTTTAAGTGGGACTGGGTTGGCCTGGTGGTGAGTTTTACTTATTTTTAGGTATCATATTGAGGAGGTTATGCCAGAACGTGACACTGTGACATCAGCCTCACTTGCAACAACAAGGAGAGGCTCATGGGTTTCTTTATCAACAATTCGAGACAATTGTCTGGAATTTCCACAGTGGGCTCCCAATCTCCCGCTCTAACTTTGGTTAATGATCAGCTGTTTACACAAACAACAACTTGTATTTATATAGCGCCTTTAACGTTGTAAAACGTCCCAAGGCGCTGCACAGGTGCGCAATTAAACAAAAACACCCCACCACATAAGGAGCTATTAGGACAGGTGACCAAAAGCTTGGTCAAAGAGGTCGTTTTTAGTAGCAAATGGTATGTTAGCCTTTATTATGAGAGGATTTGAGTATAAGAGTAAAGATGTCTTACTGCAATTATATAGGGCCCTGGTGAGACCACACCTGGAGTATTATGGACAGTTTTGGTCTCCTTACCTAAGGAAGGATATACTTGCCATAGAGGGAGTGCAACGAAGGTTCACCAGACTGGTTCCTGGGATGGGGGGATCGTCCTATGAGGAGAGATTGAGTAGACTAGGCCTATATTCTCTAGAGTTTAGAAGAATGGGAGGTGATCTCATTGAAACATACAACATTGTTACAGGGCTTGACAGGGTAGATGCAGGGAGGATGTTTCCCCTGGCTGGGGAATCTAGAACCAGGGGTCACAGTCTCAGAATAAGGGGTCGGCCATTTAGGACTGAGATGAGGAGGAATTTCTTCACTCAGAGGGTGGTGAATCTTTGGAATTCTCTACCCCAGAGGACTGTGGAGGCTCAGTCGTTGAGTACATTCAAGACAGAGATCGATAGATTTTTGAATATTAAGGGAATCAAGGGATATGGGGATAGTGCAGGAAAGTGGAGTTGAGGTAGAAGATCAGCCATGATCTTATTGAATGGTGGAGCAGGCTCGAGGGGCCAAATAGCCTACTCCTGCTCCTATTTCTTATGTTCTTATGTTTTCGATGACGACGAACACCTCGCTAAGGCCATCCCCACGCCTCCACTACTCGCCTTCAAACAGCCGCCTAACCTCAAACAGACCATCGTTCGCAGCAAATTACCTAGCTTTCAGGAGAACAGCGACCACGACACCACACAACCCTGCCACGGCAACCTCTGCAAGACAGGCCAGATCATCAACACAGATACCATCATCACACGTGAGGACACCACCCACCAGGTACATGGTACATACTCATGTGACTCGGCCAACGTTGTCTACCTCATACGTTGCAGGAAAGGATGCCCCGGAGCATGGTACATCGGCGAGACCATGCAGACACTGCGACAACGGATGAACGGACACCGCGCAACAATCGCCAGGCAGGAGTGTTCCCTCCCAGTCGGGGAACACTTCCGCAGTCAAGGACATTCAGCCTCCGATCTTCGGGTAAGCATTCTCCAAGGTGGCCTTCAAGACACACGACAACGCAAAATCGTCGAGCAGAAACTGATAGCCAAGTTCCGCACTCATGAGGACGGCCTCAACCGCGAGCTTGGGTTCATGTCACGCTACATGTAACCGCACCTGACGTAGGGTCACCCAGACTCGAGTCGTCATTGGCTTGTTCTCTCTACACAGATGCGGCCGGACCTGCTGTAATTTCCAGCAAAAAAAAAATGTTTTTTTGTCTGTTTTTTGTTTTTCATACAGACCCCAGCATCTGCAATATTTGATCCCTTGTGACCCCACCTCATTGTTCTTTGATGTAATGTTTTCCTGACTAACCTGTTTGGACACCATTCACACCTTTGATTGCTGTGATTATCTCTCTGCCGAGGTGTGATAAATGTCAGTTAGAAAGATTACCTGTAAACATCTGGCATTATTCTCTGACTATATAAGTTGTGTCTTTATGCATCTCTCCACTTCACCTGACGAAGGAGCAGCGCTCCGAAAGCTTGTGATTTAAAATAAAACTGTTGGACTATAACCTGGTGTTGTGTGACTTCTTACATTTTTGTGTTTTAAGGAGCGTCTTAAAGGAGGAGAGAGCGATAGAGAGACGGAGAGGTTTAGGGAGGGAATTCCAGAGCTTAGGGCCCAGGCAGCTGAAGCCACGACCGCCAATGGTGGAGCGATGAAAATCGGGGATGTTCAAGAGGCTGGATTTAGAGGAGCGCAGATATCGCAGAGGGTTGTAGGGCTGGAGGAGGTTACAGAGAAAGGGAGGGGCGAGGCCGTGGAGAGATTTGAAACGAGGACGAGAATTTGAAAATCGAGGCCCCATTTCTCCACGGTTTATGATGATCATCAGCCAAAGTTACGGTGGGAAGATCCCCATGGAAATGCTATCCCCGACTGTTCAGCTTCCTCTGGTACTTCCCCCTCTTACATCCACAGCATTTACAGCACGGAAGCAGGCCGTTCGGCCCATCTGGTCCCTGCTGGTGTTTCTGCTCCACACGAGCCTCCTCCCACACTCTCTTCATCTCCCTCTACCAACATATCCTTCTATCCCTTTCTCCCTCATGTGTTTATCCAGCTTCCCCAGTGTCCTAACTCACACCCAGTCCCCTCACCCATCACCCTCCATGTCCTAACTCACACCCAGTCCCCTCACCCATCACCCCCCGTGTCCTAACTCACACCCGGTCCCCTCACCCATCACCCCCGTGTCCTAAATCACACCCAGTCCCCTCACCCCTCACCCCCCGTGTCCTAACTCACACCCAGTCCCCTCACCCACCACCCCCCGTGTCCTAAATCACACCCAGTCCCCTCACCCATCACCCCCCGTGTCCTAACTCACACCCGGTCCCCTCACCCATCACCCCCGTGTCCTAACTCACACCCAGTCCCCTCACCCATCACCCCCCGTGTCCTAACTCACACCCAGTCCCCCCTCACCCCCCGTGTCCTAACTCACACCCGGTCCCCTCACCCATCACCCCCCGTGTCCTAACTCACACCCAGTCCCCTCACCCATCACCCCCCGTGTCCTAACTCACACCCAGTCCCCTCACCCCTCACCCCCCGTGTCCTAACTCACACCTAGTCCCCTCACCCATCACCCCCCGTGTCCTAACTCACACCCAGTCCCCTCACCCATCACCCCCCGTGTCCTAACTCGCACCCAGTCCCGCTCACCCATCACCCCCCGTGTCCTAACTCGCACCCAGTCCCCCTCACCCCTCACCCCCGTGTCCTAACTCACACCCAGTCCCCCCTCACCTATCACCCCCCCCCGTGTCCTAACTCACTCCCAGTCCCCTCACACATCACCCCCTGTGTCCTAACTCACACCCGGTCCCCTCACCCATCACGCCCCGTGTCCTAACTCACACCCAGTCCCCTCACCCATCACCCCCGTGTCCTAACTCACACCCAGTCCCCCCTCACCCATCACCCCCCGTGTCCTAACTCACACCCAGTCCCCCATCACCCCCCGTGTCCTAACTCACACCCAGTCCCCCCTCACCCATCACCCCCCGTGTCCTAACTCACACCCAGTCCCCCCTCACACATCACCCCGTGTCCTAACTCACTCCGAGTCCCATCACCCCTGTGCTCACTGACCTACACTGGCTCCCGGTTCAGCAACGCCTTCTTTTTTAAATTCTCCTCCTTGTTTTGCAATCCCTCCATGGCCTCGCCCCTCCCTATCTCTATAACCTCCTCCAGCCCCACAACCCTCACAAACAGTGTCATGGTTATGTTACTGGACTAGTAATCCAGAGAACGTCAATTCTTCCCACTTGTCCTTACCCAGTGTTGGCCTATATGTGACTCCAGTCCCACACTAACTTTTAACGGCCCTGTGAAGTGGCCCAGCAAGCCATCAGGTGTACCAGGGGTCCAAGAAGGCGGCCCACCACCACCTTCTCAGGGCAACAAGGGATGGGCAATAAATGCCGGCCTCGTCAGTAACACCCACTGCCCGAGAATGGAATTTTAAAAACTTGTTCACTCGCAGCACCATTGGCCGCCGTGCCTCCAGACGGTCTAGGCCCCAGGCTCTGAAACTCTCTCCTCCTTAAAACCCATCTCTTTGAGCAAGCTGTTGGTAACCCTTCTCTCCTCCTTTGTCTCTGTTTCTCATCACACCTCTAACGCTACCTCTGCCAACAGCCGAGAGCTGAGTTCTTACATGAAAGGTGCTATTTAATTTGTTGTTTAATGTTGTTGATGTGGACTGCGCCCATTGGCTGGACTGTGTGTGAGGCGAGTGCCGGTTGTGTTCTGTACGTTTGACTTCTGTTTGCAGTTTGCAGAACCTGGGCCTGCTGGAGTCGTACTGCCAGACTTGGGCCCTGACAATAAATCCCCAAAAAACCAAAGTTCTTGTGTTCCAGCAAAGATCCAAACAACATGGACCCACAATAAATTTCACAGTAGGAACAACCAAAATTGAACAAACCACTCACTACACATACTTGGGCTTAAAAATCAGTTCTACGGGAAACTTCAAACTGGCTGTGAATGAACTGAAAGAGAAAGCAAGAAGGGCTTTCTATGCCATCAAAAAATCAATCCAAATAGAAATCCCAATTAGCATTTGGCTCAAAATTTTCAAATCAGTAATTGAACCAATTGCACTCTATGGCAGTGAGGTCTGGGGACCACTAACACAACAAGATTTTCCAAAATGGGACAAACACCCAATTGAGATCCTACATGCGGAATTCTGTAAAAGTATCCTCCGGACTCAAAGGAAAACAGTAAACAACGCATGCAGGGCGGAACTAGGCCAATACCCATTAATAATCACTATCCAAAAAAGAGCCACCAAATTTTGGAATCACCTACAAATGAGCAACCCCCAATGCTATCACTACGACACCCTGAAATGCCAAGAGCTGACCATAAAGAAGAATACCCTCAGTCAACTAGTCCTGGGACTCAATAAAGTAACTAATAACAATACTAACAATAACCAGTCCCAGGACAGTGACAGGGTAACACAAAGAATTCGACCCAACACAATCGTCGCTAAGCAAAAGGAAAAATATCTGTCATATTGGGCAGAAACAACAAAAACCCAAAGCAAACTCAATTGCTACTTGGCCCTAAACAGACAATACAACATAGCTGATTACCTGACCATGGTAAAGGATAACAAACTGAGAAGAACCTTGACAAGGTACAGACTTAGCGAACATAGCCTAGCGATCGAAAAAGGCAGACACAGGCAGACCAGGCTGCCAAGAGAAGACAGGATATGCTCTCACTGCAGTCAGGGAGTAGTTGAGACAGAGATGCACTTCCTCACAGCCTGTGGAAAATATCAGGGCATCAGAGAGAATTTCTACCAAAAATTCTCACAAATATGCCCTGAATTCAGAAATCTGACTGACAACCAAAAACTCCCATTCCTACTGGGGGAGGAGAGAAGCTGTGTAACACTGGTGGCACACTATGTTACAGCTTGCCATGAACAGAGGGACAACCAGTAAACTAAGACAAGAGTATATATAAACAAGGCGAATGTATATTTATAAACTCAGGGATATACCTGTTTATACACTGTATGAATGGAACCGCGTTTATGTGTTCAACCATAAATGTATTTTGATGCTTTGGCAACATAAGATGTACCTTATCATGCCAATAAAGCGATTTGTATTGTATTGTATTGTATTGTGTGTGTGCGGTGGAAGTCACAGTGCTGGCACAGAGTGACCACAAGACACAATGCAACATCCGTGTTACAGTGACCAACAAGCTCAAAGCGATGCCAGGATCTCCACTAATAACAGGTGAGAGTGGAAGAGGTTGCAAGCTCCAGGTAGATGCTCAGCACTCAGCTCCGTGGCCTGTTCCTAACCAGACCTTTCAGCATTCACTTTAGTTTTAATGTCTGCATTGCGGGGTGAAATTATCTGCCTTCTGTAGTGTATGTACCTTTAAGGGGAGAACTACTTTTTTACAGCTCCTGTATACTGTAGTACCGGCAGTGACCACACCTGTCTATAAACCCTGAGTAGGGATCTGTACTATTAGTTTTAGAGTAACCCTCATCCAGTAAACACCTGTTGATTGTTCCTCTGCAGTCTCTGTCTATTGATTGAAGGACACACTACCGAAAGATACATGGATTTAACATTGGCGACGAGTCGATTCGAACCTACCTGCAACTCTGTAGAAGGCGGACGATTCCAGGGGCACGGGCGTCGACCATCCGGCGGAGACTCCAGCGAGACGGGCTGGCAGCAGGTACGGCGCAGACCCTTCCCGGACGGTGGCGGCTGGAGCCGACCGACGGCACAGGGGAAGGCCGAGCAGTGTCGACGGTGTAAGAGAGAGGGTAAAGCACAGCCGGGGTTGAAGACCGAGCGGCGTCAACGAGAGAGGCGCGCAGGAAAACGCGCAGAGCGCGGCCGGTGTTCAAGGGCTGAGCAGCGTCCGCGGGGGAAGAAAGGAAAGCGTGGGAGACGCCATTTGAGCCGCAGCGGAAAAGAAAGGAAAGTGCGGGAGACGCCATTTTGAGCCAGCGGAGATGAAGGGAGAGCGCGGGAGACGCCATTTTTAGCCAGTCTAACCACACCCAGGGATGCCGAAGAGTGGCAGTGTCACTGCGTTCGACAATGAAGTCGAAGATTGGGCAACATATGTGTGGTGTATGTAACCTGTTCCACCTTAAGAGAACTTAAGCCTGTTCCACCTTAAGAGATGTACTACTTTCTCTGGCTGCTGTATACGTAATACCGGTGGCGACCACACCGGTATATAAGCACTGTGTAGTAATATTGTATTCAATATAGTCCCTACCTCCAACCAGTAAAGACCTGTTGAATTTACTCTTGTAGTCTGTGTAGTAATTATCACTATAACACACAGACTTAACAGTGGCGACGAGTCCGATTCTTACCCTGCGGCAGTTATTTCCACGGCGGCTTCGTCCACAGACAGGACGTCGAAGACAGGTTTCCACCCTCATCACCCTACTGTAAGACACGTCGAGCAGCAGGCATCGAGAAACCGGAGTGCAGAAGACATCCTGACCTCGAAGCCTCCATCAGCGACTGTCAGCTTCTTCTTTCTACCTCGGTGGTGGGTAAGCCGGGCAGCGACGCGACAGAAAGTCAACCGCGTTGGCTGTGCAGATGGGGCTGGGAAGACGGAGGAATAAGGGCGGTGAGATCGATCACGACCGGAGATAAGGGCCGGGCCGCTTTCGAGCGAGAGGCGCAGCGTGGGGACATCGATCGCGACCGGAGATAAGGACCGCATTCGGGCTAAAAGGCGCAGCGTCTGGGGAAACTGAAGGCGCGAGAGCCACGGTGAAGCGGAGACAGCGTCGGGGGGACGGTTGAAGACCGCCAAGCGCGGGAAAACCGCCATTTTGTGGGCGGAGGACAACGACAAGAGCGGGAAGCCGCCATCTTGGATAACATAAAAATACAATAAATTGCAACGATGCCTAAACATGGGAACATTAATACCTTTGATAGTGACATCGAAGATTGGGCCATGTATGTAGAACGCATACAAAATTATTGTAAGGCAAATAAAATTCCTGATGCAGATAAAGCACTAACATTATTAAATTTAATAGGTGCGAAGACATACGGGCAATTGAAACACCTTGTATCACCAGATGAACCGGCGGATAAGACGTTCGAGGAGATTGTTACTGTCCTGAAAAATCATTTAAACCCCATGCCGCTGATGCTAGCGGAACGATTTAAATTTTACGACAGAAGGCAGCTGCAGAATGAAAGCAATGCTGAATATTTGATGGAATTACGTAAGCTAGCAAAATATTGTCAGTTTGGAACGGGACTGACAGAGGCACTACGAGATAAATTTGTGTGTGGTTTATTTAAACAGGATACACAAAAGCGACTGCTCGAAGAGAATGAGCTGACGCTTGAGAAGGCGGTCACTATGGCAGCAGCACACGAAGCCGCAGCGAGAGGCACGGCAGTAATGCAGCTACGGTCACCGGAACTCGGTACAAACAAATTGGGTTTGAGTTCTGTCAAATGTTATCGTTGTGGAAAGACAACGCACGATCAGAACCAGTGTTGGTTTACAAACCAAGAATGCAGAACGTGTGGCAGGCTTGGCCACATAGCTAAAGTATGCCGGTCAGGAAAGAAGACCAGCAACAAAAAGTCACCGCAAGGAAAATACGCAAAGGTACACAAGGTGACAAAGAACAGTTTGACCGAACAGAAGTCAGATTCAGACGCTAGCAGTAATGAACTGGATAGCTTAAGAGTACACAACGTTGGTAAGGATGCAGATCTCCAGACAATTTGGGTCACTCTTCAGATAGCAGGAGTCCAAGTAAAAATGGAATTGGACACTGGATCGGCATTGACGGTCATGAATAAGAAAGATTACAGAAGGTTATTCCAACATATTCCCCTACAGGATACGGAGATTATATTGAAAACATACACGGGGCAAAGAGTGTACCCCATCGGAAAAATAGAGGTAGAAGTGGTCCACAAGGGCGAAGAAAGCCAAGTAATGGACTTATATGTGCTACCTGAAGGAGGTCCACCACTACTAGGACGGGAGTGGATTAGGAAAATGAATATGGACTGGCACTCCTTGAAGGCACTAATGGTAGATTCCGGGGAAACAGATGTCAAACCTAAACGATTGTCCAGAATATTGGATGATGCTAAAGAGGTGTTCCAGCAGGGACTGGGAACACTGAGAGGAATTACGGCAAACATCAAGATCTATTCCATTCTCCCAGTTTCTCCGCCTCCGCCGTATCTGCTCCGACGATGCCACCTTCCACACCAGTGCTTCAGACATGTCTTCCTTTTTCCGCAACCGAGGATTCCCCTCTACCGTGGTGGACACTGCCCTCGACCGTGTCAGTTCTATCTCCCGCACCTCTGCCCTCACCCCTGCCCCTCCCTCCCGGAACCACGATAGGGTTCCCCTTGTCCTCACCTTTCACCCCACCAGCCTCCACATTCAACGGATCATCCTCCGGCATTTCCGCTACCTCCAAAGTGATCCCACCACCAAACGTATCTTCCCCTCCCCTCCCCTTTCAACATTCCGCAGGGACCGCTCTCTCCAAGACACCCTAGTCCACTCCTCTATCACCCCAAACAGCCCTTCCCCTTCGCCTGGCACCTTCCCGTGCAAGCGGAGGAGGTGTAACACCTGCCCCTATACCTCCCCCCTCCCCACTGTCCAGGGCCCCAAACACCCCTTCCAGGTGAAACAGCGATTTACTTGTACTTCTCGCAATCTAGTATACTGTATTCGCTGCTCACGATGCGGTCTCCTCTACGTTGGGGAGACCAAACGCAGATTGGGTGACCGCTTTGCGGAACACCTCCATTCAGTCCGTAAGGGTGACCCCGAGCTTCCGGTCGCCTGTCATTTCAATTCACCGCTCCATTCCCACTCGGACCTCACCGTCCTTGGCCTCTTGTACTGTTCCACGGAAGCTCAACGTAAACTCGAGGAACAGCACCTCATCTTCCGATTAGGCACTCTGCAGCCTTCCGGTCTCAATATCGAGTTCAACAATTTCAGATCATAACCTCGGCCCCTATTTCATTTTTACTTATATTTTTCCACTCCTTTCCTCCCCCCCCCCTTTCCTTTTGTTTCTCTCTCACACCTGGCAGCTATCTTTTGCCCTGCCAGTACACTTTACACCTAATCCCAGCCTATTACCATCTCGTCTAGCTTCTAATCTCTTTTACTTCTTTTGGTTCTTTTATTCTTTTGTCCGATCGCAGCCCTGCCTTCGATCTAGTTCCTTTTCTCTCCAGTTTTGAAGAAGGGTCAAACCCGAAACGTCAACTCAAATTTCTCTCCACGGATGTTGCCTGACCTGCTGAGTTTTTCCAGCATTTTCTGTTGTTATTCAAGATTGATGAACATGCACAACCAAAATTTTTTTAAGCCAGACCGGTACCCTATGCAATACGACCTACTGTTGAAGCGGAACTGGAAGCACTAGAACATTCAGGTGTACTGTCTAAGGTAGATTGGAGTGAGTGGGCTACGCCCATTGTTCCCGTTATGAAACGTCCTGCGAGCAACAAGCCAGGAGATCCAGGGAAGGTTCGCATCTGTGGAGATTTCAAAATCACCGTTAATCCGGTGCTTCACACAGTGCAGTATCCGCTTCCACGGATTGAGGATATTTTCGCTTCATTGTCTGGCGGGAAACACTTCACCAAGATAGACCTGGCGCAGGCCTACTTGCAGATGGAGGTTGAGGAAGAGTCACGCCAATACCTCACGATCAACACGCATCGAGGGTTGTACCGGTACAATAGGCTGGTTTTTGGAGTGGCATCGGCTCCAGCAATTTGGCAGAGGGCCATGGAGCAGGTATTACAGGGAATTCCAGGCACACAATGTTACCTGGACGATATTCTGATCACAGGTGATGGTGATGAACAACATCTCGCAAACTTGGAACTGGTGCTCAACAGACTGAAAGAGTATGGACTTAGAGTAAATTGGCAGAAATGTGAGTTCTTCCAGAAGCGGATCTCGTACTGTGGCCATGTCATTGACCGGGAGGGGCTTCATAAGTCTCCTGACAAGATTGAGGCAGTTGTAAAGGCTCCCGCTCCGGAGAATGTCTCTCAGTTGAGGTTGTTTCTAGGATTAATTAACTATTACCATAAATTTCTGCCAAATCTATCCACGGTACTGCACCCGTTAAACGCTCTTTTACAGAAAGGGGTACCATGGGAATGGGGCGAAAACTGTAAGAAGGCATTTCGCAAAAGCAAAGAATTGATCACCTCAGAGGAAGTGTTGGCTCACTTCAACCCGACACTGCCTATTCGGTTGGCTTGTGATGCTTCTCCATATGGTATTGGGGCAGTACTCTCACACAAGTTGCCAAATGGCACGGAAAGTCCAGTCGCGTTTGCATCCAGATCATTGACCTCCGCTGAGCACAACTATGCGCAGATCGATAGGGAGGCTCTTAGCCTTGTATGGGGAGTGAAGAAGTTTAATCATTACCTGCAGGGCCAAAAATTCACACTTCTGACAGACCATCAACCGTTGGTATCCATTTTTAACCCTAAGAAGGGTGTTTCGGTGATGACAGCGCAGCATCTCCAGAGATGGTCTCTTTTCCTAGGGGCACATCAATATCAAATAGAATTCAAAGGTACGAAACAGCATGGCAATGCTGATGGGCTGTCGCGCCTGCCACTACCTGAAGAAGACACGACGAAAGTTGACCCTGTTGAGTTATTTCATTCGACCATCGAGTGTTTACCAGTCACCAATGCAAGTATTGAAAGAGAAACCAGGAACGACCCAACACTGTCCAGAGTCTACGAGGTGACAGTGAAAGGATGGCCAACACGGGGTGATCCTCTGTTACCGGCATTTTCGGCAAGGCGAGACCAGCTGTCCGTCTGCCATGGTACCTTGATGTACGGGACAAGAGTGATTATTCCTCCCAAGTTAAGGGAAAGAGTTTTAAACGAACTGCATGAAGGTCATCTGGGGAGAGTTAAAATGAAAAGTCTTGCTAGGGCTTATGTATGGTGGCCGGGTATTGACCAACAGATTGAAGAGTTAACGAAAAGCTGCGCTGGGTGCCAAAAAGTGCAAAATGCACCTCCGATAGCACCGCTACACCCATGGGAATGGCCTTCAGCCCCATGGCAACGCGTACACATTGACTTTGCTGGTCCATTCATGGACTCCATGTTCCTAATCGCGGTGGACGCACATTCCAAATGGCCAGAAGTCATCAAGATGAATACCACTACTTCAGAAAAGACAATTGCGGTGTTAAGAACAATATTCGCAAGGAACGGATTGCCAGAACAGATCTGTTCGGACAACGGACCACAGTTTGTATCGGAAGAATTCCGACAATTCTTAAAGAAGAATGGAGTAAAACATTATACCTCTGCCCCATATCATCCGGCGACAAACGGGTTGGCTGAAAGATTTGTCCAGACATTCAAAAAGGCAATTAAGGCCATGAACGATGATCAGATTCCGCTGCAACACAAGGTCGACAAGTTCCTGATGTCATATTGAAACGCCGATCATGCAGTGACTAACCAAAGTCCTGCCATGATGTTTTATAACAGGAGGTTGCGGTCCAAGTTGGACTTGTTAAAACCAAATGTGCGGAGGGAAGTGGAAAACAAACAGTTTCGGCATATTAACAACAAGACCACTCGAACTTTCGACGTAGGACAACCAGTGTTGGCAAGGGGCTATGGAAATGAAAAATGGCAGTCCGGAACAATTCGGGCCAGACAAGGACCTCTGATGTACACAGTAGATATTGGTCATAATGTGATAAGGCGTCATGCGGATCAACTGGTAGAGTCGAGAGCAAGGGTCAAACCCATGGTTGTGACAGAGACAACTGTGGAAGACGTTAATGAACCTGAAGCATCTACCTCGGCAGGGAATGTACTTGATGATGATGACACCCAATACATTGGAAACCAAATAGAGGAGGCACCTCAACAACAAGAATCAGAGACTACTGAGAGGCGTCATCCAAGCCGCATCAGAAAGCCTCCTGAGAGACTGAACCTTTGAACTGTTATACCTGAAGTTATATATGTATATATGTTACTATGTTATGTTAAATGGGGATATGACTGTTAAGCTAAAAAGGGAGGATTGTGGTGTATGTAACCTGTTCCACCTTAAGAGAACTTAAGCCTGTTCCACCTTAAGAGATGTACTACTTTCTCTGGCTGCTGTATACGTAATACCGGTGGCGACCACACCGGTATATAAGCACTGTGTAGTAATATTGTATTCAATATAGTCCCTACCTCCAACCAGTAAAGACCTGTTGAATTTACTCTTGTAGTCTGTGTAGTAATTATCACTATAACACACAGACTTAACAATATGTAAAATGCATAGAAGTGTACTGCAAGGCGAATGAAGTGCCAGATGCCAGGAAAGCACTGGTACTATTGAATTCCATGGGTGCAAAAACGTATGGCTTACTGCAAAACATAGTAACCCCAGAGAAGCCAGTGGAAAAGGATTTTGAAAGCATAGTGGCAATCCTACAGGACCACTTAAACCCCACACCGCTGCTGATAGCAGAAAGATTTAAGTTTCACAAAAGGGACCAGCATAAAGACGAAAGTAATGCTGAGTATTTAACGGAACTGCGCAAGCTATCGAAACACTGCCAGTTTGGAACGGGACTAGCAGGTACTTTAAGGGACAAGTTTATGTGTGGGCTTCAAAGTGAAGGAACCCAGAAACGGCTTCTATCAGAAAAGGATCTTATGCTGGAGAAGGCTTTCAGCATGGCAGTATCACACGAAGCAGCCACATGGGACGCTGCAGAGATACAACGGAGACCGCAAGAATATGGCACAAATGAAATGTCATATGGAGCAGTGAAGTGTTATCGCTGCGGCAGAACAACACACGACCAGAAGGATTGTTGGTTCAAGGACCAAGTGTGCAGACAGTGTGGAAAAGTAGGACACATAGCAAGAGTCTGCAGGTCGGGAAAGAAAACCAGCAGCAAGAAATCTCCACAGGAGAAGTACAAAAAGGTACATAAGGTGATGGAGAGTAGTTCAGACGAACAGAAAAGTGATACAGACTCCGGAAGCAAGGAGCTGGGTTGTCTGAAACTACATAATGTAATCAAAATGGAGGATCACCAAACTATCTGGGTCACGCTCAAGATAGACGGAGTCCAAGTGAAAATGGAATTGGACACAGGATCAGCCCTAACAGTCATAAACCGAAGGGACTACAAGTGGCTATTCTCACATATACCCTTGAGAGATACAGAGATTGTCTTGAAGACGTACACGGGGCAAAAAGTCTACCCCAAAGGAAAAATAAGGGTGAACGTTATATATAACGGCAAGGAAACACCAAAAATGGACCTATATGTATTGCCAGATGGAGGACCACCACTACTAGGACGTGAATGGATCCGGAAGATACAGCTAGATTGGCATTCCATACAAGCACTGACTGTAGATGTCAAAAAGGATGATGACGTCACACTTGGACGACTGTCAAAAATGCTAACTGACGCACAAGAAGTGTTCCAGGAGGGACTCGGAACACTAAAAGGCATAACAGCGACGATCAAAATAGAGGAAAATGCAAGCCCAAAGTTTTTTAAGGCCAGACGTCTTATGCGATCCGCCCAGCCGTCGAAGCAGAGCTGGAAGGTTTGGAACGTTCTGGAGTACTGCCCAAAGTGGACTGGAGCGGGTGGGCTACACCCATCATTCCTGTAATGAAGAGGTCATTGAGTAATACGCCTGGGGAACCAAAGAAGGTTCGCATCTGTGGGGACTTTAAGGTGACAGTGAACCCAGTCCTTCACACGGTACAATATCCGCTTCCGCGGATTGAAGATATTTTCGCCTCACTATCTGGAGGAAAACGCTTCACTAAGATTGATCTGGCCCAGGCGTACCTGCAAATGGAGGTAGAAGAAGCCTCGAAACAGTACCTCACGATCAACACTCATAAAGGTCTCTACCAATACAACCGGCTGGTGTTCGGGGTAGCATCAGCTCCGGCTATTTGGCAAAGGGCAATGGATCAAGTCCTGCAAGGGATTCCAGGGACCCAGTGTTATTTGGACGACATCCTGGTCACGGGCGAAAATGACAGTGATCACCTCGCCAACCTGGAGCAGGTGCTCACTAGATTGAAGGAATATGGGCTCCGAGCTAATCGCCACAAATGCGAGTTTTTCCAGAAGCAGATCTCATATTGTGGCCACGTTATTGATGAAGAGGGGTTACATAAGTCCCCTGAAAAGATTGAGGTAGTAGTCAAGGCTCCAGCACCGGAAAAGGTGTCACAACTGAGGTCGTTTCTCGGGCTGGTGAGCTACTACCATAAGTTCTTGCCGAATTTGTCTACAGTACTACACCCACTGAACACCCTACTGCAAACGGTGGTACCATGGATGTGGAATGACGAATGTAAACGAGCTTTCCAGAAGTGCAAAGAATTGATCACTTCAAAAGAGGTGTTGGCTCATTTCAACCCAGCACTACCAATTCGGTTGGCGTGTGATGCATCACCCTATGGTATTGGAGCGGTGCTGTCGCACAAATTCCCAGACGGCTCGGAGAGGCCAGTAGCCTTTGCATCTCGGTCACTAACCTCAGCCAAGCGTAACTACGCCCAGATTGACAGGGAGGCCCTCAGCCTAGTGTGAGGAGTGAAAAAGTTCAACCACTATCTGCACGGGCAGAAGTTCACCTTGCTGACTGACCACCAACCACTTGTCTCCATCTTTAATCCAAAGAAGGGCGTTCCGGTGATGACTGCGCAACGGCTACAAAGATGGTCCCTTTTTCTAGGGGCGAACCAATATGAAATAGAGTATAAGGGCACGAAACAGCATGGAAACACTGATGGGCTATCACGCCTGCCACTGCCTACTGCGGAGGAAGCACCAGCAGTGGACCCTGTCGAAATATTTTATTCGACTAACATTGCCAGTAACTAACGCGGATATAGAGAAGGAGACCCGAAATGACCCGACACTGTCTCGGGTATATGACTTGACGGTGAAGGGATGGCCAACACATGGCGACTCACTGTTGCCAGCATTCTCATCCAGAAGAGAACAGCTGTCAGTATGCCAGGGGACCTTGATGTGTGGATCCCGAGTGGTAATTCCACCCAACTTAAGGGAGAGAGTGCTCAACGAGCTTCACGAAGGCCATCTGGGAGGGGTGAAAATGAAAAGCCTTGCTAGGGCTTATGTGTGGTGGCCGGGGATCGATCAGCAAATCGAGGACCTGACAAAGAGCTGCTCAGGATGCCAGAAGGTCCAAAATGCACCACCACATGCCCCTCTACACCCATGGGAGTGGCCCTCCTCTCCATGGCAACGGGTGCATATTGATTTTGCTGGTCCATTCATGGACTCAATGTTTTTAATAGCCGTGGATGCGCACTCGAAATGGCCTGAGGTGATCAAAATGTCCTCCACCACCACGGAGAAAATGATTGCAGTCCTACGGACCATATTTGCCAGGAACGGCTTGCCAGAGCAGATTTGCTCTGATAACGGACCACAGTTTGTGTCCGAAGAGTTTCGGAAATTTATGAAAAGGAATGGGGTAAGGCATTACACATCCGCCCCGTATCATCCAGCCACAAATGGATTGGCTGAGAGGTTCATACAAACCTTTAAAAAGGCAGTAAGGGCCATGTGCGATGACGACATTCCACTGCAGCATAAGGTGGACAATTTCCTGTTAGCCTACAGAAATGCGACACATACAGTCACCAACCAGACCCCGGCCATGATGTTCTTTAACCGAAGGTTGAGATCTCGTCTGGATTTGCTCAGACCAAATGTACGAAGAGATGTTGAGAATAAGCAATTCCAACACATCAATGAGAAGCCGACAAGGAGCTTCAATGTAGGGCAACCAGTCTTGGCCCGCGACAACCGAACAGAGAAATGGCAACCAGGAACGATATGCACACGGCAGGGGCCACTAATGTACACAGTGGATGTTGGGGAGAACATTGTGAGACGCCATGTCGACCAGATCCTAGAGTCACAGGAACGAGTCAACCCCATGTCTCGCGTACCTGGTGATGAACCCAACATACAGGTAGCATCTACCCCAGAAACAGTAGCATCGGAAGCTGATGAACCAACCGACGACAGGGGACCAGAATCGCCTCTGCACCAAGAGGAAGACACTCAGGAAAGGCGCTATCCAGAAAGGATCAGGAAGCCGCCCCAAAGACTGAATTTATAAAGGGACTATTTTCAGTTAATGTTGCATGTTAAAAGTGTTAATTGTTAAATGAATGTAATGGTACTGTTAATCTAAAAGGGGAGGAATTGTAGTGTATGTACCTTTAAGGGGAGAACTACTTTTTTACAGCTCCTGTATACTGTAGTATCAGCAGTGACCACACCTGTATATAAACCCTGAGTAGGGATCTGTACTGTTAGTTTTAGAGTAACCCTCATCCAGTAAACACCTGTTGATTGTTCCTCTGCAGTCTCTGTCTATTGATTGAAGGAGACACTACCTAAAGATACACGGATTTAACACCTTCAAGGAACAGCAACCAGGGTCAAAGACAAGTCCCTGCCCGATCTAATGAGAGAAACACACTTTTTAAACCAGCATTGAATTTGTTGATGGTCTGGACTCAATCCAAGACTTATTTTGTCGTAGTTTAAAAAAAAATATTTCTGGGATTTGGTCTGATTTTTGTATGGACTGGTCAGCACCTAAAATGATTCTGCTCATTATGAATAGTGTTTGACTATTTTACAGGACATTACCTTTGATTGACCCTGCTGTTATGCCAGGTTTTATTCAGAGGGAACTGCAGCAGTTGCATATTACACAACGCTAAGTGTTTCAAACGGTTCTCTCGTTGAGCTGGGATGCCCTTTCCCAATTGTCAGTTTGTTGGAGAAGTTCTGTTCGGAACCTAAACAGAAGTTTCTAAACGTGTGTCAATTGTGGCTCAATAGGATCTCTTTCACCGCTCAGAGAGAAGGTCACAGCTTCAAGTCCCACTCCAGAGACTGGAGTCTATAATCCAGGCTGACACTTCAGTGCAATACTGCGGGAGTGTCCCTGCTCCCCCTTTAGGATTGGACCCTTTACTTTATATTGTCTCTCCTCGTTCTTCCTACCAAAATGTATCACTTGGCACTTTTCTGTGTTAAATTTCATCTGCCACGTGTCCGCGCATTCCACCAGTCTGTCTATGTCCTCTTGAAGTCTATCGCTATTCTCCTCACTGTTCACTATACTTCCAATGTTTGTGTCATCTGCAAATTTTGAAATTGTGCCCTGTACAGCCACATCCAAGTCATTAATATATATCAAGAAAAGCAGTGGTCCTAGAACCGACCCCTGGGGAACACCACTGTATACCTTCCTCCAGTCCAAAAAACAACCGTTCACCACTACTCTCTGTTTCCTGTCACTCAGCCAGTTCCGTATCCATGTCCACTGTCCCTTTTATTCTATGGGCTTCAACTTTGCTGGCAAACCTATTATGTGGCACTTTATCAAATGCCTTTTGGAAGTCCATATACACCATGTCAACTGCATTACCCTCATCAACCCTCTCTGTTACCCCATCAAAAAACTCGATCAAGTTAGTTAAACACGATTTGCCTTTAACAAATCCGTGCTGGCTTTCCTTAATTAATCCACACTTGTACAAGTGACTGTTAGTTTTGTCCCGGATTATCGTTTCTAAAAGCTTCCCCACTACCGAGGTTAAACTGAGGTGGAAACTTATTCAGGTACCTACCTCCGATTCTCCCCCTGTTCCCCCTCCACTTCCTCTTCAAAGTCCTTTAACATGTTGTTGCCTCCTTTTTCTGGGCACAACTCCCTCCAATCAGGTTTCTGCCCTACCACAGCACAAACGGCCCTTATCAAAGTCACAAATGACATCCTATGTGACTATGACCATGGTAAACTATCCCTCCTCATCCTTCTCGACCTGTCTGCAGCTTTTGACATGGTTGACCACACCATCCTCCTTCAACACCTTTCCTGTCGCCCAGCTGGGTGAGACTGCCCTTGCCTGGTTCCATTCCTAGCCATCCAGTCGCAGCCAGAGAATCTCCTGCAATGGCTACTCGTAACGCTCCCACACCATTACCTTCCTGACCACACCCACCTCCCTTCATCTACATGCTGCCTCTTGACCTCATGGGGCAACTTACACGTGCTGGCCTCTCACGACTCATCGCTGCACCATGCCATCAGACTTGCGCCTGTCTGACCAGTCCTGGATCAGCTGTAACTTTTCAGTTAAATATTAAGATCAAAGCCTTCGGTCCCCGGCACAAGCTGCTTCTCCTCACCCCCCATTCCCGACCACTGGCTGAGGCTGACCAGACCATTCACAATCCCATTGTCCTAATGGACCGAGCTGAGCTTCTGGCCCCATATCCTCTCCATCACCAAGACCGCCTACTTCCATCTCTAACATCGCCCGTCTCCGCCCCTCATAGAGTCATAGAGTTTTACAGCACAGAAAGAGGCCCTTCGGCCCATCGTGTCTGCGCCGCCCATCCATCCCTGTCCAGTCTAATCCCATTTTCCAGCATTTGGTCCATAGCCTTGTATGCAATGGCATTTCAAGTGCTCATCCAAATGCTTCTTGAATGTTGTGAGGGTTCCTGCCTCCACCACCCTTTCAGGCATTGAGTTCCACATTCCAACCACCCTCTGGGTGAAAAAGTTCCTCCTCAAATCCCCTCTAAATCTCCTGCCCCTTACCCTGAATCTATGCCCCCTTGTTATTGACCCCCCCCACTAAGGGGAAAAGTTCCTCTTTATCTACCCTATCTATGCCCCTCATTATTTTGTACACCTCAATCAGGTCCCCCTTCAGCCTTCTCTGCTCCAAGGAAAACAACTCCAGCCTGTCCAGCCTCTCTTCATAGCTGAGGCGCTCCATCCCAGGTAACATCCTGGTGAATCTTCTCTGCACCCTCTCCAAAGCAATCACATCCTTCCTATAGTGAGGCGACCAGAACTGCACACAGTACTCCAGCTGTGGCCTCACCAGCGTTTTGTACAGCTCCATCATAACCTCCCTGCTCTTATATTCTATGCCTCGGCTAATGAAGGCAAGTATCCCATATGCCTTTTTAACCACCTTATCTACCTGCTCCGCTGCCTTCAGGGATCTATGTACATGTACACCAAGGTCCCTCTGACCCTCTGTACTTCCTAGGGTCCTACCACTCATTGTGTATTCCCTTGCCTTATTTGTCCGTCCAAAATGCATCACCTCGCACTTTTCAGGGTTAAATTCCATTTGCCACTTTTCCGCCCATCTGACCAACCCGTTTATATCTTCCTGTAGCCGGAGGCTTTCCTCCTCGCAATTTACCACCCCACCAATTTTCGTGTCATCTGCGAACTTACTGATCATACCTTTTACATTTTCATCCAAATCATTTATGTAGATCACAAACAATAAGGGACCCAGCACCGATCCCTGAGGTACCCCACTGGACACAGGCTTCCAGTCACAAAAGCAACCTTCGACCATCACCCTCTGCCTCCTGCCACTCAGCCAGTTTAGGATCCAACGCGCCAAGGCACCCTGGATCCCATGGGCTCTTACCTTCTTGACCAGTCTCCTATGCGGGACTTTGTCAAAAGCTTTACTGAAGTCCATGTACACCACATCCACAGCATTTCCCTCATCCACCCCACTAGTCACCCCCTCGAAAAATTCGATCAGATTTGTTAGACATGATTTACCCTTAACAAAGCCATGCTGACTATCCCCGATTAATCCTTGCCTCTCCAAGTGGAGATTAATTTTGTCCCTCAGAATTTTTTCCAATAATTTCCCCACCACAGATGTTAGACTCACTGGCCTGTAATTCCCTGGTTTATCCCTGCTACCCTTCTTGAATAATGGTACTACGTTAGCTGTTCTCCAGTCCTCTGGTACATCCCCTGTGGCCAGAGAGGTTCTGAAAATTAGTGTCAGAGCGCCTGCAATCTCCTCCCTTGCCTCCCACAGCAGCCTGGGATACATCTCGTCTGGGCCTGGGGATTTATCCACTTTTTGGCCCGCTAAAACCGCTAGCACCTCCTCCCTCTCGATGCTAATATGTTCAAGTATGTCACAGTCCCCTTGCCCGATTTCTATGTCTGCATCGTCTTTCTCCATAGTGAACACAGATGCAAAAAATTCATTTAAAACCCCGCCTACATCCTCTGGCTCTACACACAGATTGCCACTTTGGTCCCTAATGGGCCCTACCCTTTCCCTGGTTATCCTCTTGCCCTTAATATACTTATAAAACATCTTAGGATTTTCCTTTCTTTTGCTCGCCAGTGTTATTTCATGGCCCCTCCTCGCCCTCCTAATTTCTTTTTTAAGTATGCCCCTGCACTTTTTATACTCCTCTAGGGCTTCTTCTGTCTTTAGTCTTTTGTAACTGCCAAAAGCCCCCCTCTTATTTCTAATGCATTTTTGTATATCCCTTGTCATCCAAGGTTCCCTTTGCTTGTTGGTCCCACCCTTGACCTTTACAGGAACATGTTGGCGTTGTACTCTCTCTATTTCCCTTCTGAAAGTCTCCCACTGTTTTGATGTGGATTTTCCTATAAGCAGCTGCTCCCAGTCCACTTTGGCCAGATCCTGCCTTATCATATTAAAATCGGCCTTCCCCCAATTTAGAACCCTTATTTCCGGGCCGTCTTTGTCTTTTTCCATGACCACCTTAAATCTCACCGAATTATGGTCACTGTCGCCAAAATGCTCTCCTACTGACACTTCCACCACTTGCCCGGCTACATTCCCCAGAATTAGGTCCAGTAGCCCCTGCCCCAGCTTATCTGCTGCTGAAACCACCATCCTTGCCTGTAACCTCTCGGCTCGATTATTCCAACACTTTCCTGGCCGGGCCCCCATCTTCCACCCTCCACAAACTTCAGCTCATTCGAAGCTCCTGCTACCCGTGTCCGAACTCACACCCAGTCCCCTCACCCATCACCCCCCGTGTCCGAACTCACACCCAGTCCCCTCACCCATCACCCCCCGTGTCCTAACTCACTCCCAGTCCCCCTCACCCATCACCCCCCGTGTCCTAACACACTCCCAGTACCCCCTCACCCATCACCCCGTGTCCTAACTCACACCCAGTCCCGCTCACCCATCAGCCCCCATGTCCTAACTCACACCCAGTCCCCTCACCCATCGCCCCCCGTGTCCTAACTCACACCCAGTCCCCTCACCCCTCGCCCCCCGTGTCCTAACTCACACCCAGTCCCCCATCACCCCCCGTGTCCTAACTCACTCCCAGTCCCCTCACCCCTCACCCACCGTGTCCTAACTCACACCCAGTCCCGCTCACCCCTCACCCCCCATGTCCTAACTCACTCCCAGTCCCCTCACCCATCACCCCCCGTGTCCTAACTCACACCCAGTCCCGCTCACCCCTCACCCCGTGTCCTAACTCACACCCAGTCCCCCTCACCCCTCACCCCCCGTGTCCTAACTCACACCCAGTCCCCTCACCCATCACCCCCCGTGTCCTAACTCACTCCCAGTCCCCCCTCACCCATCACCCCCCGTGTCCTAACTCACTCCCAGTCCCCTCACCCCTCACCCCCCGTGTCCTAACTCACTCCCAGTCCCCTCACCCCTCACCCCCCGTGTCCTAACTCACACCCAGTCCCGCTCACCCCTCACCCCCCGTGTCCTAACTCACTCCCAGTCCCCTCACCCATCACCCCCCGTGTCCTAACTCACACCCAGTCCCCTCACCCATCACCCCCCGTGTCCTAACTCACACCCAGTCCCGCTCACCCATCACCTCCCGTGTCCTAACTCACACCCAGTCCCGCTCACCCATCACCCCCCGTGTCCTAACTCACACCCAGTCCCCCTCACCCATCACCCCCCGTGTCCTAACTCACACCCAGTCCCCTCACCCATCACACCCCGTGTCCTAACTCACACCCAGTCCCCCTCACCCATCACCCCCCGTGTCCTAACTCACACCCAGTCCCCTCACCCATCACCCCCCGTGTCCTAACTCACACCCAGTCCCCCTCACCCCTCACCCCCGTGTCCGAACTCACACCCAGTCCCCTCACCCATCACCCCCCGTGTCCTAACTCACACCCAGTCCCCCTCACCCATCACCCCCCGTGTCCTAACTCACACCCAGCCCCCCTCACCCATCACCCCCCGTGTCCTAACTCACACCCAGTCCCCTCACCCATCACCCCCCGTGTCCTAACTCACACCCAGTCCCCCTCACCCATCGCCCCCCGTGTCCTAACTCACACCCAGTCCCCTCTCACCCATCACCCCCCGTGTCCTAACTCACACCCAGTCCCGCTCACCCATCGCCCCCCGTGTCCTAACTCACACCCAGTCCCCCCTCACCCATCACCCCCCGTGTCCTAACTCACTCCCAGTCCCCCCTCACCCATCACCCCCCCGTGTCCTAACTCACACCCAGTCCCCTCACCCATCGCCCCCCGTGTCCTAACTCACTCCCAGTCCCGCTCACCCATCGCCCCCCGTGTCCTAACTCACACCCAGTCCCCTCACCCATCGCCCCCCGTGTCCTAACTCACACCCAGTCCCCTCACCCATCACCCCCCGTGTCCTAACTCACACCCAGTCCCCTCACCTATCACCCCCCGTGTCCTAACTCACACCCAGTCCCGCTCACCCCTCACCCCCCGTGTCCTAACTCACACCCAGTCCCGCTCACCCCTCACCCCCCGTGTCCTAACTCACTCCCAGTCCCCTCACCCCCCATGTCCTAACTGACACCCAGTCCCCTCACCCATCACCCCCCGTGTCCTAACCCACACCCAGTCCCCTCACCCATCACCCCCCGTGTCCTACCTCACACCCAGTCCCGTTCACCCATCAGCCCCCGTGTCCTAACTCACACCCAGTCCCCCTCACCCATCACCCCCCGTGTCTTAACTCACACCCAGTCCCCTCACCCATCACCCCCCGTGTCCTAACTCACACCCAGTCCCCCCTCACCCCTCGTGTCCTAACTCACACCCAGTCCCCTCACCCATCACCCCCCGTGTCCTAACTCACACCCAGTCCCCTCACCCATCACCCCCCGTGCCCTAACTCACACCCAGTCCCCTCACCCCCCCGTGTCCTAACTCACACCCAGTCCCCCTCACCCATCACCCCCCGTGTCTTAACTCACACCCAGTCCCCTCACCCCCCCGTGTCCTAACTCACACCCAGTCCCCCTCACCCATCACCCCCCGTGTCCTAACTCACACCCAGTCCCCTCACCCATCACCCCCCCGTGTCCTAACTCACACCCAGTCCCCTCACCCCTCACCCCCCGTGTCCTAACTCACACCCAGTCCCCCTTCACCCATCACCCCCCGTCCTAACTCACACCCAGTCCCCTCACCCCTCACCCCTCACCCCCCGTGTCCTAACTCACACCCAGTCCCCTCACCCATCACCCCCCGTGTCCTAACTCACTCCGTGTCCCCTCACCCATCACCCCCCGTGTCCTAACTCACACCCAGTCCCCTCACCCCTCACCCCCCGTGTCCTAACTCACACCCAGTCCCCTCACCCCCCGTGTCCTAACTCACACCCAGTCCCCTCACCCCTCACCCCCCATGTCCTAACTCACACCCAGTCCCCCTAACCCCCCGTGTCCTAACTCACACCCAGTCCCCTCACCCATCACCCCCCGTGTCCTAACTCACACCCAGTCCCCTCACCCCTCACCCCCCGTGTCCTAACTCACACCCAGTCCCCTCACCCCCCGTGTCCTAACTCACTCCCAGTCCCCTCACCCATCACCCCCCGTGTCCTAACTCACACCCAGTCCCCCTCACCCATCACCCCCCGTGTCCTAACTCACACCCAGTCCCCTCACCCCTCACCCCCCGTGTCCTAACTCTCACCCAGTCCCCCCTCACCCCTCACCCCCGTGTCCTAACTCACACCCAGTCCCCCCTCACCCCTCACCCCCCGTGTCCCGACTCACACCCAGTCCCCTCACCCATCACCCCCCGTGTCCTAACTCACACCCAGTCCCCCCTCACCCATCACCCCCCGTGTCCTAACTCGCACCCAGTCCCCCTTCACCCATCACCCCCCGTGTCCTAACTCACACCCAGTCCCGCTCACCCCCGTGTCCTAACTCACTCCCAGTCCCTCCTCACCCCTCACCCCCCGTGTCCCGACTCACACCCAGTCCCCTCACCCATCACCCCCCGTGTCCTAACTCACACCCAGTCCCCCCTCACCCATCACCCCCCGTGTCCTAACTCGCACCCAGTCCCCCTTCACCCATCACCCCCCGTGTCCTAACTCACACCCAGTCCCGCTCACCCCCCGTGTCCTAACTCACTCCCAGTCCCCCCTCACCCCCCGTGTCCTAACTCACACCCAGTCCCCTCACCCATCACCCCCCATGTCCCAACTCACACCCAGTCCCCTCACCCATCACCCCCCGTGTCCTAACTCACACCCAGTCCCGTCACCCATCACCCCCGTGTCCTAACTCACACTCAGTCCCCTCACCCATCACCCCCCGTGTCTTAACTCACACCCAATACAATACAATACAATACAAATCGCTTTATTGGCATGATAAGGTACATCTTATGTTGCCAAAGCATCAAAATACATTTATGGTTGAACACATAAACGCGGTTCCATTCATACAGTGTATAAACAGGTATATCCCTGAGTTTATAAATATATTTTCGCCTTGTTTATATATACTCTTGTCTTAGTTTACTGGTTGTCCCTCTGTTCATGGCAAGCTGTAACATAGTGTGCCGCCAGTGTTACACAGCTTCTCTCCTCCCCCAGTAGGAATGGGAGTTTTTGGTTGTCAGTCAGATTTCTGAATTCAGGGCATATTTGTGAGAATTTTTGATAGAAATTCTCTCTGATGCCCTGATATTTTCCACAGGCTGTGAGGAAGTGCATCTCTGTCTCAACTACTCCCTGACTGCAGTGAGAGCATATCCTGTCTTCTCTTGGCAGCCTGGTCTGCCTGTGTCTGCCTTTTTCGATCGCTAGGCTATGTTCGCTAAGTCTGTACCTTGTCAAGGTTCTTCTCAGTTTGTTATCCTTTACCATGGTCAGGTAATCAGCTATGTTGTATTGTCTGTTTAGGGCCAAGTAGCAATTGAGTTTGCTTTGGGTTTTTGTTGTTTCTGCCCAATATGACAGATATTTTTCCTTTTGCTTAGCGACGATTGTGTTGGGTCGAATTCTTTGTGTTACCCTGTCACTGTCCTGGGGCTGGTTATTGTTAGTATTGTTATTAGTTACTTTATTGAGTCCCAGGACTAGTTGACTGAGGGTATTCTTCTTTATGGTCAGCTCTTGGCATTTCAGGGCGTCGTAGTGATAGCATTGGGGGTTGCTCATTTGTAGGTGATTCCAAAATTTGGTGGCTCTTTTTTGGATAGTGATTATTAATGGGTATTGGCCTAGTTCCGCCCTGCATGCGTTGTTTACTGTTTTCCTTTGAGTCCGGAGGATACTTTTACAGAATTCCGCATGTAGGATCTCAATTGGGTGTTTGTCCCATTTTGCAAAATCTTGTTGTGTTAGTGGTCCCCAGACCTCACTGCCATAGAGTGCAATTGGTTCAATTACTGATTTGAAAATTTTGAGCCAAATGCTAATTGGGATTTCTATTTGGATTGATTTTTTGATGGCATAGAAAGCCCTTCTTGCTTTCTCTTTCAGTTCATTCACAGCCAGTTTGAAGTTTCCCGTAGAACTGATTTTTAAGCCCAAGTATGTGTAGTGAGTGGTTTGTTCAATTTTGGTTGTTCCTACTGTGAAATTTATTGTGGGTCCATGTTGTTTGGATCTTTGCTGGAACACAAGGACTTTGGTTTTTTGGGGATTTATTGTCAGGGCCCAAGTCTGGCAGTACGACTCCAGCAGGTCCAGGTTCTGCTGTAGACCCTCCTTCGTTGGTGACAGCAGAACCAGGTCGTCGGCATAGAGGAGGAATTTAACCTTGGATTCATATAGGGTGAGGCCGGGTGCTGTAGATTGTTCAAGTAGTTTTGCCAATCCATTAATGTAAATATTAAAGAGTGTCGGTGAGATTGGCGAGCCCTGCGTCACCCCCCGCCCCTGTGGGAAGTATTTTGTTTGTTTGTCTCCAATTTTAACTGCACATTTATTGTTTGTATACATTGATTTAATTACATCATATGTTTTACCTCCTACCCCGCTTTCGATAAGTTTCAGGAATAAACCGTCATGCCAGATGGAGTCGAAAGCCTTCTGGAAATCTACAAAGCATGCGTAGATTTTGCTTTTGTTATGGTGAACGTGTTTGTCAATTAGGGTCTGTAGGGTGAAGATATGATCGGATGTTCTATAGTTTGGCAGGAATCCAATTTGGCTTTTACTCAAGACATTGTGCTCTTCAAGGAAGTTTATAAGTCTTTTGTTTATGATGCTACAGAATACCTTCCCCAGGTTACTGTTTACACAGATGCCTCGATAGTTGTTTGGGTCGATTTTGTCCCCACTTTTGTATATGGGTGTTATGAGTCCTTTGTTCCAGATGTCAGGGAAATAACCGACACTCAGAACCAAGTTGAAGAGTTTTAGGATAGCCAGTTTCAGTTTGTCGTCTGCGTGTTTAATCATCTCGTTTAGTATGCCGTCTGTCCCGCAAGCTTTTCCTGGTCGCAGGTCCTTGAGTTTTTCAAGAAGTTCTTTTTCTGTTATTATGGCGTCTAGCGGGTTTTGGTTATCTTTTATGGCCATTTCAAGCTTTTCAAGTTTTTTGCGTATTTGGTGTTGCTCTGGTCCTAGTGTGTTTTTCTGGTATAATTTTTCAAAGTGGTTTACCCATGTGTCCCCATTTTGAATGGACAAATCGTCGTGTTGTTTTTTGTGTAATGTTTTCAAGTTGTCCCAGAAACAATTCGACTCAATGGATTCCTCCATGGAGCTGAGTGTATTCTTAATAAATTGCTCTTTTTTGGTCCTGAGTGTGTTTCTGTATTGTGTTAGCGTCTGACAATAAGTAAGGCGTAATTCCTCGTTTTCTGGATGTCTGTGTTTTTGGTTTGATAGTTTTCTAAGTTTTTTCCTCATGTTATGGCAGTCATGGTCAAACCATTTTTCATAGTTTTTTGTTTTGGGTTTGTTCTTGCGAGCTTTCAAGTTTGCATTTGTTGCCAAATTATCAAAAATATTGTTTAGTTTACTAACTGCCCGGTTTACGCCTTCTTTATTGTGAGTGTATATGTTATCCAGAAAGGTGTCTAAGAGAGCTTGAGTTGATGCATTGCTAATTGTTTTCTGGTATTTTTCCGTGTCGTTTTTGGCCCATCTGTACGATTTTTTGGTGTTGTACAGTTTACTGGGTTGTGTTTCTATGTTGTTTGTTTCTGTCTTTTTGAGAAACATAGTAATTTGACTGTGATCTGACAGTGTTGTTTGTGGTTTGACTGTGAATGCTCTGAAAGAGGATGGGTCCAAGTCTGTAATCATATAGTCTACTGTGCTGCAGCCAAGAGGTGAGCAGTAGGTCGATCTTCCTAGGAGGTCTCCTATGAACCTACCATTGACAATGTACAGACCCAGGTTTCGACAGAGCTGTAGTAGCTGTTTACCGTTGGTATTTGACTGCTTGTCGCAGTTATGCCTGTATGGAAGGGAAGGGATGTCAAAGTGGTTATTCCCGAATACGTAATTGTTTCCCTGATTATTGGTGAAGTCTGGTTCTTCGCCCGTTCTTGAATTGAGGTCCCCACAGATCAACACGTTCCCCTGGGCCTGGTATTGGATAATTTCCCCCTCCATGTTGGAGAAGGTGTCCTCTTTGTAGTACGGGGAATCGATTGGAGGGATATAAAGTGCGCAAATGTAAACATCTTGGGTGTTTGAGATAATCTCCCTCTCAAGTTTGAGCCACATATGGTTTTCGCCCTTTTTTATAAATTTGATGTAATTCTTAAGTTCTGTTTTAAACCAGATCAGTATGCCTCCGGAGTCTCTGCCTTGGGTTACACTTGGTAATTTATTGGAGGGGACCACTAGCTCAGTGTACCCTTGGGGACAGCCGGTGTGTCCTTTTCCTTTATACCAAGTTTCCTGTAAAATGATAATATCTAGATCTTTAGTTTCCTCTATGAACACCCAGTCCCCTCACCCATCACCCCCCGTGTCCTAACTCACACCCAGTCCCGTCACCCATCACCCCCGTGTCCTAACTCACACTCAGTCCCCTCACCCATCACCCCCCGTGTCTTAACTCACACCCAGTCCCCTCACCCATCACCCACCGTGTCCTAACTCACACCCAGTCCCCTCACCCATCACCCCCCGTGTCCTAACTCACACCCAGTCCCCTCACCCATCACCCCCGTGCCCTAACTCACACCCAGTCCCCTCACCCCTCACCCCCCGTGTCCTAACTCGCACCCAGTCCCCCTTCACCCATCACCCCCCGTGTCCTAACTCACACCCAGTCCCCTCACCCCCCGTGTCCTAACTCACACCGTGTCCCCTCACCCCTCACCCCCCGTGTCCTAACTCACACCCAGTCCCCCTCACCCATCACCCCCCATGTCCTAACTCACACCCAGTCCCCCCTCACCCCTCACCCCCCGTGTCCTAACTCACACCCAGTCCCCTCACCCATCATCCCCAGTGTCCTAACTCACACCCAGTCCCCTCACCCATCACCCCCCGTGTCCTAACTCACACCCAGTCCCCTCACCCATCACCCCCCGTGTCCTAACTCACTCCCAGTCCCCTCACCCATCACCCCACCGTGTCCTAACTCACACCCAGTCCCCTCACCCATCACCCCCCGTGTCCTAACTCACACCCAGTCCCCTCACCCCTCACCCCCCGTGTCCTAACTCACACCCAGTCCCCTCACCCATCACCCCCCGTGTCCTAACTCACACCCAGTCCCCTCACCCATCACCCCCCGTGTCCTAACTCACACCCAGTCCCCTCACCCATCACTCCCCGTGTCCTAACTCACACCCAGTCCCCCCTCACCCATCACCCCCCGTGTCCTAACTCACACCCAGTCCCCTCTCACCCATCACCCCCCGTGTCCTAAGTCACACCCAGTCCCCTCACCCCTCACCCCGTGTCCTAACTCACACCCAGTCCCGCTCACCCATCACCCCCCGTGTCCTAACTCACACCCAGTCCCCCCTCACCCCTCACCCCGTGTCCTAACTCACACCCAGTCCCCTCACCCATCACCCCCCGTGTCCTAACTCACACCCAGTCCCGCTCACCCATCACCCCCCGTGTCCTAACTCACACCCAGTCCCCCCTCACCCCTCACCCCCGTGTCCTAACTCACACCCAGTCCCCCCTCACTCCTCACCCCCCGTGTCCCGACTCACACCCAGTCCCCTCACCCATCACCCCCCGTGTCCTAACTCACACCCAGTCCCCTCTCACCCATCACCCCCCGTGTCCTAACTCACACCCAGTCCCCTCACCCCTGTGCTCACTGACCTACACTGGCTCCCGGTTCAGCAACGCTTTCTTTTTAAAATTCTCCTCGTTTTGCAATCCCTCCATGGCCTCGCCCCTCCCTATCTCTGTAACCTCCTCCAGCCCCACAACCCTCACAAACAGTGTCATGGTTATGTTACTGGACTAGTAATCCAGAGAACGTCAATTCTTCCCACTTGTCCTTACCCAGTTTTGGCCTATATGTGACTCCAGTCCCACACTAACTTTTAACGGCCCTGTGAAGTGGCCCAGCAAGCCATCAGGTGTACCAGGGGTCCAAGAAGGCGGCCCACCACCACCTTCTCAGGGCAACAAGGGATGGGCAATAAATGCCGGCCTCGTCAGTGACACCCACTGCCCGAGAATGGAATTTATAAACTTGTTCCCTCGCAGCACCATTGGCCGCCGTGCCTCCAGATGGTCTAGGCCCCAGGCTCTGAAACTCTCTCCTCCTTAAAACCCATCTCTTTGAGCAAGCTGTTGGTAACCCTTCTCTCCTCCTTTGTCTCTGTTTATCGTCACACCTCTAACGATAACCTCTGCCAACAGCCGAGAGCTGAGTTCTTACATGAAAGGTGCTATTTAATTTGTTGTTTAATGTTGTTGATGTGGACTGCGCCCATTGGCTGAACTGTGTGTGAGGCGAGTGCCGGTTGTGTTCTGTACGTTTGACCTCTGTTTACAGTTTGTTTGTGTTTGTGCGGTGGAAGTCACAGTGCTGGCACAGAGTGACCACGAGACACAATGCAACATCCGTGTTACAGTGACCAACAAGCTCAAAGCGATGCCAGGATCTCCACTAATAACAGGTGAGAGTGGAAGAGGTTGCAAGCTCCAGGTAGATGCTCAGCACTCAGCTCCGTGGCCTGTTCCTAACCAGACCTTTCAGCATTCACTTTAGTTTTAATGTCTGCATTGCGGGGTGAAATTATCTGCCTTCAAGGAACAGCAACCAGGGTCAAAGACAAGTCCCTGCCCGACCTAATGAGAGAAACACACTTTTTAAACCAGCATTGAATTTGATGATGGTCTGGACTCAATCCAAGACTTATTTTGTCGTAGTTTAAAAAAAATATTTCTGGGATTTGGTCTGATTTTTGTATGGACTGGTCAGCACCTAAAATGATTCTGCTCATTATGAATAGTGTTTGGCTATTTTACAGGACATTACCTTTGATTGACCCTGCTGTTAGGCCAGCTTTTATTCAGAGGGAACTGCAGCAGTTGCATATTACACAACGCTAAGTGTTTCAAACGGTTCTCTCGTTGAGCCGGGATGCCCTTTCCCAATTGTCAGTTTGTTGGAGAAGTTCTGTTCGGAACCTAAACAGAAGTTTCTAAACGTGTGTCAATTGTGGCTCAATAGGATCTCTTTCACCGCTCAGAGAGAAGGTCACAGCTTCAAGTCCCACTCCAGAGACTGGAGTCTATAATCCAGGCTGACACTTCAGTGCAATACTGCGGGAGTGTCCCTGCTCCCCCTTTAGGATTGGACCCTTTACTTTATATTGTCTCTCCTCGTTCTTCCTACCAAAATGTATCACTTGGCACTTTTCTGTGTTAAATTTCATCTGCCATGTGTCCGCGCATTCCACCAGCCTGTCTATGTCTTCCTGACTTCTATCACTCTCCTCCTCACTGTTTACTATACTTCCAAGTTTTGTCTCATGTGCAGATTTTGAAATTGTGCTCTGTACACCCATGTCATTAATATGTATCAAGAAAAGCAGTGGTCCTAGAACCGACCCCTGGGGAACACCACTGTATACCTTCCTCCAGTCCGAAAAACAACCGTTCACCACTACTCTCTGTTTCCTGTTGTAGTGGCGCTTCTTAGTTTCCAAACAGGCAGGCCACTGGGCTGTGGGGCTTTTAACATCGAGTAGACGCGTGTCGAAATAAAACGTTCCCAAATGTAGCTTTGTCTTTTAAATGGTTTACTATAACACTTAACAAACAGAATTACAAAGCAAACACGTATAAACGAACACGGTCAAAAACTGTACTGCTCCAAACCTCACAGCTTCTGCCTCTTTCACCACGTGCAGTTTAAAACTGTAAGATGGCTGCACCCATGTGTGGCTTAGGGACTGTTCCATTGTGGCAAGAATGAAGGGGGTGTCAGACTATACTACTGGAGCAAGAAAATAGGGGGTTTCTTAATACAATAAGTCGGTCAGGTAAATTAACTGTATTATGCCATTTAGCCACTATTTTAAAGTATTTTCTTAAGCTTTTATGGCTCTTACATTCCGGCCCCTAATTGACTAGGCACATGAAGCATATCAATTACTCAAACATTAAGAGTCATAAACTAATGAGTTCAACATATTTACAATACAAGTGTCCACTTTTTACTTTCGTTCAGGAGCTTTTCACGCTGCTTCTTGTAGGAATCAGTGTCAAGCGTGTGTGCCACCTCAATATGAACTGCTCTGATGGTCAAACAAGTGAAAAGCACACCATATCTCTTGACAAGGCTCCGTCCTCGCTTTACCTCGAAAGGCCCGAAATAGTCCACCCCTACGTTTGTAAATGGGGGCTTGTCTGGTAACAAACGGTCTTCAGGCAGGTCTGCCATTTTCTGCTCCCCAGCTCTAGCGTGTAACCGTCTGCAAACAATACATTCAGAGAGTATTTTTCTTATTACGGAATTAGCTCCTGGAATCCAGTATCTTTGTCTTAGCTTCGCAAGCACGTGATTCCTCCCACTGTGTCCAATACTCTGGTGTATATGCTGAAGAATGAGAGTAGCAACCCGGAGGTCCTTAGAAAGGATAGCAGGATGCTTGGCCTCCTCTGGCATAGCAGATTTGTTTAGTCTCCCTCCCACCCTCAGTACTCCATCTTGCAGTGTAGGGTCCAGCTTGTAGATATGACTACCTTTCTTGATTGGAGTATTTTGCTGTAGAGCTTCGGTTTCTTCTGGGTATCTTTGTCTTTGACTGAAGCAAACTATCTCCTTCTCAGCCTTGGCCAAATCCTCCACGGTCAATGAATTCTTGCTCAATGTGGTCTTGTGCTGATGCATATACTGCTGTAGAAGCATTCTCTGCTTATCAGGGTTACTTTCAGACTGACTGATAGTGGCTCGGTACTCTTTTCTCTTACCGCTCAGGTGTAGCAGCAACTCTTTCAACCTTAGAAACCATGCAACTGCTTTCCTCAACTGGTGCCATCCTGAGAAATGGTTAACAAGCTTGTTCACTGTGTCAAAGTTCTCTTTCGTAGTTATGAAATTTACTGTGACTGATCTCTTGACTTCGACGTCGTCTTCAGTAATCTGACTTGGCATATCTGGTCTTTCTGGCCATGATCTCTCTGTTTCCAGCAGATAACTTGGGCCTTGTATCCAAGTTTCACTCCTCATGAAGTTTTCAGCCTTCAATCCCCGTGAGGCTTGATCTGCTGGGTTTAATGAGGTGTTTACATACCTCCATTGAGATGGTTGTGTAGCTTCTCTAATGGATGAGATTCTGTTTGCTATGAAGGTCTTGAAGCGTATCTTCTCATTCTCTATATACTTCAGCACTGTCGTGCTATCCGTCCAGAAGACAGATTCTTCTAATGGGAGCTGTAACTCTTTACGCATCACCTGGTCAACTTTAACTGCAACAACCGCTGCCGTCAATTCCAGTCTCGGGATGGTGACCTGCTTCAGCGGAGCCACCCTGGATTTTCCCATGAGGAAGGCACAATGTTTCTGGCCCTGTTGATTTGTCAGCAAGAGGTAGGTAGCCGTGCCATAGCCGTCCTCACTGGCGTCCGAGAAATGATGTAGTTGAGCCGTCTTTGTAACTCCAAAACTCGCGGGCTTGATGCATCTACTGACGTTGAAGCTAGAAAGTTGTTGCAAATCTGTCAGCCATCTGTGCCATCTCTGAGCTTGACCTTCTGGGATATCTTCATCCCATCCTCTCTTGTCTCTACACAGCTCTCGTAGCATCAGCTTCACCGGCAGAATGAGTGGTGCCAGGAATCCGAGAGGGTCGTAGATGGAACTGACCACGGAGAGAATCCCTCGTCTTGTGGATGGTCTTTCGTTCACCATTATCCTGAAGTTGAACGTGTCTGACTCGATGCACCATTGTACACCAAGAGCTCTCTCGATAGGAAGGACATCGTGGCTCAGGTCCAGATCTTTGACTTCAGTGGCTCTTTCCTTTTCTGGGATAGAAGCTAGAACTGCTCTGCTGTTGCTTATCCACTTAGTCAGATGGAATCCTCCATTCGAACACAGAGTTCTAAGGTCTCTTGACAGTGCGATGGCATCGTCTTCTGTTGACACGGACTTCAGACAGTCATCGACATAAAAGTTTCTGAAGATTGTCTCCACAGCCTCGGATGGTGCTTTGCCCTTACCATCTTCTGCAGTTTTTCTGAGAGCGTAGCTTGCACAGCTGTGAGATGATGTGGCTCCAAACAGGTGTACGGCCATTCTACATTCCACCATCGCTTCACTAACGTCGCCATCTGGCCACCAAAGGAAACGCAGAAGATCAGCATCTTCATCAGGGATTCTGACTTGGTAGAACATTGATTCTATGTCTGCCATCATGGCAACGAGCTCTTGTCTAAACCTAGTCAAGACGCCAATGAGGGTATTAGTAAGATCAGGACCTTGAAGCAGCTGGTCATTCAGTGAAGTTCCTCTGAATGAGGCGGCGCAGTCAAACACTACACGGATCTTTTTCTTCTTTGGGTGATACACCCCGTGATGAGGAATGTACCAGACCCTTCCATCGTCTCTGTTCAACTGTCCTTCGGGCACTTTTACAGCATAGCCTTTCGCTATGATGTTTCTCATGAAGTCTTTGTAGTCTTCGTGAAAGTCGGGGTTCTTGTTCAGCTTTCTCTTTAGACTGATGGCGCGTTGCTCTGCTATGCAGCGATTGTTCGGCATCTTCGCGGTCTGTCTTCTCAGCGGCAAACCAATGTGATAGTGGCCATCAATGAACTGTGTAGACCTTGTCATCAAACCCATGAACTGATGGTCTTCTTGTGACATCTCTGTCTTTTCCTCACAGCTGCGTTCTGAGAAGTCTGCGTTGAACTGCTGTATCAACAGCTCTTCAATGCTTGCGATAGAGATGCGATTAACTGTGACGTTTTGTCGTTCCTCCTTGTTCGACTTGTGGCCATCATCTCTCCTTACCGGTCAATTGATTACCCATCCAAGGGCTGTCCTGACGGCGTAGGATCCGTCATCCTTGCTGTTTATCACCTGCCATGGCTCCATAGTTTTGTAGGCATTGGTTCCAATTAATAGGCCAATTTCTGCTTCAATGTATGGGAGACGCACCTTTTCTAGGTAGGGCCATCTATCCACATCCTTCTGCAGGGCTAGGTTCCCTATTCTAACAGGAATCTCCCTCTGTGTGAAAACATTAGGCAGGTCTATGAAGTCCTTTTCTTCAAGTCCACACACTTCTAGGTCTGACAGGATATAGCTTTGCATTGACTTCTCATGACCCATGGTGCGTAATAGGATTTCTGTTCTTCTGCCTCTAACGTTCAGCTGTCGCATGAGTGATTCTGTGCAGAACGTTGCTGAACTACCTGGATCCATGAAGGCGTAAGTCTCCACAACCTTCTCACTCCTCTTAGACTTGATCCTTACTGGTACGATGGCAAGAATACAGTCACTGTCACCGGCCCCAGTGAGTCCACAAGTTCTAGCGACACCAGAGCACTTGAAACAACCTTCTCGTCGGTATTGTTTTCTTCACTCTTCTTAGAGACTTGTTCTTCTTTATGGATATGCAGCAGACTGGGATGTTTCCGAGTGCACTCTCTGCATGTTGTTCTTTGCTTACAGTTTCTACTCAGGTGCCCCTGAGAGAGACATCCAAAACATAGGCCGTTGTACTTCAGGAATTCGATTCTGTCCTTATGTGGCTGTGCTTTGATGTCGCTGCAGAAATCCAATGTATGATTCTTCTGGCAGAATAAGCATGGCTTCTGAAAGGCATTAGCAGGCGTCACTGTGCTGCTCTTTTTGGGAGATGAGTTCTGGGGCCTTTCTTCCTCGGCCTGAGTGACGATAGTTGCAAAGCTGCTTCCCCTGGAACCACCTTTCCTGAGAGTCTTTGATTCAGCAGGCTTGGCTTTCACTCTTCCATCGGTGGTCGGGCTGACATCCTGGATGTTTCCAAACAATGGGTCCCTAGCAATTTTAGCCTGTTTGTCTATGAAATTCACTAAGTCTGCAAACCTGGCTCTACTTTTCCGTCTCTCCATTATCTCAAAGGCTGTTCTTCTCCATTGTTCTCTCATCCTGTAAGGAAGCTTAGAGATGACGATTCTCATAGTCGTAGGATTGTCCATCTCTTCCATGAATTCAACATCCTCTATGGTGTTGCGACATCCTATGAGGAAGAGAACATATGCGTTCAATGCCTCTCCGTCTTCCGATCTGATCTGTGGCCACTTGGTAGCCTTTTCGATATATGCAGTGGCTATCTTCAGCTCGTTACCATAGTGCTCCTGCAGCAACTTCCTGGCTTCTATGTATCCCCGGTCCGGTCTCATGTGTTCACAGCTTCTGACCAGGTCTTGTGGTTTACCACTGGTGTACTGTCCCAGGTAGTACAACTTATCACTGCTGCTCTCTGTCTTGGAGTCAATGGCTTGTTCAAAGGATCTGATGAAGGGCTTATACTTGAGTGGGTCGCCTTGGAACACTGGTATGTCTCTTTGAGGGAGTCAAAACAGATTCTGTTGTTTTACAAGCATCTCTGTAATTTCGTTCTGACGTTGCATCACTCGGTATAGGCTTCTCCCTGTGTCTTCAGGCCTCTGGTGGTCATCAGCAGGGTCTAGTCTAGACCGTCTGATGTCTGGGGTAGCATCACGTGCTCCTGTTAGTGGAGAGGCCACTCTTCCACGCTGTAATGCCAGGGAATTGCTTTCGGGCTCTGTTGTAACTCTTGAAGGTGCCCTGGATCCAACTCTATGTGGCAACGTTGACTGGCAGTGGCTCCCGCCGTCCCGTGAGCCTTCATAATCTTCGTACGCACTCAACCTGGCATCTGAGACCTCGATAGCTGTTTTCATCTCCAGCCGTTCTTTCTTTGCCTGCACCTGGGCCCGCTGGGCCTGCACTTGGGCCTGTTGGGCCTGCACTTGGGCCTGCAGTTGGGCCTGCAGTTGGGCCTCTTGGACCTGCAGTTGGGCCTCTTCCCATTCAAGAGCTTGCTTCTCATCTAAAGATGCTGCTCGCGCCATCAATGCCGCCCGTTCAGCCTCCGCTCTCATGCGTCGCGCCGAGCTTGTGGTAGAAGCGACTGACCTGCGTCCAGAAACAGAGCTACCTTCTTTTCGATTTTTGCTCGGTCTGGCGGAAGTCTCTGAAATGCTATCGTCTGGTCCGACTTCATCGTCAACCTTATCTTTCTCTGCTGTATCAGCATCTTGACGAATTTTTAACATCCACTGCTCCGTGGCCTTGATATAGTCCTTAATGCTGGTTGATTTAAGATCAAACCAGTCGTGCTGATCAGTGTTTCCCTCTTCTTCAGACAGAAGTGCTAATACATCTTCATTGAGTATATTAAATTCTTCATGCAGCTTGGAGAAATCGTAATACATCATGTCTTCAGCTTTCTTAATATTAGCATTATCTTCCATGAGACGATCAATTATCTTCATTTTTCCAGTTATCTGAACTAATTTAGCCTTCCTTGCACCTATGCTTCTATGTAACTTCTCTTCCCTTGCCTTTGGGGTGAGCTTTATTTCCCTCTTTTGGCCAGCAATCCTTCTGGCTGGGGGAAGCTCCTGGCTCCGTAAGGCCTCGGCCATTTTACCCGCAGCTCTTATTTAGCTTCTCAACAGAATGAACAAAGCAAGTAACAGTCACTGTACCTTCGCTTTCTTAAATTGTCGTCTGGCTCCGTGACCATTCATGTATACGTTCGCCGACGATTCCGTCCCTTCCTTCTTAGGGAGCTCGTTTTTGACTAATGTAGTGGCGCTTCTTAGTTTCCAAACAGGCAGGCCACTGGGCTGTGGGGCTTTTAACATCGAGTAGACGCGTGTCGAAATAAAACGTTCCCAAACGTAGCTTTGTCTTTTAAATGGTTTACTATAACACTTAACAAACAGAATTACAAAGCAAACACGTATAAACAAACACGGTCAAAAACTGTACTGCTCCAAACCTCACAGCTTCTGCCTCTTTCACCACGTGCAGTTTAAACTGTAAAATGGCTGCACCCATGTGTGGCTTAGGGACTGTTCCATTGTGGCAAGAATGAAGGGGGCGTCGGACTATACTACTGGAGCAAGAAAATAGGGGGTTTCTTAATACAATAAGTCGTTCAGGTAAATTAACTGTATTATGCCATTTAGCCACTATTTTAAAGTATTTTCTTAAGCTTTTATGGCTCTTACACCTGTCACTCAGCCAGTTCCGTATCCATGCTGCCACTGTCCCTTTTATTCTATGGGCTTCAACTTTGCTGGCAAACCTATTATGTGGCACTTTATCAAATGCCTTTTGGAAGTCCATATACACCATGTCAACTGCATTACCCTCATCAACCCTCTCTGTTACCCCATCAAAAAACTTGATCACGTTAGTTGTTAAACTGAGGTGGAAACTTATTCAGGTACCTACCTCCGATTCTCCCCCTGTTCCCCCTCCATTTCCTCTTCAAAGTCCTTTAACATGTTGTTGCCTCCTTTTTCTGGGCACAACTCCCTCCAATCAGGTTTCCGCCCTACCACGGCACAAACGGCCCTTATCAAAGTCACAAATGACATCCTATGTGACTATGACCATGGTAAACTATCCCTCCTCATCCTTCTCGACCTGTCTGCAGCTTTTGACATGGTTGACCACACCATCCTCCTTCAACACCTTTCCTGTCGCCCAGCTGGGTGAGACTGCCCTTGCCTGGTTCCATTCCTAGCCATCCAATCGCAGCCAGAGAATCTCCTGCAATGGTTACTCGTAACGCTCCCACACCATCACCTTCCTGACCACACCCACCTCCCTTCATCTACATGCTGCCTCTTGACCTCATGGAGCAACTTACACGTGCTGGCCTCTCACGACTCATCACTGCACCATGCCATCAGACTTGCGCCTGTCTGACCAGTCCTGGATCAGCTGTAACTTTTCAGTTAAATATAAAGATCAAAGCCTTCGGTCCCCGCCAGAAACTGCTTCTCCTCACCCCCCATTCCCGACCACTGGCTGAGGCTGACCAGACCATTCACAATCCCATTGTCCAAATGGACCAAGCTGAGCTTCCGGCCCCATATCCTCTCCATCACCAAGACCGCCTACTTCCATCCCTAACATCGCCCGTCTCCGCCCCTGCCCCAGCTTATCTGCTGCTGAAACCACCATCCTTGCCTGCAACCTCTAGACTCGATTATTCCAACACTTTCCTGGCCGGGCCCCCATCTTCCACCCTCCACAAACTTCAGCTCATTCGAAGCTCCTCACCCCCCGTGTCCGAACTCACACCCAGTCCCCTCACCCATCACCCCCCGTGTCCGAACTCACACCCAGTCCCCTCAGCCCTCACCCCCCGTGTCCAAACTCACACCCAGTCCCCTCACCCATCACCCCCCGTGTCCGAACTCACACCCAGTCCCCTCACCCATCACCCACCGTGTCCGAACTCACACCCAGTCCCCCCTCACCCCCCGTGTCCTAACTCACACCCAGTCCCCTCACCCATCACCCACCGTGTCCTAACTCACACCCAGTCCCCTCACCCATCACCCGCCGTGTCCGAACTCACACCCAGTCCCCTCACCCATCACCCCCCGTGTCCGAACTCACACCCAGTCCCCTCACCCACCGTGTCCGAACTCACACCCAGTCCCCCCTCACCCCCCGTGTCCTAACTCACACCCAGTCCCCTCACCCATCACCCCCCGTGTCCTAACTCACACCCAGTCCCCTCACCCATCACTCCCCGTGACCGAACTCACACCCAGTCCCCTCACCCCTCACCCCCCGTGTCCGAACTCACACCCAGTCCCCCCTCACCCCCCGTGTCCTAGCTCACACCCAGTCCCCTCACCCATCACCCACCGTGTCCTAACTCACACCCAGTCCCCTCACCCATCGCCCCCCCGTGTCCTAACTCACACCCAGTCCCCCTCACGCCTCACCCCCCCGTGTCCTAACTCACACCCAGTCCCCCCTCACCCCTCACCCCCCGTGTCCTAACTCACACCCAGTCCCCTCAACCCCCCGTGTCCGAACTCGCACCCAGTCCCCTCACCTCTCACCCCCGTGTCCGAACTCACACCCAGTCCCCTCACCCCCCCCCTGTCTTAACTCACACCCGGTCCCCCTCACCCATTACCCCCCGTGTCCTAACTCACACTCAGTCCCCTCACCCATCACCCCCGTGTCCTAACTCACACCCAGTCCCGTTCACCCATCGCCCCCCGTGTCCTAACTCACACCCAGTCCCCTCACCCATCACCCCCCCGTGTCCTAACTCACACCCAGTCCCCCTCACCCCTCACCCCCCGTGTCCTAACTCACACCCAGTCCCCTCACCCATCACCCCCCCCGTGTCCTAACTCACTCCCAGTCCCCTCACCCATCGCCCCCCGTGTCCTAACTCACACCCAGTCCCGTTCACCCATCGCCCCCCGTGTACTAACTCACACCCAGTCCCCCCTCACCCCTCACCCCCCTCGAAGGTAGTAATCTCTGGATTACTACCAGTGCCACGTGCTAGTAAGAGTACAGAGAACAGGATAGTTAGGCTAAATACGTGGCTTGAGCAGTGGTGTAAGAGGGAGGGTTTTAAATTTTTGAGGCATTGGAACCAGTTTTGTGGTAGGTGTGACCTATACAAAAGGGACGGTCTACACCTGTGCAGAGATGGAACTGATGTTCTCGGGGTAATTTTTGATAAAGCAGTTCGGGAGCATTTAAACTAGTATGGCAGGGGGCTAGAAACCTATGTAGTGAAATAGAGGAAAGTGAAAGGCAGACAGAAATAAATGGTAAAAGGGTGAGGAACAAAAAACAAAGGGCCAAACTAATTCATAAAAAATGTGAGCATAAAAAAAGCCTGAGGGTTTTATACCTTAATGCGAGAAGCATCAGGAACAAGGTAGATGAATTAGCTGTGGAAATAGAGGTTAATAATTATGATCTAATTGGGATTACGGAAACATGGTTGCAGGGTGAGCAGGGCTGGGAGCTTAACATACAGGGGTATTCAGTATTTAGGAAGGATCGACAAAAAAGAAAGGGAGGAGGGGTAGCATTGCTAGTAAAAAAGGGGATAAATGCAATTGAAAGGAAGGATATTAACTCAGTTAATACAGAATCTATATGGGTGGAGCTAAGAAATAGCGAGGGGCGAAAAACATTAATAGGAGTGGTATATAGGCCTCCAAATAGTAAAATAGAGGTTAGGGAGGGCATCACGAGGGAAATTAGAGAAGCGTGCAATAAGAGCACAGCTGTCATCATAGGTGACTTTAACTTACATATAGATTGGACTAGCCTAATCAGTAAAAATAATGAGGAGGAGGAATTCCTTGAGTGTTTAAGGGATGGTTATCTGGATCAATATGTCGAGGAACCAACTCGGGAACAGGCTATATTGGACTGGGTACTGTGCAATGAGAAGGGACTAATCAGTAATCTTGTTGTACGGGGACCCTTGGGTCAGAGCGATCATAACATGATCGATTTCTCACTCGAAATGGAGAGCGAAGAAATTGACTCAGAGACTAAGGTCCTGAATTTAAACAAGGGGAATTATGATGCCATGAGACGGGAACTGAGTAGGTCTGATTGGACAACGTTCCTGGGAGGACTGGAGGTAGATAAACAATGGCAAACATTTAAAGATAGAATGACAAAATTGCAAAAATTGTTTATACCAATCTGGCATAAAAGGAAATCTAAAAAGGTGACTCAACCGTGGATAACAGGGGAAATTAGAGACAGCATAAAATCCAAAGATAGGGCGTATAAAATAGCCAAAAAAAGCGCCAGAGCGGAAGATTGGGAACAGTTTAAGATAGAGCAAAGGAGGGCAAAGGGCATAATCAAGAGGGGCAAAATAGCTTACGAAAACAAGCTGGCGGAAAATATAAAAACTAACTCCAAAAGCTTTTATAAGTATATCAAAAGGAAAAGACTGGTGAAAACCAAAGTTGGTCCATTGCAGTCAGATACGGGGGAATATATAATGGGAAATAAGGAAATGGCAGATCAACTAAATGCATACTTTGGGTCAGTCTTTACGAAGGAAGACACAAAAAACCTCCCTGGGATATCGGGAAAAATAGGGACATTGGCAAAGGAGGAACTGACGCAAATCAATATCTCTAAGGATATGGTGTTAAGGAAGCTAAAGGGATTGAAGGTGGACAAATCCCCAGGGCCTGATAACATGCATCCTAGGGTACTGAAGGAGGTGGCCCTAGAGATAGCGGATGCACTAAGGATGATTTTTCAGAATTCATTAGACTCGGGAACAGTGCCCATGGATTGGAGGGTAGCTAACGTTACCCCACTATTCAAAAAGGGGGGTAGGGAAAAAGCAGGTAATTACAGACCTGTAAGCCTTACATCAGTTGTGGGCAAAATGCTGGAGTCCATCATTAAGGATGAAATAGCGGAGCACTTAGCAAATGGGGACAGGATAGGACAGAGTCAACATGGATTTACAAAGGGTAAATCGTGCTTGACTAATCTATTGGAATTTTTTGAGGGAGTAACTGGTAGAATAGATGGGGGAGAGCCAGTAGATGTGGTGTACCTGGACTTCCAAAAGGCCTTCGATAAGGTCCCACATAAAAGATTAGCATGGAAAATTGAGGCTCATGGGATAAAGGGGAAAGTATTGGCGTGGATAGGGAACTGGCTGTCAGATAGAAAACAGAGAGTTGGAATAAACGGCTCATTTTCTGAATGGCAGGCAGTAACAAGTGGGGTACCACAGGGATCTGTCCTGGGCCCCCAGCTGTTCACAATTTACATTAATGACCTGGATCAGGGAGTCGGATGCAGCATTTCCAAATTTGCAGACGACACTAAACTAGGAGGGGGGGTGGGCTCAGAGGAAGAGACCAGGAAGCTCCAGAGCGATTTGGACAGACTGGGCGATTGGGCGGATAAATGGCAGATGCACTATAATGTGGACAAGTGCGAAGTTATCCACCTTGGGTGCAGGAACGGGAGGGCAAATTATTATTTAAATGGCAATAGATTGGGAGAGGGGGAAGTACAGAGAGACCTGGGTGTTCTTGTACACCAGTCACTGAAGGCGAGCATGCAGGTGCAACAGGCGGTCAAGAAGGCAAACGGTATGCTGGCCTTCATAGCAAAAGGGTTAGAATACAGGAACAGGGATACCTTGCTGCAGCTGTACAGGGCACTGGTGAGACCACACCTCGAGTACTGTGTACAGTTTTGGTCGCCTCGTCTGAGGAAGGATGTTCTTGCCATGGAGGGGGTGCAGCGGCGATTCACCAGGCTGATACCAGGAATGGCGGGAATGACCTATGAGGAGAGACTATGTAGTTTAGGGATGTACACACTGGAGTTTAGAAGATTGAGAGGGGACCTCATAGAAGTGTATAAAATTCTGACAGGTCTAGACAGACTGGATGCAGAAGGAATGTTTCCCTTGGCGGGTGAGAACAGAACTAGAGGACATAATTTAAGGATAAGGGCTAAACCATTTAGGACAGAGATGAGGGGGAATTTCTTCACTCAGAGAGTGGTGAACCTGTGGAACTCATTGCCACAGAGGGCAGTGTACGCCAGCTCATTAAATATATTTAAGAGGGAATTAGATATATTTCTACGGGCAAAAGGGGTTAAGGGTTACGGAGAGAAGGCGGGGACGGGATACTGAATTAAAGGATCAGCCATGATCTCATTGAATGGCGGAGCAGGCACGAAGGGCCGAATGGCCTACTCCTGCTCCTATCTTCTATGTATCTATGTATCTATGTGTCCTAACTCACACCCAGTCCCCTCACCCATCACCCCCCGTGTCCTAACTCACACCCAGTCCCCTCACCCATCACCCCCCGTGTCCTAACTCACACCCAGTCCCCTCACCCATCACCCACCGTGTCCTAACTCACACCCTGTCCCCTCACCCATCACCCCACGTGTCCTAACTCACACCCAGTCCCCCCTCACCCCTCACCCCCCGTGTCCTAACTCACACCCAGTCCCCTCTCACCCATCACCCCCCGTGTCCTAACTCACACCCAGTCCCCTCTCACCCCTCACCCCCGTGTCCTAACTCACACCCAGTCCCCTCTCACCCCTCACCCCCCGTGTCCTAACTCACACCCAGTCCCGCTCACCCATCACCCCCCGTGTCCTAACTCACACCCAGTCCCCTCACCCATCACCCCCCGTGTCCTAACTCACACCCAGTCCCCCCTCACCCATCACCCCCCGTGTCCTAACTCACACCCAGTCCCCTCACCCATCACCCCCCGTGTCCTAACTCACACCCAGTCCCCTCACCCATCACTCCCCGTGTCCTAACTCACACCCAGTCCCCCCTCACCCATCACCCCCCGTGTCCTAACTCACACCCAGTCCCCTCTCACCTATCACCCCCCACGTGTCCTAACTCACACCCAGTCCCCCTCACCCATCACCCCCCGTGTCCTAACTCACACCCAGTCCCCTCTCACCCATCACCCCCCGTGTCCTAACTCACACCCAGTCCCCTCACCCATCACCCCCCGTGTCCTAACTCACACCCAGTCCCCTCTCACCCATCACCCCCCGTGTCCTAACTCACACCCAGTCCCCTCACCCATCACCCCCCGTGTCCTAACTCACACCCAGTCCCCTCACCCCTCACCCCCGTGTCCTAACTCACACCCAGTCCCCCCTCACCCCTCGTGTCCTAACTCACACCCAGTCCCCTCACCCCTCACCCCCCGTGTCCTAACTCACACCCAGTCCCCCCTCACCCCTCGTGTCCCGACTCACACCCAGTCCCCTCACCCATCACCCCCCGTGTCCTAACTCACACCCAGTCCCCTCTCACCCATCACCCCCCGTGTCCTAACTCACACCCAGTCCCCTCACCCATCACCCCCCGTGTCCTAACTCACACCCAGTCCCCTCACCCATCACCCCCCGTGTCCCGACTCACACCCAGTCCCCTCACCCATCACCCCCCGTGTCCTAACTCACACCCAGTCCCCTCACCCATCACCCCTGTGCTCACTGACCTACACTGGCTCCCGGTTCAGCAACGCTTTCTTTTTAAAATTCTCCTCGTTTTGCAATCCCTCCATGGCCTCGCCCCTCCCTATCTCTGTAACCTCCTCCAGCCCCACAACCCTCACAAACAGTGTCATGGTTATGTTACTGGACTAGTAATCCAGAGAACGTCAATTCTTCCCACTTGTCCTTACCCAGTGTTGGCCTATATGTGACTCCAGTCCCACACTAACTTTTAACGGCCCTGTGAAGTGGCCCAGCAAGCCATCAGGTGTACCAGGGGTCCAAGAAGGCGGCCCACCACCACCTTCTCAGGGCAACAAGGGATGGGCAATAAATGCCGGCCTCGTCAGTGACACCCACTGCCCGAGAATGGAATTTATAAACTTGTTCCCTCGCAGCACCATTGGCCGCCGTGCCTCCAGACGGTCTAGGCCCCAGGCTCTGAAACTCTCTCCTCCTTAAAACCCATCTCTTTGAGCAAGCTGTTGGTAACCCTTCTCTCCTCCTTTGTCTCTGTTTATCGTCACACCTCTAACGATAACCTCTGCCAACAGCCGAGAGCTGAGTTCTTACATGAAAGGTGCTATTTAATTTGTTGTTTAATGTTGTTGATGTGGACTGCGCCCATTGGCTGGACTGTGTGTGAGGCGAGTGCCGGTTGTGTTCTGTACGCTTGACCTCTGTTTACAGTTTGTTTGTGTTTGTGCGGTGGAAGTCACAGTGCTGGCACAGAGTGACCACGAGACACAATGCAACATCCGTGTTACAGTGACCAACAAGCTCAAAGCGATGCCAGGATCTCCACTAATAACAGGTGAGAGTGGAAGAGGTTGCAAGCTCCAGGTAGATGCTCAGCACTCAGCTCCGTGGCCTGTTCCTAACCAGACCTTTCAGCATTCACTTTAGTTTTAATGTCTGCATTGCGGGGTGAAATTATCTGCCTTCAAGGAACAGCAACCAGGGTCAAAGACAAGTCCCTGCCCGACCTAATGAGAGAAACACACTTTTTAAACCAGCATTGAATTTGATGATGGTCTGGACTCAATCCAAGACTTATTTTGTCGTAGTTTAAAAAAAATATTTCTGGGATTTGGTCTGATTTTTGTATGGACTGGTCAGCACCTAAAATGATTCTGCTCATTATGAATAGTGTTTGGCTATTTTACAGGACATTACCTTTGATTGACCCTGCTGTTAGGCCAGCTTTTATTCAGAGGGAACTGCAGCAGTTGCATATTACACAACGCTAAGTGTTTCAAACGGTTCTCTCGTTGAGCCGGGATGCCCTTTCCCAATTGTCAGTTTGTTGGAGAAGTTCTGTTCGGAACCTAAACAGAAGTTTCTAAACGTGTGTCAATTGTGGCTCAATAGGATCTCTTTCACCGCTCAGAGAGAAGGTCACAGCTTCAAGTCCCACTCCAGAGACTGGAGTCTATAATCCAGGCTGACACTTCAGTGCAATACTGCGGGAGTGTCCCTGCTCCCCCTTTAGGATTGGACCCTTTACTTTATATTGTCTCTCCTCGTTCTTCCTACCAAAATGTATCACTTGGCACTTTTCTGTGTTAAATTTCATCTGCCATGTGTCCGCGCATTCCACCAGCCTGTCTATGTCTTCCTGACTTCTATCACTCTCCTCCTCACTGTTTACTATACTTCCAAGTTTTGTCTCATGTGCAGATTTTGAAATTGTGCTCTGTACACCCATGTCCATGTCATTAATATGTATCAAGAAAAGCAGTGGTCCTAGAACCGACCCCTGGGGAACACCACTGTATACCTTCCTCCAGTCCGAAAAACAACCGTTCACCACTACTCTCTGTTTCCTGTTGTAGTGGCGCTTCTTAGTTTCCAAACAGGCAGGCCACTGGGCTGTGGGGCTTTTAACATCGAGTAGACGCGTGTCGAAATAAAACGTTCCCAAACGTAGCTTTGTCTTTTAAATGGTTTACTATAACACTTAACAAACAGAATTACAAAGCAAACACGTATAAACGAACACGGTCAAAAACTGTACTGCTCCAAACCTCACAGCTTCTGCCTCTTTCACCACGTGCAGTTTAAAACTGTAAGATGGCTGCACCCATGTGTGGCTTAGGGACTGTTCCATTGTGGCAAGAATGAAGGGGGTGTCAGACTATACTACTGGAGCAAGAAAATAGGGGGTTTCTTAATACAATAAGTCGTTCAGGTAAATTAACTGTATTATGCCATTTAGCCACTATTTTAAAGTATTTTCTTAAGCTTTTATGGCTCTTACATTCCGGCCCCTAATTGACTAGGCACATGAAGCATATCAATTACTCAAACATTAAGAGTCATAAACTAATGAGTTCAACATATTTACAATACAAGTGTCCACTTTTTACTTTCGTTCAGGAGCTTTTCACGCTGCTTCTTGTAGCAGGCAGAGCTTTGTGATCGGTCTCTCCAGGGTACTGGTCTTGGTTTGCAAACAGACGCGACGAACGACGCCTCTGGAGTCTGGCATGGTCTTAATTATTTTTCCCATCAACCAAGAATTTCTAGGGGCTGAATCATCCACAATTAAGACAATGTCTCCGACGATGAAGTTCCTCTTTATTTTGGACCATTTTTGACGCTCCTGTAGCAGAGGTAAGTATTCTCTTGTCCATCTGGTCCAGAAGAGGTCTGACATATACTGAACTTGCCTCCACTTCCGACGGGCATACAGATCTTCCTTTTTGAAGACTCCCGGGGGCATGGCTGGCTGTGTTTTCAACAACAACAGGTGGTTCGGAGTCAGGGCTTCGAGGTCATTGGGATCATCTGATGTCTTAGTTATCGGTCGGTCATTAATGATGGCTTCGACCTCGCACAGAACGGTTTGGAGTCCCTCGTCGTCCAGCGCTTGCTGCTTCAGTACAGAACTGAGTAGTTTTCTTACGGTGCGTATCTGTCTTTCCCAGACACCTCCGTGGTGGGATGCAGCCGGAGGATTGAAGATCCACTTAATTCCTGTTTGCATCATGGCTTCCTGTATTTTAAGCTGATTCCAACCTTCAATAGCTTCCCGTAGTTCTCTCTCCGCTCCGACGAAATTAGTGCCATTATCAGAACGCATAATGGGCACCTGTCCTCTTCTACAGACAAAGCGCCGCAAGGCGTTAATACAGGAATCAGTGTCAAGCGTGTGTGCCACCTCAATATGAACTGCTCTGATGGTCAAACAAGTGAAAAGCACACCATATCTCTTGACAAGGCTCCGTCCTCGCTTTACCTCGAAAGGCCCGAAATAGTCCACCCCTACGTTTGTAAATGGGGGCTTGTCTGGTAACAAATGGTCTTCAGGCAGGTCTGCCATTTTCTGCTCCCCAGCTCTAGCGTGTAACCGTCTGCAAACAATACATTCAGAGTGTATTTTTCTTATTACGGAATTAGCTCCTGGAATCCAGTATCTTTGTCTTAGCTTCGCAAGCACGTGATTCCTCCCACTGTGTCCAATACTCTGGTGTATATGCTGAAGAATGAGAGTAGCAACCCGGAGGTCCTTAGAAAGGATAGCAGGATGCTTGGCCTCCTCTGGCATAGCAGATTTGTTTAGTCTCCCTCCCACCCTCAGTACTCCATCTTGCAGTGTAGGGTCCAGCTTGTAGATATGACTACCTTTCTTGATTGGAGTATTTTGCTGTAGAGCTTCGGTTTCTTCTGGGTATCTTTGTCTTTGACTGAAGCAAACTATCTCCTTCTCAGCCTTGGCCAAATCCTCCACGGTCAATGAATTCTTGCTCAATGTGGTCTTGTGCTGATGCATATACTGCTGTAGAAGCATTCTCTGCTTATCGGGGTTACTTTCAGACTGACTGATAGTGGCTCGGTACTCTTTTCTCTTACCGCTCAGGTGTAGCAGCAACTCTTTCAACCTTAGAAACCATGCAACTGCTTTCCTCAACTGGTGCCATCCTGAGAAATGGTTAACAAGCTTGTTCACTGTGTCAAAGTTCTCTTTCGTAGTTATGAAATTTACTGTGACTGATCTCTTGACTTCGACGTCGTCTTCAGTAATCTGACTTGGCATATCTGGTCTTTCTGGCCATGATCTCTCTGTTTCCAGCAGATAACTTGGGCCTTGTATCCAAGTTTCACTCCTCATGAAGTTTTCAGCCTTCAATCCCCGTGAGGCTTGATCTGCTGGGTTTAATGAGGTGTTTACATACCTCCATTGAGATGGTTGTGTAGCTTCTCTAATGGATGAGATTCTGTTTGCTATGAAGGTCTTGAAGCGTATCTTCTCATTCTCTATATACTTCAGCACCGTCGTGCTATCCGTCCAGAAGACAGATTCTTCTAATGGGAGCTGTAACTCTTTACGCATCACCTGGTCAACTTTAACTGCAACAACCGCTGCCGTCAATTCCAGTCTCGGGATGGTGACCTGCTTCAGCGGAGCCACCCTGGATTTTCCCATGAGGAAGGCACAATGTTTCTGGCCCTGTTGATTTGTCAGCAAGAGGTAGGTAGCCGTGCCATAGCCGTCCTCACTGGCGTCCGAGAAATGATGTAGTTGAGCCGTCTTTGTAACTCCAAAACTCGCGGGCTTGATGCATCTACTGACGTTGAAGCTAGAAAGTTGTTGCAAATCTGTCAGCCATCTGTGCCATCTCTGAGCTTGACCTTCTGGGATATCTTCATCCCATCCTCTCTTGTCTCTACACAGCTCTCGTAGCATCAGCTTCACCGGCAGAATGAGTGGTGCCAGGAATCCGAGAGGGTCGTAGATGGAACTGACCACGGAGAGAATCCCTCGTCTTGTGGATGGTCTTTCGTTCACCATTATCCTGAAGTTGAACGTGTCTGACTCGATGCACCATTGTACACCAAGAGCTCTCTCGATAGGAAGGACGTCGTGGCTCAGGTCCAGATCTTTGACTTCAGTGGCTCTTTCCTTTTCTGCGATAGAAGCTAGAACTGCTCTGCTGTTGCTTATCCACTTAGTCAGATGGAATCCTCCATTCGAACACAGAGTTCTAAGGTCTCTTGACAGTGCGATGGCATCGTCTTCTGTTGACACGGACTTCAGACAGTCATCGACATAAAAGTTTCTGAAGATTGTCTCCACAGCCTCGGATGGTGCTTTGCCCTTACCATCTTCTGCAGTTTTTCTGAGAGCGTAGCTTGCACAGCTGGGAGATGATGTGGCTCCAAACAGGTGTACGGCCATTCTACATTCCACCATCGCTTCACTAACATCGCCATCTGGCCACCAAAGGAAACGCAGAAGATCAGCATCTTCATCAGGGATTCTGACTTGGTAGAACATTGATTCTATGTCTGCCATCATGGCAACGAGCTCTTGTCTAAACCTAGTCAAGACGCCAATGAGGGTATTAGTAAGATCAGGACCTTGAAGCAGCTGGTCATTCAATGAAGTTCCTCTGAATGAGGCGGCGCAGTCAAACACTACACGGATCTTTTTCTTCTTTGGGTGATACACCCCGTGATGAGGAATGTACCAGACCCTTCCATCGTCTCTGTTCAACTGTCCTTCGGGCACTTTTACAGCATAGCCTTTCGCTATGATGTTTCTCATGAAGTCTTTGTAGTCTTCGTGAAAGTCGGGGTTCTTGTTCAGCTTTCTCTTTAGACTGATGGCGCGTTGCTCTGCTATGCAGCGATTGTTCGGCATCTTCGCGGTCTGTCTTCTCAGCGGCAAACCAATGTGATAGTGGCCATCAATGAACTGTGTAGACCTTGTCATCAAACCCATGAACTGATGGTCTTCTTGTGACATCTCTGTCTTTTCCTCACAGCTGCGTTCTGAGAAGTCTGCGTTGAACTGCTGTATCAACAGCTCTTCAATGCTTGCGATAGAGATGCGATTAACTGTGACGTTTTGTCGTTCCTCCTTGTTCGACTTGTGGCCATCATCTCTCCTTACCGGTCCATTGATTACCCATCCAAGGGCTGTCCTGACGGCGTAGGGTCCGTCATCCTTGCTGTTTATCACCTGCCATGGCTCCATAGTTTTGTAGGCATTGGTTCCAATTAATAGGCCAATTTCTGCTTCAATGTATGGGAGACGCACCTTTTCTAGGTAGGGCCATCTATCCACATCCTTCTGCAGGGCTAGGTTCCCTATTCTAACAGGAATCTCCCTCTGTGTGAAAACATTAGGCAGGTCTATGAAGTCCTTCTCTTCAAGTCCACACACTTCTAGGTCTGACAGGATATAGCTTTGCATTGACTTCTCATGACCCATGGTGCGTAATAGGATTTCTGTTCTTCTGCCTCTAACGTTCAGCTGTCGCATGAGTGATTCTGTGCAGAACGTTGCTGAACTACCTGGATCCATGAAGGCGTAAGTCTCCACAACCTTCTCACTCCTCTTAGACTTGATCCTTACTGGTACGATGGCAAGAATACAGTCACTGTCACCGGCCCCAGTGAGTCCACAAGTCTCTGGTTCTAGCGACACCAGAGCACTTGAAACAACCTTCTCGTCGGTATTGTTTTCTTCACTCTTCTTAGAGACTTGTTCTTCTTTATGGATATGCAGCAGACTGGGATGTTTCCGAGTGCACTCTCTGCATGTTGTTCTTTGCTTACAGTTTCTACTCAGGTGCCCCTGAGAGAGACATCCAAAACATAGGCCGTTGTACTTCAGGAATTCGATTCTGTCCTTATGTGGCTGTGCTTTGATGTCGCTGCAGAAATCCAATGTATGATTCTTCTGGCAGAATAAGCATGGCTTCTGAAAGGCATTAGCAGGCGTCACTGTGCTGCTCTTTTTGGGAGATGAGTTCTGGGGCCTTTCTTCCTCGGCCTGAGTGACGATAGTTGCAAAGCTGCTTCCCCTGGAACCACCTTTCCTGAGAGTCTTTGATTCAGCAGGCTTGGCTTTCACTCTTCCATCGGTGGTCGGGCTGACATCCTGGATGTTTCCAAACAATGGGTCCCTAGCAATTTTAGCCTGTTTGTCTATGAAATTCACTAAGTCTGCAAACCTGGCTCTACTTTTCCGTCTCTCCATTATCTCAAAGGCTGTTCTTCTCCATTGTTCTCTCATCCTGTAAGGAAGCTTAGAGATGACGATTCTCAGTCGTAGGATTGTCCATCTCTTCCATGAATTCAACATCCTCCATGGTGTTGCGACATCCTATGAGGAAGAGAACATATGCGTTCAATGCCTCTCCGTCTTCCGATCTGATCTGTGGCCACTTGGTAGCCTTTTCGATATATGCAGTGGCTATCTTCAGCTCGTTACCATAGTGCTCCTGCAGCAACTTCCTGGCTTCTATGTATCCCCGGTCCGGTCTCATGTGTTCACAGCTTCTGACCAGGTCTTGTGGTTTACCACTGGTGTACTGTCCCAGGTAGTACAACTTATCACTGCTGCTCTCTGTCTTGGAGTCAATGGCTTGTTCAAAGGATCTGATGAAGGGCTTATACTTGAGTGGGTCGCCTTGGAACACTGGTATGTCTCTTTGAGGGAGTCGAAACAGATTCTGTTGTTTTACAAGCATCTCTGTAATTTCGTTCTGACGTTGCATCACTCGGTATAGGCTTCTCCCTGTGTCTTCAGGCCTCTGGTGGTCATCAGCAGGGTCTAGTCTAGACCGTCTGACGTCTGGGGTAGCATCACGTGCTCCTGTTAGTGGAGAGGCCACTCTTCCACGCTGTAATGCCAGGGAATTGCTTTCGGGCTCTGTTGTAACTCTTGAAGGTGCCCTGGATCCAACTCTATGTGGCAACGTTGACTGGCAGTGGCTCCCGCCGTCCCGTGAGCCTTCATAATCTTCGTACGCACTCAACCTGGCATCTGAGACCTCGATAGCTGTTTTCATCTCCAGCCGTTCTTTCTTTGCCTGCACCTGGGCCCGCTGGGCCTGCACTTGGGCCTGTTGGGCCTGCACTTGGGCCTGCAGTTGGGCCTGCAGTTGGGCCTGCAGTTGGGCCTCTTGGACCTGCAGTTGGGCCTCTTCCCATTCAAGAGCTTGCTTCTCATCTAAAGATGCTGCGCGCGCCATCAACGCCGCCCGTTCAGCCTCCGCTCTCATGCGTCGCGCCGAGCTTGTGGTAGAAGCGACTGACCTGCGTCCAGAAACAGAGCTACCTTCTTTTCGATTTTTGCTCGGTCTGGCGGAAGTCTCTGAAATGCTATCGTCTGGTCCGACTTCATCGTCAACCTTATCTTTCTCTGCTGTATCAGCATCTTGACGAATTTTTAACATCCACTGCTCCGTGGCCTTGATATAGTCCTTAATGCTGGTTGATTTAAGATCAAACCAGTCGTGCTGATCAGTGTTTCCCTCTTCTTCAGACAGAAGTGCTAATACATCTTCATTGAGTATATTAAATTCTTCATGCAGCTTGGAGAAATCGTAATACATCATGTCTTCAGCTTTCTTAATATTAGCATTATCTTCCATGAGACGATCAATTATCTTCATTTTTCCAGTTATCTGAACTAATTTAGCCTTCCTCGCACCTATGCTTCTATGTAACTTCTCTTCCCTTGCCTTTGGGGTGAGCTTTATTTCCCTCTTTTGGCCAGCAATCCTTCTGGCTGGGGGAAGCTCCTGGCTCCGTAAGGCCTCGGCCATTTTACCCGCAGCTCTTATTTAGCTTCTCAACAGAATGAACAAAGCAAGTAACAGTCACTGTACCTTCGCTTTCTTAAATTGTCGTCTGGCTCCGTGACCATTCATGTATACGTTCGCCGACGATTCCGTCCCTTCCTTCTTAGGGAGCTAGTTTTTGACTAATGTAGTGGCGCTTCTTAGTTTCCAAACAGGCAGGCCACTGGGCTGTGGGGCTTTTAACATCGAGTAGACGCGTGTCGAAATAAAACGTTCCCAAACGTAGCTTTGTCTTTTAAATGGTTTACTATAACACTTAACAAACAGAATTACAAAGCAAACACGTATAAACAAACACGGTCAAAAACTGTACTGCTCCAAACCTCACAGCTTCTGCCTCTTTCACCACGTGCAGTTTAAACTGTAAAATGGCTGCACCCATGTGTGGCTTAGGGACTGTTCCATTGTGGCAAGAATGAAGGGGGCGTCGGACTATACTACTGGAGCAAGAAAATAGGGGGTTTCTTAATACAATAAGTCGTTCAGGTAAATTAACTGTATTATGCCATTTAGCCACTATTTTAAAGTATTTTCTTAAGCTTTTATGGCTCTTACACCTGTCACTCAGCCAGTTCCGTATCCATGCTGCCACTGTCCCTTTTATTCTATGGGCTTCAACTTTGCTGGCAAACCTATTATGTGGCACTTTATCAAATGCCTTTTGGAAGTCCATATACACCATGTCAACTGCATTACCCTCATCAACCCTCTCTGTTACCCCATCAAAAAACTTGATCACGTTAGTTGTTAAACTGAGGTGGAAACTTATTCAGGTACCTACCTCCGATTCTCCCCCTGTTCCCCCTCCAGTTCCTCTTCAAAGTCCTTTAACATGTTGTTGCCTCCTTTTTCTGGGCACAACTCCCTCCAATCAGGTTTCCGCCCTACCACGGCACAAACGGCCCTTATCAAAGTCACAAATGACATCCTATGTGACTATGACCATGGTAAACTATCCCTCCTCATCCTTCTCGACCTGTCTGCAGCTTTTGACATGGTTGACCGCACCATCCTCCTTCAACACCTTTCCTGTCGCCCAGCTGGGTGAGGCTGCCCTTGCCTGGTTCCATTCCTAGCCATCCAATCGCAGCCAGAGAATCTCCTGCAATGGCTACTCGTAACGCTCCCACACCATTACCTTCCTGACCACACCCACCTCCCTTCATCTACATGCTGCCTCTTGACCTCATGGAGCAACTTACACGTGCTGGCCTCTCACGACTCATCGCTGCACCATGCCATCAGACTTGCGCCTGTCTGACCAGTCCTGGATCAGCTGTAACTTTTCAGTTAAATATAAAGATCAAAGCCTTCGGTCCCCGCCAGAAACTGCTTCTCCTCACCCCCCATTCCCGACCACTGGCTGAAGCTGACCAGACCATTCACAATCCCATTGTCCTAATGGACCAAGCTGAGCTTCCGGCCCCATATCCTCTCCATCACCAAGACCGCCTACTTCCATCTCTAACATCGCCCGTCTCCGCCCCTGCCCCAGCTTATCTGCTGCTGAAACCACCATCCTTGCCTGCAACCTCTAGACTCGATTATTCCAACACTTTCCTGGCCGGGCCCCCATCTTCCACCCTCCACAAACTTCAGCTCATTCGAAGCTCCTCACCCCCCGTGTCCGAACTCACACCCAGTCCCCTCACCCATCACCCCCCCGTGTCCGAACTCACACCCAGTCCCCTCAGCCCTCACCCCCCGTGTCCGAACTCACACCCAGTCCCCTCACCCATCACCCCCCGTGTCCGAACTCACACCCAGTCCCCCCTCACCCCCCGTGTCCTAACTCACACCCAGTCCCCTCACCCATCACCCACCGGTGTCCTAACTAACTCACACCCAGTCCCCTCACCCATCACCCCCCGTGTCCGAACTCACACCCAGTCCCCCCTCACCCCCCGTGTCCGAACTCACACCCAGTCCCCTCACCCATCACCCCCCATGTCCGAACTCACACCCAGTCCCCTCACCCATCACCCACCGTGTCCGAACTCACACCCAGTCCCCCCTCACCCCCCGTGTCCTAACTCACACCCAGTCCCCTCACCCATCACCCACCGTGTCCTAACTCACACCCAGTCCCCTCACCCATCACCCGCCGTGTCCGAGCTCACACCCAGTCCCCTCACCCCTCACCCCCCGTGTCCGAACTCACACCCAGTCCCCCCTCACCCCCCGTGTCCTAACTCACACCCAGTCCCCTCACCCATCACCCCCCGTGTCCTAACACACACCCAGTCCCCTCACCCATCACTCCCCGTGTCCGAACTCACACCCAGTCCCCTCACCCCTCACCCCCCGTGTCCGAACTCACACCCAGTCCCCCCTCACCCCCCGTGACCTAACTCACACCCAGTCCCCTCACCCATCACCCACCGTGTCCTAACTCACACCCAGTCCCCTCACCCATCACCCCCCGTGTCCTAACTCACACCCAGTCCCCTCACCCATCACTCCCCGTGTCCGAACTCACACCCAGTCCCGCTCACCCATCGCCCCCCGTGTCCTAACTCACACCCAGTCCCCCTCACCCCTCACGCCCCGTGTACGAACTCACACCCAGTCCCCTCACCCCTCACCCCCCGTGTCCGAACTCACACCCAGTCCCCCTCACCCCTCACCCCCCGTGTCCGAACTCACACCCAGTCCCCTCACCCATCGCCCCCCCGTGTCCTAACTCACACCCAGTCCCCCTCACCCCTCACCCCCCGTGTCCTAACTCACACCCAGTCCCCCCTCACCCCTCACCCCCCGTGTCCTAACTCACACCCAGTCCCCTCAACCCCCCGTGTCCGAACTCGCACCCAGTCCCCTCACCTCTCACCCCCGTGTCCGAACTCACACCCAGTCCCCTCACCCCTCACCCCCCCCTGTCTTAACTCACACCCGGTCCCCCTCACCCATCACCCCCCGTGTCCTAACTCACACTCAGTCCCTTCACCCATCACCCCCGTGTCCTAACTCACTCCCAGTCCCCTCACCCATCGCTCCCCGTGTCCTAACTCACACCCAGTCCCGTTCACCCATCGCCCCCCGTGTCCTAACTCACACCCAGTCCCCCCTCACCCCTCACCCCCCGTGTCCTAACTCACACCCAGTCCCCTCACCCATCACCCCCGTGTCCTAACTCACACCCAGTCCCCCCTCACCCATCACCCCCCGTGTCCTAACTCACACTCAGTCCCTTCACCCATCACCCCCGTGTCCTAACTCACACCCAGTCCCCTCACCCATCACCCCCCCTGTCCTAACTCACACCCAGTCCCCCTCACCCATCACCCACCATGTCCTAACTCACACCCAGTCCCCTCACCCATCACCCCCCGTGTCCTAACTCACACCCAGTCCCCTCACCCATCACCCCCCGTGTCCTAACTCACACCCAGTCCCCTCACCCATCACCCCCGTGTCCTAACTCACACCCAGTCCCCTCACCCATCACCCCTGTGCTCACTGACCTACACTGGCTCCCGGTTCAGCAACGCTTTCTTTTTAAAATTCTCCTCGTTTTGCAATCCCTCCATGGCCTCGCCCCTCCCTATCTCTGTCACCTCCTCCAGCCCCACAACCCTCACAAACAGTGTCATGGTTATGTTACTGGACTAGTAATCCAGAGAACGTCAATTCTTCCCACTTGTCCTTACCCAGTGTTGGCCTATATGTGACTCAAGTCCCACACTAACTTTTAACGGCCCTGTGAAGTGGCCCAGCAAGCCATCAGGTGTACCAGGGGTCCAAGAAGGCGGCCCACCACCACCTTCTCAGGGCAACAAGGGATGGGCAATAAATGCCGGCCTCGTCAGTGACACCCACTGCCCGAGAATGGAATTTATAAACTTGTTCCCTCGCAGCACCATTGGCCGCCGTGCCTCCAGACGGTCTAGGCCCCAGGCTCTGAAACTCTCTCCTCCTTAAAACCCATCTCTTTGAGCAAGCTGTTGGTAACCCTTCTCTCCTCCTTTGTCTCTGTTTATCGTCACACCTCTAACGATAACCTCTGCCAACAGCCGAGAGCTGAGTTCTTACATGAAAGGTGCTATTTAATTTGTTGTTTAATGTTGTTGATGTGGACTGCGCCCATTGGCTGGACTGTGTGTGAGGCGAGTGCCGGTTGTGTTCTGTACGCTTGACCTCTGTTTACAGTTTGTTTGTGTTTGTGCGGTGGAAGTCACAGTGCTGGCACAGAGTGACCACGAGACACAATGCAACATCCGTGTTACAGTGACCAACAAGCTCAAAGCGATGCCAGGATCTCCACTAATAACAGGTGAGAGTGGAAGAGGTTGCAAGCTCCAGGTAGATGCTCAGCACTCAGCTCCGTGGCCTGTTCCTAACCAGACCTTTCAGCATTCACTTTAGTTTTAATGTCTGCATTGCGGGGTGAAATTATCTGCCTTCAAGGAACAGCAACCAGGGTCAAAGACAAGTCCCTGCCCGACCTAATGAGAGAAACACACTTTTTAAACCAGCATTGAATTTGATGATGGTCTGGACTCAATCCAAGACTTATTTTGTCGTAGTTTAAAAAAAATATTTCTGGGATTTGGTCTGATTTTTGTATGGACTGGTCAGCACCTAAAATGATTCTGCTCATTATGAATAGTGTTTGGCTATTTTACAGGACATTACCTTTGATTGACCCTGCTGTTAGGCCAGCTTTTATTCAGAGGGAACTGCAGCAGTTGCATATTACACAACGCTAAGTGTTTCAAACGGTTCTCTCGTTGAGCCGGGATGCCCTTTCCCAATTGTCAGTTTGTTGGAGAAGTTCTGTTCGGAACCTAAACAGAAGTTTCTAAACGTGTGTCAATTGTGGCTCAATAGGATCTCTTTCACCGCTCAGAGAGAAGGTCACAGCTTCAAGTCCCACTCCAGAGACTGGAGTCTATAATCCAGGCTGACACTTCAGTGCAATACTGCGGGAGTGTCCCTGCTCCCCCTTTAGGATTGGACCCTTTACTTTATATTGTCTCTCCTCGTTCTTCCTACCAAAATGTATCACTTGGCACTTTTCTGTGTTAAATTTCATCTGCCATGTGTCCGCGCATTCCACCAGCCTGTCTATGTCTTCCTGACTTCTATCACTCTCCTCCTCACTGTTTACTATACTTCCAAGTTTTGTCTCATGTGCAGATTTTGAAACTGTGCTCTGTACACCCATGTCCATGTCATTAATATGTATCAAGAAAAGCAGTGGTCCTAGAACCGACCCCTGGGGAACACCACTGTATACCTTCCTCCAGTCCGAAAAACAACCGTTCACCACTACTCTCTGTTTCCTGTTGTAGTGGCGCTTCTTAGTTTCCAAACAGGCAGGCCACTGGGCTGTGGGGCTTTTAACATCGAGTAGACGCGTGTCGAAATAAAACGTTCCCAAATGTAGCTTTGTCTTTTAAATGGTTTACTATAACACTTAACAAACAGAATTACAAAGCAAACACGTATAAACGAACACGGTCAAAAACTGTACTGCTCCAAACCTCACAGCTTCTGCCTCTTTCACCACGTGCAGTTTAAAACTGTAAGATGGCTGCACCCATGTGTGGCTTAGGGACTGTTCCATTGTGGCAAGAATGAAGGGGGTGTCAGACTATACTACTGGAGCAAGAAAATAGGGGGTTTCTTAATACAATAAGTCGGTCAGGTAAATTAACTGTATTATGCCATTTAGCCACTATTTTAAAGTATTTTCTTAAGCTTTTATGGCTCTTACATTCCGGCCCCTAATTGACTAGGCACATGAAGCATATCAATTACTCAAACATTAAGAGTCATAAACTAATGAGTTCAACATATTTACAATACAAGTGTCCACTTTTTACTTTCGTTCAGGAGCTTTTCACGCTGCTTCTTGTAGGAATCAGTGTCAAGCGTGTGTGCCACCTCAATATGAACTGCTCTGATGGTCAAACAAGTGAAAAGCACACCATATCTCTTGACAAGGCTCCGTCCTCGCTTTACCTCGAAAGGCCCGAAATAGTCCACCCCTACGTTTGTAAATGGGGGCTTGTCTGGTAACAAACGGTCTTCAGGCAGGTCTGCCATTTTCTGCTCCCCAGCTCTAGCGTGTAACCGTCTGCAAACAATACATTCAGAGAGTATTTTTCTTATTACGGAATTAGCTCCTGGAATCCAGTATCTTTGTCTTAGCTTCGCAAGCACGTGATTCCTCCCACTGTGTCCAATACTCTGGTGTATATGCTGAAGAATGAGAGTAGCAACCCGGAGGTCCTTAGAAAGGATAGCAGGATGCTTGGCCTCCTCTGGCATAGCAGATTTGTTTAGTCTCCCTCCCACCCTCAGTACTCCATCTTGCAGTGTAGGGTCCAGCTTGTAGATATGACTACCTTTCTTGATTGGAGTATTTTGCTGTAGAGCTTCGGTTTCTTCTGGGTATCTTTGTCTTTGACTGAAGCAAACTATCTCCTTCTCAGCCTTGGCCAAATCCTCCACGGTCAATGAATTCTTGCTCAATGTGGTCTTGTGCTGATGCATATACTGCTGTAGAAGCATTCTCTGCTTATCAGGGTTACTTTCAGACTGACTGATAGTGGCTCGGTACTCTTTTCTCTTACCGCTCAGGTGTAGCAGCAACTCTTTCAACCTTAGAAACCATGCAACTGCTTTCCTCAACTGGTGCCATCCTGAGAAATGGTTAACAAGCTTGTTCACTGTGTCAAAGTTCTCTTTCGTAGTTATGAAATTTACTGTGACTGATCTCTTGACTTCGACGTCGTCTTCAGTAATCTGACTTGGCATATCTGGTCTTTCTGGCCATGATCTCTCTGTTTCCAGCAGATAACTTGGGCCTTGTATCCAAGTTTCACTCCTCATGAAGTTTTCAGCCTTCAATCCCCGTGAGGCTTGATCTGCTGGGTTTAATGAGGTGTTTACATACCTCCATTGAGATGGTTGTGTAGCTTCTCTAATGGATGAGATTCTGTTTGCTATGAAGGTCTTGAAGCGTATCTTCTCATTCTCTATATACTTCAGCACTGTCGTGCTATCCGTCCAGAAGACAGATTCTTCTAATGGGAGCTGTAACTCTTTACGCATCACCTGGTCAACTTTAACTGCAACAACCGCTGCCGTCAATTCCAGTCTCGGGATGGTGACCTGCTTCAGCGGAGCCACCCTGGATTTTCCCATGAGGAAGGCACAATGTTTCTGGCCCTGTTGATTTGTCAGCAAGAGGTAGGTAGCCGTGCCATAGCCGTCCTCACTGGCGTCCGAGAAATGATGTAGTTGAGCCGTCTTTGTAACTCCAAAACTCGCGGGCTTGATGCATCTACTGACGTTGAAGCTAGAAAGTTGTTGCAAATCTGTCAGCCATCTGTGCCATCTCTGAGCTTGACCTTCTGGGATATCTTCATCCCATCCTCTCTTGTCTCTACACAGCTCTCGTAGCATCAGCTTCACCGGCAGAATGAGTGGTGCCAGGAATCCGAGAGGGTCGTAGATGGAACTGACCACGGAGAGAATCCCTCGTCTTGTGGATGGTCTTTCGTTCACCATTATCCTGAAGTTGAACGTGTCTGACTCGATGCACCATTGTACACCAAGAGCTCTCTCGATAGGAAGGACATCGTGGCTCAGGTCCAGATCTTTGACTTCAGTGGCTCTTTCCTTTTCTGGGATAGAAGCTAGAACTGCTCTGCTGTTGCTTATCCACTTAGTCAGATGGAATCCTCCATTCGAACACAGAGTTCTAAGGTCTCTTGACAGTGCGATGGCATCGTCTTCTGTTGACACGGACTTCAGACAGTCATCGACATAAAAGTTTCTGAAGATTGTCTCCACAGCCTCGGATGGTGCTTTGCCCTTACCATCTTCTGCAGTTTTTCTGAGAGCGTAGCTTGCACAGCTGTGAGATGATGTGGCTCCAAACAGGTGTACGGCCATTCTACATTCCACCATCGCTTCACTAACGTCGCCATCTGGCCACCAAAGGAAACGCAGAAGATCAGCATCTTCATCAGGGATTCTGACTTGGTAGAACATTGATTCTATGTCTGCCATCATGGCAACGAGCTCTTGTCTAAACCTAGTCAAGACGCCAATGAGGGTATTAGTAAGATCAGGACCTTGAAGCAGCTGGTCATTCAGTGAAGTTCCTCTGAATGAGGCGGCGCAGTCAAACACTACACGGATCTTTTTCTTCTTTGGGTGATACACCCCGTGATGAGGAATGTACCAGACCCTTCCATCGTCTCTGTTCAACTGTCCTTCGGGCACTTTTACAGCATAGCCTTTCGCTATGATGTTTCTCATGAAGTCTTTGTAGTCTTCGTGAAAGTCGGGGTTCTTGTTCAGCTTTCTCTTTAGACTGATGGCGCGTTGCTCTGCTATGCAGCGATTGTTCGGCATCTTCGCGGTCTGTCTTCTCAGCGGCAAACCAATGTGATAGTGGCCATCAATGAACTGTGTAGACCTTGTCATCAAACCCATGAACTGATGGTCTTCTTGTGACATCTCTGTCTTTTCCTCACAGCTGCGTTCTGAGAAGTCTGCGTTGAACTGCTGTATCAACAGCTCTTCAATGCTTGCGATAGAGATGCGATTAACTGTGACGTTTTGTCGTTCCTCCTTGTTCGACTTGTGGCCATCATCTCTCCTTACCGGTCAATTGATTACCCATCCAAGGGCTGTCCTGACGGCGTAGGATCCGTCATCCTTGCTGTTTATCACCTGCCATGGCTCCATAGTTTTGTAGGCATTGGTTCCAATTAATAGGCCAATTTCTGCTTCAATGTATGGGAGACGCACCTTTTCTAGGTAGGGCCATCTATCCACATCCTTCTGCAGGGCTAGGTTCCCTATTCTAACAGGAATCTCCCTCTGTGTGAAAACATTAGGCAGGTCTATGAAGTCCTTTTCTTCAAGTCCACACACTTCTAGGTCTGACAGGATATAGCTTTGCATTGACTTCTCATGACCCATGGTGCGTAATAGGATTTCTGTTCTTCTGCCTCTAACGTTCAGCTGTCGCATGAGTGATTCTGTGCAGAACGTTGCTGAACTACCTGGATCCATGAAGGCGTAAGTCTCCACAACCTTCTCACTCCTCTTAGACTTGATCCTTACTGGTACGATGGCAAGAATACAGTCACTGTCACCGGCCCCAGTGAGTCCACAAGTTCTAGCGACACCAGAGCACTTGAAACAACCTTCTCGTCGGTATTGTTTTCTTCACTCTTCTTAGAGACTTGTTCTTCTTTATGGATATGCAGCAGACTGGGATGTTTCCGAGTGCACTCTCTGCATGTTGTTCTTTGCTTACAGTTTCTACTCAGGTGCCCCTGAGAGAGACATCCAAAACATAGGCCGTTGTACTTCAGGAATTCGATTCTGTCCTTATGTGGCTGTGCTTTGATGTCGCTGCAGAAATCCAATGTATGATTCTTCTGGCAGAATAAGCATGGCTTCTGAAAGGCATTAGCAGGCGTCACTGTGCTGCTCTTTTTGGGAGATGAGTTCTGGGGCCTTTCTTCCTCGGCCTGAGTGACGATAGTTGCAAAGCTGCTTCCCCTGGAACCACCTTTCCTGAGAGTCTTTGATTCAGCAGGCTTGGCTTTCACTCTTCCATCGGTGGTCGGGCTGACATCCTGGATGTTTCCAAACAATGGGTCCCTAGCAATTTTAGCCTGTTTGTCTATGAAATTCACTAAGTCTGCAAACCTGGCTCTACTTTTCCGTCTCTCCATTATCTCAAAGGCTGTTCTTCTCCATTGTTCTCTCATCCTGTAAGGAAGCTTAGAGATGACGATTCTCATAGTCGTAGGATTGTCCATCTCTTCCATGAATTCAACATCCTCTATGGTGTTGCGACATCCTATGAGGAAGAGAACATATGCGTTCAATGCCTCTCCGTCTTCCGATCTGATCTGTGGCCACTTGGTAGCCTTTTCGATATATGCAGTGGCTATCTTCAGCTCGTTACCATAGTGCTCCTGCAGCAACTTCCTGGCTTCTATGTATCCCCGGTCCGGTCTCATGTGTTCACAGCTTCTGACCAGGTCTTGTGGTTTACCACTGGTGTACTGTCCCAGGTAGTACAACTTATCACTGCTGCTCTCTGTCTTGGAGTCAATGGCTTGTTCAAAGGATCTGATGAAGGGCTTATACTTGAGTGGGTCGCCTTGGAACACTGGTATGTCTCTTTGAGGGAGTCAAAACAGATTCTGTTGTTTTACAAGCATCTCTGTAATTTCGTTCTGACGTTGCATCACTCGGTATAGGCTTCTCCCTGTGTCTTCAGGCCTCTGGTGGTCATCAGCAGGGTCTAGTCTAGACCGTCTGATGTCTGGGGTAGCATCACGTGCTCCTGTTAGTGGAGAGGCCACTCTTCCACGCTGTAATGCCAGGGAATTGCTTTCGGGCTCTGTTGTAACTCTTGAAGGTGCCCTGGATCCAACTCTATGTGGCAACGTTGACTGGCAGTGGCTCCCGCCGTCCCGTGAGCCTTCATAATCTTCGTATGCACTCAACCTGGCATCTGAGACCTCGATAGCTGTTTTCATCTCCAGCCGTTCTTTCTTTGCCTGCACCTGGGCCCGCTGGGCCTGCACTTGGGCCTGTTGGGCCTGCACTTGGGCCTGCAGTTGGGCCTGCAGTTGGGCCTCTTGGACCTGCAGTTGGGCCTCTTCCCATTCAAGAGCTTGCTTCTCATCTAAAGATGCTGCTCGCGCCATCAATGCCGCCCGTTCAGCCTCCGCTCTCATGCGTCGCGCCGAGCTTGTGGTAGAAGCGACTGACCTGCGTCCAGAAACAGAGCTACCTTCTTTTCGATTTTTGCTCGGTCTGGCGGAAGTCTCTGAAATGCTATCGTCTGGTCCGACTTCATCGTCAACCTTATCTTTCTCTGCTGTATCAGCATCTTGACGAATTTTTAACATCCACTGCTCCGTGGCCTTGATATAGTCCTTAATGCTGGTTGATTTAAGATCAAACCAGTCGTGCTGATCAGTGTTTCCCTCTTCTTCAGACAGAAGTGCTAATACATCTTCATTGAGTATATTAAATTCTTCATGCAGCTTGGAGAAATCGTAATACATCATGTCTTCAGCTTTCTTAATATTAGCATTATCTTCCATGAGACGATCAATTATCTTCATTTTTCCAGTTATCTGAACTAATTTAGCCTTCCTTGCACCTATGCTTCTATGTAACTTCTCTTCCCTTGCCTTTGGGGTGAGCTTTATTTCCCTCTTTTGGCCAGCAATCCTTCTGGCTGGGGGAAGCTCCTGGCTCCGTAAGGCCTCGGCCATTTTACCCGCAGCTCTTATTTAGCTTCTCAACAGAATGAACAAAGCAAGTAACAGTCACTGTACCTTCGCTTTCTTAAATTGTCGTCTGGCTCCGTGACCATTCATGTATACGTTCGCCGACGATTCCGTCCCTTCCTTCTTAGGGAGCTCGTTTTTGACTAATGTAGTGGCGCTTCTTAGTTTCCAAACAGGCAGGCCACTGGGCTGTGGGGCTTTTAACATCGAGTAGACGCGTGTCGAAATAAAACGTTCCCAAACGTAGCTTTGTCTTTTAAATGGTTTACTATAACACTTAACAAACAGAATTACAAAGCAAACACGTATAAACAAACACGGTCAAAAACTGTACTGCTCCAAACCTCACAGCTTCTGCCTCTTTCACCACGTGCAGTTTAAACTGTAAAATGGCTGCACCCATGTGTGGCTTAGGGACTGTTCCATTGTGGCAAGAATGAAGGGGGCGTCGGACTATACTACTGGAGCAAGAAAATAGGGGGTTTCTTAATACAATAAGTCGTTCAGGTAAATTAACTGTATTATGCCATTTAGCCACTATTTTAAAGTATTTTCTTAAGCTTTTATGGCTCTTACACCTGTCACTCAGCCAGTTCCGTATCCATGCTGCCACTGTCCCTTTTATTCTATGGGCTTCAACTTTGCTGGCAAACCTATTATGTGGCACTTTATCAAATGCCTTTTGGAAGTCCATATACACCATGTCAACTGCATTACCCTCATCAACCCTCTCTGTTACCCCATCAAAAAACTTGATCACGTTAGTTGTTAAACTGAGGTGGAAACTTATTCAGGTACCTACCTCCGATTCTCCCCCTGTTCCCCCTCCATTTCCTCTTCAAAGTCCTTTAACATGTTGTTGCCTCCTTTTTCTGGGCACAACTCCCTCCAATCAGGTTTCCGCCCTACCACGGCACAAACGGCCCTTATCAAAGTCACAAATGACATCCTATGTGACTATGACCATGGTAAACTATCCCTCCTCATCCTTCTCGACCTGTCTGCAGCTTTTGACATGGTTGACCACACCATCCTCCTTCAACACCTTTCCTGTCGCCCAGCTGGGTGAGACTGCCCTTGCCTGGTTCCATTCCTAGCCATCCAATCGCAGCCAGAGAATCTCCTGCAATGGTTACTCGTAACGCTCCCACACCATCACCTTCCTGACCACACCCACCTCCCTTCATCTACATGCTGCCTCTTGACCTCATGGAGCAACTTACACGTGCTGGCCTCTCACGACTCATCACTGCACCATGCCATCAGACTTGCGCCTGTCTGACCAGTCCTGGATCAGCTGTAACTTTTCAGTTAAATATAAAGATCAAAGCCTTCGGTCCCCGCCAGAAACTGCTTCTCCTCACCCCCCATTCCCGACCACTGGCTGAGGCTGACCAGACCATTCACAATCCCATTGTCCAAATGGACCAAGCTGAGCTTCCGGCCCCATATCCTCTCCATCACCAAGACCGCCTACTTCCATCCCTAACATCGCCCGTCTCCGCCCCTGCCCCAGCTTATCTGCTGCTGAAACCACCATCCTTGCCTGCAACCTCTAGACTCGATTATTCCAACACTTTCCTGGCCGGGCCCCCATCTTCCACCCTCCACAAACTTCAGCTCATTCGAAGCTCCTCACCCCCCGTGTCCGAACTCACACCCAGTCCCCTCACCCATCACCCCCCGTGTCCGAACTCACACCCAGTCCCCTCAGCCCTCACCCCCCGTGTCCAAACTCACACCCAGTCCCCTCACCCATCACCCCCCGTGTCCGAACTCACACCCAGTCCCCTCACCCACCGTGTCCGAACTCACACCCAGTCCCCCCTCACCCCCCGTGTCCTAACTCACACCCAGTCCCCTCACCCATCACCCCCCGTGTCCTAACTCACACCCAGTCCCCTCACCCATCACTCCCCGTGACCGAACTCACACCCAGTCCCCTCACCCCTCACCCCCCGTGTCCGAACTCACACCCAGTCCCCCCTCACCCCCCGTGTCCTAGCTCACACCCAGTCCCCTCACCCATCACCCACCGTGTCCTAACTCACACCCAGTCCCCTCACCCATCGCCCCCCCGTGTCCTAACTCACACCCAGTCCCCCTCACGCCTCACCCCCCCGTGTCCTAACTCACACCCAGTCCCCCCTCACCCCTCACCCCCCGTGTCCTAACTCACACCCAGTCCCCTCAACCCCCCGTGTCCGAACTCGCACCCAGTCCCCTCACCTCTCACCCCCGTGTCCGAACTCACACCCAGTCCCCTCACCCCCCCCCTGTCTTAACTCACACCCGGTCCCCCTCACCCATTACCCCCCGTGTCCTAACTCACACTCAGTCCCCTCACCCATCACCCCCGTGTCCTAACTCACACCCAGTCCCGTTCACCCATCGCCCCCCGTGTCCTAACTCACACCCAGTCCCCTCACCCATCACCCCCCCGTGTCCTAACTCACACCCAGTCCCCCTCACCCCTCACCCCCCGTGTCCTAACTCACACCCAGTCCCCTCACCCATCACCCCCCCCGTGTCCTAACTCACTCCCAGTCCCCTCACCCATCGCCCCCCGTGTCCTAACTCACACCCAGTCCCGTTCACCCATCGCCCCCCGTGTACTAACTCACACCCAGTCCCCCCTCACCCCTCACCCCCCTCGAAGGTAGTAATCTCTGGATTACTACCAGTGCCACGTGCTAGTAAGAGTACAGAGAACAGGATAGTTAGGCTAAATACGTGGCTTGAGCAGTGGTGTAAGAGGGAGGGTTTTAAATTTTTGAGGCATTGGAACCAGTTTTGTGGTAGGTGTGACCTATACAAAAGGGACGGTCTACACCTGTGCAGAGATGGAACTGATGTTCTCGGGGTAATTTTTGATAAAGCAGTTCGGGAGCATTTAAACTAGTATGGCAGGGGGCTAGAAACCTATGTAGTGAAATAGAGGAAAGTGAAAGGCAGACAGAAATAAATGGTAAAAGGGTGAGGAACAAAAAACAAAGGGCCAAACTAATTCATAAAAAATGTGAGCATAAAAAAAGCCTGAGGGTTTTATACCTTAATGCGAGAAGCATCAGGAACAAGGTAGATGAATTAGCTGTGGAAATAGAGGTTAATAATTATGATCTAATTGGGATTACGGAAACATGGTTGCAGGGTGAGCAGGGCTGGGAGCTTAACATACAGGGGTATTCAGTATTTAGGAAGGATCGACAAAAAAGAAAGGGAGGAGGGGTAGCATTGCTAGTAAAAAAGGGGATAAATGCAATTGAAAGGAAGGATATTAACTCAGTTAATACAGAATCTATATGGGTGGAGCTAAGAAATAGCGAGGGGCGAAAAACATTAATAGGAGTGGTATATAGGCCTCCAAATAGTAAAATAGAGGTTAGGGAGGGCATCACGAGGGAAATTAGAGAAGCGTGCAATAAGAGCACAGCTGTCATCATAGGTGACTTTAACTTACATATAGATTGGACTAGCCTAATCAGTAAAAATAATGAGGAGGAGGAATTCCTTGAGTGTTTAAGGGATGGTTATCTGGATCAATATGTCGAGGAACCAACTCGGGAACAGGCTATATTGGACTGGGTACTGTGCAATGAGAAGGGACTAATCAGTAATCTTGTTGTACGGGGACCCTTGGGTCAGAGCGATCATAACATGATCGATTTCTCACTCGAAATGGAGAGCGAAGAAATTGACTCAGAGACTAAGGTCCTGAATTTAAACAAGGGGAATTATGATGCCATGAGACGGGAACTGAGTAGGTCTGATTGGACAACGTTCCTGGGAGGACTGGAGGTAGATAAACAATGGCAAACATTTAAAGATAGAATGACAAAATTGCAAAAATTGTTTATACCAATCTGGCATAAAAGGAAATCTAAAAAGGTGACTCAACCGTGGATAACAGGGGAAATTAGAGACAGCATAAAATCCAAAGATAGGGCGTATAAAATAGCCAAAAAAAGCGCCAGAGCGGAAGATTGGGAACAGTTTAAGATAGAGCAAAGGAGGGCAAAGGGCATAATCAAGAGGGGCAAAATAGCTTACGAAAACAAGCTGGCGGAAAATATAAAAACTAACTCCAAAAGCTTTTATAAGTATATCAAAAGGAAAAGACTGGTGAAAACCAAAGTTGGTCCATTGCAGTCAGATACGGGGGAATATATAATGGGAAATAAGGAAATGGCAGATCAACTAAATGCATACTTTGGGTCAGTCTTTACGAAGGAAGACACAAAAAACCTCCCTGGGATATCGGGAAAAATAGGGACATTGGCAAAGGAGGAACTGACGCAAATCAATATCTCTAAGGATATGGTGTTAAGGAAGCTAAAGGGATTGAAGGTGGACAAATCCCCAGGGCCTGATAACATGCATCCTAGGGTACTGAAGGAGGTGGCCCTAGAGATAGCGGATGCACTAAGGATGATTTTTCAGAATTCATTAGACTCGGGAACAGTGCCCATGGATTGGAGGGTAGCTAACGTTACCCCACTATTCAAAAAGGGGGGTAGGGAAAAAGCAGGTAATTACAGACCTGTAAGCCTTACATCAGTTGTGGGCAAAATGCTGGAGTCCATCATTAAGGATGAAATAGCGGAGCACTTAGCAAATGGGGACAGGATAGGACAGAGTCAACATGGATTTACAAAGGGTAAATCGTGCTTGACTAATCTATTGGAATTTTTTGAGGGAGTAACTGGTAGAATAGATGGGGGAGAGCCAGTAGATGTGGTGTACCTGGACTTCCAAAAGGCCTTCGATAAGGTCCCACATAAAAGATTAGCATGGAAAATTGAGGCTCATGGGATAAAGGGGAAAGTATTGGCGTGGATAGGGAACTGGCTGTCAGATAGAAAACAGAGAGTTGGAATAAACGGCTCATTTTCTGAATGGCAGGCAGTAACAAGTGGGGTACCACAGGGATCTGTCCTGGGCCCCCAGCTGTTCACAATTTACATTAATGACCTGGATCAGGGAGTCGGATGCAGCATTTCCAAATTTGCAGACGACACTAAACTAGGAGGGGGGGTGGGCTCAGAGGAAGAGACCAGGAAGCTCCAGAGCGATTTGGACAGACTGGGCGATTGGGCGGATAAATGGCAGATGCACTATAATGTGGACAAGTGCGAAGTTATCCACCTTGGGTGCAGGAACGGGAGGGCAAATTATTATTTAAATGGCAATAGATTGGGAGAGGGGGAAGTACAGAGAGACCTGGGTGTTCTTGTACACCAGTCACTGAAGGCGAGCATGCAGGTGCAACAGGCGGTCAAGAAGGCAAACGGTATGCTGGCCTTCATAGCAAAAGGGTTAGAATACAGGAACAGGGATACCTTGCTGCAGCTGTACAGGGCACTGGTGAGACCACACCTCGAGTACTGTGTACAGTTTTGGTCGCCTCGTCTGAGGAAGGATGTTCTTGCCATGGAGGGGGTGCAGCGGCGATTCACCAGGCTGATACCAGGAATGGCGGGAATGACCTATGAGGAGAGACTATGTAGTTTAGGGATGTACACACTGGAGTTTAGAAGATTGAGAGGGGACCTCATAGAAGTGTATAAAATTCTGACAGGTCTAGACAGACTGGATGCAGAAGGAATGTTTCCCTTGGCGGGTGAGAACAGAACTAGAGGACATAATTTAAGGATAAGGGCTAAACCATTTAGGACAGAGATGAGGGGGAATTTCTTCACTCAGAGAGTGGTGAACCTGTGGAACTCATTGCCACAGAGGGCAGTGTACGCCAGCTCATTAAATATATTTAAGAGGGAATTAGATATATTTCTACGGGCAAAAGGGGTTAAGGGTTACGGAGAGAAGGCGGGGACGGGATACTGAATTAAAGGATCAGCCATGATCTCATTGAATGGCGGAGCAGGCACGAAGGGCCGAATGGCCTACTCCTGCTCCTATCTTCTATGTATCTATGTATCTATGTGTCCTAACTCACACCCAGTCCCCTCACCCATCACCCCCCGTGTCCTAACTCACACCCAGTCCCCTCACCCATCACCCACCGTGTCCTAACTCACACCCTGTCCCCTCACCCATCACCCCCCGTGTCCTAACTCACACCCAGTCCCCCCTCACCCCTCACCCCCCGTGTCCTAACTCACACCCAGTCCCCTCTCACCCATCACCCCCCGTGTCCTAACTCACACCCAGTCCCCTCTCACCCCTCACCCCCGTGTCCTAACTCACACCCAGTCCCCTCTCACCCCTCACCCCCCGTGTCCTAACTCACACCCAGTCCCGCTCACCCATCACCCCCCGTGTCCTAACTCACACCCAGTCCCCTCACCCATCACCCCCCGTGTCCTAACTCACACCCAGTCCCCCCTCACCCATCACCCCCCGTGTCCTAACTCACACCCAGTCCCCTCACCCATCACCCCCCGTGTCCTAACTCACACCCAGTCCCCTCACCCATCACTCCCCGTGTCCTAACTCACACCCAGTCCCCCCTCACCCATCACCCCCCGTGTCCTAACTCACACCCAGTCCCCTCTCACCTATCACCCCCCACGTGTCCTAACTCACACCCAGTCCCCCTCACCCATCACCCCCCGTGTCCTAACTCACACCCAGTCCCCTCTCACCCATCACCCCCCGTGTCCTAACTCACACCCAGTCCCCTCACCCATCACCCCCCGTGTCCTAACTCACACCCAGTCCCCTCTCACCCATCACCCCCCGTGTCCTAACTCACACCCAGTCCCCTCACCCATCACCCCCCGTGTCCTAACTCACACCCAGTCCCCTCACCCCTCACCCCCGTGTCCTAACTCACACCCAGTCCCCCCTCACCCCTCGTGTCCTAACTCACACCCAGTCCCCTCACCCCTCACCCCCCGTGTCCTAACTCACACCCAGTCCCCCCTCACCCCTCGTGTCCCGACTCACACCCAGTCCCCTCACCCATCACCCCCCGTGTCCTAACTCACACCCAGTCCCCTCTCACCCATCACCCCCCGTGTCCTAACTCACACCCAGTCCCCTCACCCATCACCCCCCGTGTCCTAACTCACACCCAGTCCCCTCACCCATCACCCCCCGTGTCCCGACTCACACCCAGTCCCCTCACCCATCACCCCCCGTGTCCTAACTCACACCCAGTCCCCTCACCCATCACCCCTGTGCTCACTGACCTACACTGGCTCCCGGTTCAGCAACGCTTTCTTTTTAAAATTCTCCTCGTTTTGCAATCCCTCCATGGCCTCGCCCCTCCCTATCTCTGTAACCTCCTCCAGCCCCACAACCCTCACAAACAGTGTCATGGTTATGTTACTGGACTAGTAATCCAGAGAACGTCAATTATTCCCACTTGTCCTTACCCAGTGTTGGCCTATATGTGACTCCAGTCCCACACTAACTTTTAACGGCCCTGTGAAGTGGCCCAGCAAGCCATCAGGTGTACCAGGGGTCCAAGAAGGCGGCCCACCACCACCTTCTCAGGGCAACAAGGGATGGGCAATAAATGCCGGCCTCGTCAGTGACACCCACTGCCCGAGAATGGAATTTATAAACTTGTTCCCTCGCAGCACCATTGGCCGCCGTGCCTCCAGACGGTCTAGGCCCCAGGCTCTGAAACTCTCTCCTCCTTAAAACCCATCTCTTTGAGCAAGCTGTTGGTAACCCTTCTCTCCTCCTTTGTCTCTGTTTATCGTCACACCTCTAACGATAACCTCTGCCAACAGCCGAGAGCTGAGTTCTTACATGAAAGGTGCTATTTAATTTGTTGTTTAATGTTGTTGATGTGGACTGCGCCCATTGGCTGGACTGTGTGTGAGGCGAGTGCCGGTTGTGTTCTGTACGCTTGACCTCTGTTTACAGTTTGTTTGTGTTTGTGCGGTGGAAGTCACAGTGCTGGCACAGAGTGACCACGAGACACAATGCAACATCCGTGTTACAGTGACCAACAAGCTCAAAGCGATGCCAGGATCTCCACTAATAACAGGTGAGAGTGGAAGAGGTTGCAAGCTCCAGGTAGATGCTCAGCACTCAGCTCCGTGGCCTGTTCCTAACCAGACCTTTCAGCATTCACTTTAGTTTTAATGTCTGCATTGCGGGGTGAAATTATCTGCCTTCAAGGAACAGCAACCAGGGTCAAAGACAAGTCCCTGCCCGACCTAATGAGAGAAACACACTTTTTAAACCAGCATTGAATTTGATGATGGTCTGGACTCAATCCAAGACTTATTTTGTCGTAGTTTTAAAAAAAATATTTCTGGGATTTGGTCTGATTTTTGTATGGACTGGTCAGCACCTAAAATGATTCTGCTCATTATGAATAGTGTTTGACTATTTTACAGGACATTACCTTTGATTGACCCTGCTGTTAGGCCAGCTTTTATTCAGAGGGAACTGCAGCAGTTGCATATTACACAACGCTAAGTGTTTCAAACGGTTCTCTCGTTGAGCCGGGATGCCCTTTCCCAATTGTCAGTTTGTTGGAGAAGTTCTGTTCGGAACCTAAACAGAAGTTTCTAAACGTGTGTCAATTGTGGCTCAATAGGATCTCTTTCACCGCTCAGAGAGAAGGTCACAGCTTCAAGTCCCACTCCAGAGACTGGAGTCTATAATCCAGGCTGACACTTCAGTGCAATACTGCGGGAGTGTCCCTGCTCCCCCTTTAGGATTGGACCCTTTACTTTATATTGTCTCTCCTCGTTCTTCCTACCAAAATGTATCACTTGGCACTTTTCTGTGTTAAATTTCATCTGCCATGTGTCCGCGCATTCCACCAGTCTGTCTATGTCTTCCTGACTTCTATCACTCTCCTCCTCACTGTTTACTATACTTCCAAGTTTTGTCTCATGTGCAGATTTTGAAATTGTGCTCTGTACACCCATGTCCATGTCATTAATATGTATCAAGAAAAGCAGTGGTCCTAGAACCGACCCCTGGGGAACACCACTGTATACCTTCCTCCAGTCCGAAAAACAACCGTTCACCACTACTCTCTGTTTCCTGTTGTAGTGGCGCTTCTTAGTTTCCAAACAGGCAGGCCACTGGGCTGTGGGGCTTTTAACATCGAGTAGACGCGTGTCGAAATAAAACGTTCCCAAACGTAGCTTTGTCTTTTAAATGGTTTACTATAACACTTAACAAACAGAATTACAAAGCAAACACGTATAAACGAACACGGTCAAAAACTGTACTGCTCCAAACCTCACAGCTTCTGCCTCTTTCACCACGTGCAGTTTAAACTGTAAGATGGCTGCACCCATGTGTGGCTTAGGGACTGTTCCATTGTGGCAAGAATGAAGGGGGTGTCAGACTATACTACTGGAGCAAGAAAATAGGGGGTTTCTTAATACAATAAGTCGTTCAGGTAAATTAACTGTATTATGCCATTTAGCCACTATTTTAAAGTATTTTCTTAAGCTTTTATGGCTCTTACATTCCGGCCCCTAATTGACTAGGCACATGAAGCATATCAATTACTCAAACATTAAGAGTCATAAACTAATGAGTTCAACATATTTACAATACAAGTGTCCACTTTTTACTTTCGTTCAGGAGCTTTTCACGCTGCTTCTTGTAGCAGGCAGAGCTTTGTGATCGGTCTCTCCAGGGTACTGGTCTTGGTTTGCAAACAGACGCGACGAACGACGCCTCTGGAGTCTGGCATGGTCTTAATTATTTTTCCCATCAACCAAGAATTTCTAGGGGCTGAATCATCCACAATTAAGACAATGTCTCCGATGATGAAGTTCCTCTTTATTTTGGACCATTTTTGACGCTCCTGTAGCAGAGGTAAGTATTCTCTTGTCCATCTGGTCCAGAAGAGGTCTGACATATACTGAACTTGCCTCCACTTCCGACGGGCATACAGATCTTCCTTTTTGAAGACTCCCGGGGGCATGGCTGGCTGTGTTTTCAACAACAACAGGTGGTTCGGAGTCAGGGCTTCGAGGTCATTGGGATCATCTGATGTCTTAGTTATCGGTCGGTCATTAATGATGGCTTCGACCTCGCACAGAACGGTTTGGAGTCCCTCGTCGTCCAGCGCTTGCTGCTTCAGTACAGAACTGAGTAGTTTTCTTACGGTGCGTATCTGTCTTTCCCAGACACCTCCGTGGTGGGATGCAGCCGGAGGATTGAAGATCCACTTAATTCCTGTTTGCATCATGGCTTCCTGTATTTTAAGCTGATTCCAACCTTCAATAGCTTCCCGTAGTTCTCTCTCCGCTCCGACGAAATTAGTGCCATTATCAGAACGCATAATGGGCACCTGTCCTCTTCTACAGACAAAGCGCCGCAAGGCGTTAATACAGGAATCAGTGTCAAGCGTGTGTGCCACCTCAATATGAACTGCTCTGATGGTCAAACAAGTGAAAAGCACACCATATCTCTTGACAAGGCTCCGTCCTCGCTTTACCTCGAAAGGCCCGAAATAGTCCACCCCTACGTTTGTAAATGGGGGCTTGTCTGGTAACAAACGGTCTTCAGGCAGGTCTGCCATTTTCTGCTCCCCAGCTCTAGCGTGTAACCGTCTGCAAACAATACATTCAGAGAGTATTTTTCTTATTACGGAATTAGCTCCTGGAATCCAGTATCTTTGTCTTAGCTTCGCAAGCACGTGATTCCTCCCACTGTGTCCAATACACTGGTGTATATGCTGAAGAATGAGAGTAGCAACCCGGAGGTCCTTAGAAAGGATAGCAGGATGCTTGGCCTCCTCTGGCATAGCAGATTTGTTTAGTCTCCCTCCCACCCTCAGTACTCCATCTTGCAGTGTAGGGTCCAGCTTGTAGATATGACTACCTTTCTTGATTGGAGTATTTTGCTGTAGAGCTTCGGTTTCTTCTGGGTATCTTTGTCTTTGACTGAAGCAAACTATCTCCTTCTCAGCCTTGGCCAAATCCTCCACGGTCAATGAATTCTTGCTCAATGTGGTCTTGTGCTGATGCATATACTGCTGTAGAAGCATTCTCTGCTTATCAGGGTTACTTTCAGACTGACTGATAGTGGCTCGGTACTCTTTTCTCTTACCGCTCAGGTGTAGCAGCAACTCTTTCAACCTTAGAAACCATGCAACTGCTTTCCTCAACTGGTGCCATCCTGAGAAATGGTTAACAAGCTTGTTCACTGTGTCAAAGTTCTCTTTCGTAGTTATGAAATTTACTGTGACTGATCTCTTGACTTCGACGTCGTCTTCAGTAATCTGACTTGGCATATCTGGTCTTTCTGGCCATGATCTCTCTGTTTCCAGCAGATAACTTGGGCCTTGTATCCAAGTTTCACTCCTCATGAAGTTTTCAGCCTTCAATCCCCGTGAGGCTTGATCTGCTGGGTTTAATGAGGTGTTTACATACCTCCATTGAGATGGTTGTGTAGCTTCTCTAATGGATGAGATTCTGTTTGCTATGAAGGTCTTGAAGCGTATCTTCTCATTCTCTATATACTTCAGCACCGTCGTGCTATCCGTCCAGAAGACAGATTCTTCTAATGGGAGCTGTAACTCTTTACGCATCACCTGGTCAACTTTAACTGCAACAACCGCTGCCGTCAATTCCAGTCTCGGGATGGTGACCTGCTTCAGTGGAACCACCCTGGATTTTCCCATGAGGAAGGCACAATGTTTCTGGCCCTGTTGATTTGTCAGCAAGAGGTAGGTAGCCGTGCCATAGCCGTCCTCACTGGCGTCCGAGAAATGATGTAGTTGAGCCGTCTTTGTAACTCCAAAACTCGCGGGCTTGATGCATCTACTGACGTTGAAGCTAGAAAGTTGTTGCAAATCTGTCAGCCATCTGTGCCATCTCTGAGCTTGACCTTCTGGGATATCTTCATCCCATCCTCTCTTGTCTCTACACAGCTCTCGTAGCATCAGCTTCACCGGCAGAATGAGTGGTGCCAGGAATCCGAGAGGGTCGTAGATGGAACTGACCACGGAGAGAATCCCTCGTCTTGTGGATGGTCTTTCGTTCACCATTATCCTGAAGTTGAACGTGTCTGACTCGATGCACCATTGTACACCAAGAGCTCTCTCGATAGGAAGGACGTCGTGGCTCAGGTCCAGATCTTTGACTTCAGTGGCTCTTTCCTTTTCTGCGATAGAAGCTAGAACTGCTCTGCTGTTGCTTATCCACTTAGTCAGATGGAATCCTCCATTCGAACACAGAGTTCTAAGGTCTCTTGACAGTGCGATGGCATCGTCTTCTGTTGACACGGACTTCAGACAGTCATCGACATAAAAGTTTCTGAAGATTGTCTCCACAGCCTCGGATGGTGCTTTGCCCTTACCATCTTCTGCAGTTTTTCTGAGAGCGTAGCTTGCACAGCTGGGAGATGATGTGGCTCCAAACAGGTGTACGGCCATTCTACATTCCACCATCGCTTCACTAACGTCGCCATCTGGCCACCAAAGGAAACGCAGAAGATCAGCATCTTCATCAGGGATTCTGACTTGGTAGAACATTGATTCTATGTCTGCCATCATGGCAACGAGCTCTTGTCTAAACCTAGTCAAGACGCCAATGAGGGTATTAGTAAGATCAGGACCTTGAAGCAGCTGGTCATTCAGTGAAGTTCCTCTGAATGAGGCGGCGCAGTCAAACACTACACGGATCTTTTTCTTCTTTGGGTGATACACCCCGTGATGAGGAATGTACCAGACCCTTCCATCGTCTCTGTTCAACTGTCCTTCGGGCACTTTTACAGCATAGCCTTTCGCTATGATGTTTCTCATGAAGTCTTTGTAGTCTTCGTGAAAGTCGGGGTTCTTGTTCAGCTTTCTCTTTAGACTGATGGCGCGTTGCTCTGCTATGCAGCGATTGTTCGGCATCTTCGCGGTCTGTCTTCTCAGCGGCAAACCAATGTGATAGTGGCCATCAATGAACTGTGTAGACCTTGTCATCAAACCCATGAACTGATGGTCTTCTTGTGACATCTCTGTCTTTTCCTCACAGCTGCGTTCTGAGAAGTCTGCGTTGAACTGCTGTATCAACAGCTCTTCAATGCTTGCGATAGAGATGCGATTAACTGTGACGTTTTGTCGTTCCTCCTTGTTCGACTTGTGGCCATCATCTCTCCTTACCGGTCCATTGATTACCCATCCAAGGGCTGTCCTGACGGCGTAGGGTCCGTCATCCTTGCTGTTTATCACCTGCCATGGCTCCATAGTTTTGTAGGCATTGGTTCCAATTAATAGGCCAATTTCTGCTTCAATGTATGGGAGACGCACCTTTTCTAGGTAGGGCCATCTATCCACATCCTTCTGCAGGGCTAGGTTCCCTATTCTAACAGGAATCTCCCTCTGTGTGAAAACATTAGGCAGGTCTATGAAGTCCTTCTCTTCAAGTCCACACACTTCTAGGTCTGACAGGATATAGCTTTGCATTGACTTCTCATGACCCATGGTGCGTAATAGGATTTCTGTTCTTCTGCCTCTAACGTTCAGCTGTCGCATGAGTGATTCTGTGCAGAACGTTGCTGAACTACCTGGATCCATGAAGGCGTAAGTCTCCACAACCTTCTCACTCCTCTTAGACTTGATCCTTACTGGTACGATGGCAAGAATACAGTCACTGTCACCGGCCCCAGTGAGTCCACAAGTCTCTGGTTCTAGCGACACCAGAGCACTTGAAACAACCTTCTCGTCGGTATTGTTTTCTTCACTCTTCTTAGAGACTTGTTCTTCTTTATGGATATGCAGCAGACTGGGATGTTTCCGAGTGTACTCTCTGCATGTTGTTCTTTGCTTACAGTTTCTACTCAGGTGCCCCTGAGAGAGACATCCAAAACATAGGCCGTTGTACTTCAGGAATTCGATTCTGTCCTTATGTGGCTGTGCTTTGATGTCGCTGCAGAAATCCAATGTATGATTCTTCTGGCAGAATAAGCATGGCTTCTGAAAGGCATTAGCAGGCGTCACTGTGCTGCTCTTTTTGGGAGATGAGTTCTGGGGCCTTTCTTCCTCGGCCTGAGTGACGATAGTTGCAAAGCTGCTTCCCCTGGAACCACCTTTCCTGAGAGTCTTTGATTCAGCAGGCTTGGCTTTCACTCTTCCATCGGTGGTCGGGCTGACATCCTGGATGTTTCCAAACAATGGGTCCCTAGCAATTTTAGCCTGTTTGTCTATGAAATTCACTAAGTCTGCAAACCTGGCTCTACTTTTCCGTCTCTCCATTATCTCAAAGGCTGTTCTTCTCCATTGTTCTCTCATCCTGTAAGGAAGCTTAGAGATGACGATTCTCATAGTCGTAGGATTGTCCATCTCTTCCATGAATTCAACATCCTCCATGGTGTTGCGACATCCTATGAGGAAGAGAACATATGCGTTCAATGCCTCTCCGTCTTCCGATCTGATCTGTGGCCACTTGGTAGCCTTTTCGATATATGCAGTGGCTATCTTCAGCTCGTTACCATAGTGCTCCTGCAGCAACTTCCTGGCTTCTATGTATCCCCGGTCCGGTCTCATGTGTTCACAGCTTCTGACCAGGTCTTGTGGTTTACCACTGGTGTACTGTCCCAGGTAGTACAACTTATCACTGCTGCTCTCTGTCTTGGAGTCAATGGCTTGTTCAAAGGATCTGATGAAGGGCTTATACTTGAGTGGGTCGCCTTGGAACACTGGTATGTCTCTTTGAGCGAGTCGAAACAGATTCTGTTGTTTTACAAGCATCTCTGTAATTTCGTTCTGACGTTGCATCACTCGGTATAGGCTTCTCCCTGTGTCTTCAGGCCTCTGGTGGTCATCAGCAGGGTCTAGTCTAGACCATCTGACGTCTGGGGTAGCATCACGTGCTCCTGTTAGTGGAGAGGCCACTCTTCCACGCTGTAATGCCAGGGAATTGCTTTCGGGCTCTGTTGTAACTCTTGAAGGTGCCCTGGATCCAACTCTATGTGGCAACGTTGACTGGCAGTGGCTCCCGCCGTCCCGTGAGCCTTCATAATCTTCGTACGCACTCAACCTGGCATCTGAGACCTCGATAGCTGTTTTCATCTCCAGCCGTTCTTTCTTTGCCTGCACCTGGGCCCGCTGGGCCTGCACTTGGGCCTGCACTTGGGCCTGTTGGGCCTGCAGTTGGGCCTGCAGTTGGGCCTCTTGGACCTGCAGTTGGGCCTCTTCCCATTCAAGAGCTTGCTTCTCATCTAAAGATGCTGCGCGCGCCATCAACGCCGCCCGTTCAGCCTCCGCTCTCATGCGTCGCGCCGAGCTTGTGGTAGAAGCGACTGACCTGCGTCCAGAAACAGAGCTACCTTCTTTTCGATTTTTGCTCGGTCTGGCGGAAGTCTCTGAAATGCTATCGTCTGGTCCGACTTCATCGTCAACCTTATCTTTCTCTGCTGTATCAGCATCTTGACGAATTTTTAACATCCACTGCTCCGTGGCCTTGATATAGTCCTTAATGCTGGTTGATTTAAGATCAAACCAGTCGTGCTGATCAGTGTTTCCCTCTTCTTCAGACAGAAGTGCTAATACATCTTCATTGAGTATATTAAATTCTTCATGCAGCTTGGAGAAATCGTAATACATCATGTCTTCAGCTTTCTTAATATTAGCATTATCTTCCATGAGACGATCAATTATCTTCATTTTTCCAGTTATCTGAACTAATTTAGCCTTCCTTGCACCTATGCTTCTATGTAACTTCTCTTCCCTTGCCTTTGGGGTGAGCTTTATTTCCCTCTTTTGGCCAGCAATCCTTCTGGCTGGGGGAAGCTCCTGGCTCCGTAAGGCCTCGGCCATTTTACCCGCAGCTCTCATTTAGCTTCTCAACAGAATGAACAAAGCAAGTAACAGTCACTGTACCTTCGCTTTCTTAAATTGTCGTCTGGCTCCGTGACCATTCATGTATACGTTCGCCGACGATTCCGTCCCTTCCTTCTTAGGGAGCTCGTTTTTGACTAATGTAGTGGCGCTTCTTAGTTTCCAAACAGGCAGGCCACTGGGCTGTGGGGCTTTTAACATCGAGTAGACGCGTGTCGAAATAAAACGTTCCCAAACGTAGCTTTGTCTTTTAAATGGTTTACTATAACACTTAACAAACAGAATTACAAAGCAAACACGTATAAACAAACACGGTCAAAAACTGTACTGCTCCAAACCTCACAGCTTCTGCCTCTTTCACCACGTGCAGTTTAAACTGTAAAATGGCTGCACCCATGTGTGGCTTAGGGACTGTTCCATTGTGGCAAGAATGAAGGGGGCGTCGGACTATACTACTGGAGCAAGAAAATAGGGGGTTTCTTAATACAATAAGTCGTTCAGGTAAATTAACTGTATTATGCCATTTAGCCACTATTTTAAAGTATTTTCTTAAGCTTTTATGGCTCTTACACCTGTCACTCAGCCAGTTCCGTATCCATGCTGCCACTGTCCCTTTTATTCTATGGGCTTCAACTTTGCTGGCAAACCTATTATGTGGCACTTTATCAAATGCCTTTTGGAAGTCCATATACACCATGTCAACTGCATTACCCTCATCAACCCTCTCTGTTACCCCATCAAAAAACTTGATCACGTTAGTTGTTAAACTGAGGTGGAAACTTATTCAGGTACCTACCTTCGATTCTCCCCCTGTTCCCCCTCCATTTCCTCTTCAAAGTCCTTTAACATGTTGTTGCCTCCTTTTTCTGGGCACAACTCCCTCCAATCAGGTTTCCGCCCTACCACGGCACAAACGGCCCTTATCAAAGTCACAAATGACATCCTATGTGACTATGACCATGGTAAACTATCCCTCCTCATCCTTCTCGACCTGTCTGCAGCTTTTGACATGGTTGACCGCACCATCCTCCTTCAACACCTTTCCTGTCGCCCAGCTGGGTGAGACTGCCCTTGCCTGGTTCCATTCCTAGCCATCCAATCGCAGCCAGAGAATCTCCTGCAATGGCTACTCGTAACGCTCCCACACCATTACCTTCCTGACCACACCCACCTCCCTTCATCTACATGCTGCCTCTTGACCTCATGGGGCAACTTACACGTGCTGGCCTCTCACGACTCATCACTGCACCATGCCATCAGACTTGCGCCTGTCTGACCAGTCCTGGATCAGCTGTAACTTTTCAGTTAAATATAAAGATCAAAGCCTTCGGTCCCCGCCAGAAACTGCTTCTCCTCACCCCCCATTCCCGACCACTGGCTGAGGCTGACCAGACCATTCACAATCCCATTGTCCTAATGGACCAAGCTGAGCTTCCGGCCCCATATCCTCTCCATCACCAAGACCGCCTACTTCCATCTCTAACATCGCCCGTCTCCGCCCCTGCCCCAGCTTATCTGCTGCTGAAACCACCATCCTTGCCTGCAACCTCTAGACTCGATTATTCCAACACTTTCCTGGCCGGGCCCCCATCTTCCACCCTCCACAAACTTCAGCTCATTCGAAGCTCCTCACCCCCCCGTGTCCGAACTCACACCCAGTCCCCTCACCCATCACCCCCCGTGTCCGAACTCACACCCAGTCCCCTCACCCCTCACCCCCCGTGTCCGAACTCACACCCAGTCCCCTCACCCATCACCCCCCGTGTCCGAACTCACACCCAGTCCCCTCACCCATCACCCACCGTGTCCGAACTCACACCCAGTCCCCCCTCACCCCCCGTGTCCTAACTCACACCCAGTCCCCTCACCCATCACCCACCGTGTCCTAACTCACACCCAGTCCCCTCACCCATCACCCGCCGTGTCCGAACTCACACCCAGTCCCCTCACCCATCACCCCCCGTGTCCGAACTCACACCCAGTCCCCTCACCCCCCGTGTCCGAACTCACACCCAGTCCCCCCTCACCCCCCGTGTCCTAACTCACACCCAGTCCCCTCACCCATCACCCCCCGTGTCCTAACTCACACCCAGTCCCCTCACCCATCACTCCCCGTGTCCGAACTCACACCCAGTCCCCTCACCCCTCACCCCCCGTGTCCGAACTCACACCCAGTCCCCCCTCACCCCCCGTGTCCTAACTCACACCCAGTCCCCTCACCCATCACCCACCGTGTCCTAACTCACACCCAGTCCCCTCACCCATCACCCCGTGTCCTAACTCACACCCAGCCCCCTCACCCATCACTCCCCGTGTCCGAACTCACACCCAGTCCCCCTCACCCATCACCCACCGTGTCCTAACTCACACCCAGTCCCCTCACCCATCACCCCGTGTCCTAACTCACACCCAGCCCCCTCACCCATCACTCCCCGTGTCCGAACTCACACCCAGTCCCCCTCACCCATCACCCCCCGTGTCCGAACTCACACCCAGTCCCCCCTCACCCCCCGTGTCCTATCTCACACCCAGTCCCCCTCACCCCTCACCCCCCGTGTACGAACTCACACCCAGTCCCCTCATCCCTCGTGTCCGAACTCACACCCAGTCCCCCTCACCCCTCACCCCCCGTGTCCGAACTCACACCCAGTCCCCTCACCCATCGCCCCCCCGTGTCCTAACTCACACCCAGTCCCCCTCACCCCTCACCCCCCGTGTCCTAACTCACACCCAGTCCTCCCTCACCCCTCACCCCCCGTGTCCTAACTCACACCCAGTCCCCTCAACCCCCCGTGTCCGAACTCGCACCCAGTCCCCTCACCTCTCACCCCCGTGTCCGAACTCACACCCAGTCCCCTCAACCCCCGTGTCCGAACTCACACCCAGTCCCCCCTCACCCCTCACCCCCCGTGTCCTAACTCACACCCAGTCCCCTCACCCCCCGTGTCCGAACTCACACCCAGTCCCCCCACCCCTCAACCCTGTGTCCGAACTCACACCCGGTCCCCTCACCCCTCACACCCCGTGTCCGAACTCACACCCAGTCCCCTCACCCCTCACCCCCCCGTGTCCGAACTCACACCCAGTCCCCTCACCCAGCGTGTCCTAACTCACACCCAGTCCCCTCACCCCTCACCCCCCCGTGTCCGAACTCACACCCAGTCCCCTCACCCAGCGTGTCCTAACTCACACCCAGTCCCCTCACCCATCACCCCCCCGTGTCCTAACTCACACCCAGTCCCCCTCACCCATCACCCCGTGTCCTAACTCACACCCAGTCCCCCCTCACCCATCACCCCCCGTGTCCTAACTCACACCCAGTCCGGCCTCACCCATCACCCCCCGTGTCCTAACTCACACCCAGTCCCCCTCACCCATCACCCCCCATGTCCTAACTCACACCGTGTCCCCTCACCCATCACCCCCCGTGTCCTAACTCACACCCAGTCCCCTCACCCATCACCCCCCGTGTCCTAACTCACACCCAGTCCCCTCACCCCTCACCCCCCGTGTCCTAACTCGCACCCAGTCCCCCCTCACCCGTGTCCTAACTCACACCCAGTCCGCCCTCACCCATCACCCCCCGTGTCCTAACTCGCACCGAGTCCCCTCACCCATCACCCCCGTGTCCTAACTCACACCCAGTCCCGCTCACCCATCACCCCCCCCGTGTCCTAACTCACACCCAGTCCCGCTCACCCCTCACCCCCTGTGTCCGAACTCACACCCAGTCCCCTCACCCATCACCCCCCGTGTCCTAACTCACTCCCAGTCCCCCCTCACCCATCACCCCTCGTGTCCTAACTCACACCCGGTCCCTCACCCATCACCCCCCCCGTGTCCTAACTCACACCCAGTCCCCCTCACCCATCACCCCCCATGTCCTAACTCACTCCCAGTCCCCCTCACCCATCACCCCCCGTGTCCTAACTCACACCCAGTCCCCTCACCCCTCGTGTCCTAACTCACACCCAGTACCCTCACCCCTCGTGTCCTAACTCGCTCCGAGTCCCCTCACCCATCACCCCCTGTGCCCGCTGACCTAGTTTGGCTCTCGGTCCGACAACGCCTTGATTTTAAAATTCTTATCCTCATGTTGAAATCCATACACTGCCTTGCCCCTCCCAATTTCTGTAAACTCCTCCAGTCCTATTTATTCCAGTCAACAAAGTCTCCATTCCTTTTGACTCTGGCACCTTGTACACTACCCCTCCCCCCTTGTCCCACCATTGGCGGCCTTGCCTCCAGCATTCCTCGATTCTATTCTCCAGAATTTGCTCCCTCCTCCTTCACAAAACTCACCTCCATCAGTTCCCTCCCCACATCTCTCTTTTAGCTCTATCCGTTTTATCTTGCGTCTCTGCAAATCACCCTGGCACTTTTTTTTAAACTTTAAAGGCAGTATCTAAATGGGATTTGTTACTCTTGCCCCATGTCTATTCGTTCCACTTGCTGTGTCCTTCTGCTGCTCCCCCTCTTTCTGTCTTTGTTATGCTCAAGAGTCTGTTGCTCTCCTTCCTTTCCCGTTATTCTCTCTGTCCACAGACACTCGCTCCACTCTCAGGACAGCAGGTCCAGAATGACACTCTCCACTTTGAGATGACCGAAGAGCAACATTCACCTCCGATTCCGCCTGCTCCTGCTGGGTCACCAGCAACAAAGTCACAAGGACAGGGCAAGCGAGGACCAGCTCATTATCACATTGCTGTTTGTGGGAGCTTGCAGTGCACAAATGAGAGGGTAGAGGAACAAATGGATCTGGGGTTACAGACACACAACATAAGAACATAAGAATTAGGAACAGGAGTAGGCCATTTGAGCCTGCTCCACCATTCAATAAGATCATGGCTGATCTTCAACCTCAACTCCAAAAATCTCTCGATCTCAGCCTTGAATATTCTCAAAGACTCAGCATGTACAGCCCTCTGGGGCAGAGAATTCCAAAGATTCACCACCCTCTGAGTGAAGAAATTCCTCCTCATCTCAGTTTTAAATGGCCGACCCCTTATCCTGAGACTGTGACCCCTAGTTCTAGACTCTCCAGCCAGGGGAAACAGCCTCTCAGCATTTACCCTGTCAATCCCCTTCAGAATCTTGTATGTTTCAATGAGATCGCCTCTCATTCTTCTGAACTCCAGAGAGTATCGGCCCATTCTACACAATCTCTCATCATAGGACAGCCCTCTCATCGCAGGAATCAATCTAGTGAACCTTTGTTGCACCGCCTCCAAGGCAAGTATATCCTTCCTCAGATAAGGAGACCAAAACTGTGCCCAGTACTCCAGGTGTGGTCTCACCAATGCCCTGTACAATTGGAGCAAGACTTCCTCACTCTTATACTCCAATCCTCTTGCAATAAAGGCCAACATGCCATTTACCTTCCTTATTGCTTGCTGTACCTGCATGCTAGCTTTCTGTGTTTCTTGCACGAGGACACCCAAATCTCTCTGAACACCAACATTTAATAGTTTAGCACCATTAAAAAAAATATTGTTTTCCTTTTTTTCCTACCAAAGTGAGTAACCTCACATTTCCCCACATTATACTCCATCTGCCACCTTACTACCCACTCACTTAGTCTATTCTCTATCTCTGCAGGTTCTTTGTGTTCTCCTCACAGCTTACTGTCCCACCTAGCTTTGCATCGTTAGCAAACTTGGATACATTACACTCGGTCCCTTCATCTAGGTCATTAATATAGATTGTAAATAGCTGAGGCCCAAGCACTGATCCTTGCGACACCCCACTAGTTATAGCCTGCCAACCTGAAAATGAACTGTTTATTCCTAATCTCTGTTTTCTGTCTGTTAACCAATCCTCTATCCATGCTATTATATTACCCCCAACCCCGTGAGCCCTTATTTTGCGTAGCAACCTTTTATGTTGAGACTCCAGGATGGTGTGTTGCCTCCCTGGTGCAAGGGTCAAGGATGTCTCCGAGCGGCTGCAGAACATCTTGGAAGGAGAGGGTGAACAGCCAGTTGTTGTGGTGCATATAGGCACCAACGATATAGGTAAAAAGCGGGATGAGGTCCTTGATACGCTTATCAATTACTCCATAAAAGGCGATGAATTAGGAAGGTAATGAAAAGGCTTTTATTAACTAAAGAACAGAGCATGCCTCTCGTGGACGACTGGTTCCAAGAAGGAAGTGGGTAACCGAAACACCCACCTTTATACCTGGTCATGTGGGCGGAGCCAGCTGAGGCATGCATTGGTACACAGCGCCAACCAGAGGTAACAATATGCAATAACAGTGGTTTACCACATTCACCCCTTGTTTAAAATTGAGTCCGGCGGGGTGAAGTGTACTACAAGTTCGTGTAGGTAAGTCTATCAGGAGGCCTTGTCTGACGTCCTGATCGTCGTGGTGGCGGCGGCGGTGGTGCAGTATCCAACGTCGAATCTGGTGTCTGGGTGGTCAACGAAGGGTCCTGGGGCTCCGGCATGCTGTCTACAGGGGTTGGGTTGGGAGGGGTGGTGGGGGATAACGGTGGTAGTTCAGGGGCACCCGAGGGTGCGAGGTCTCGTATGGAGACCGTGTCCTCCCGCCCGTCTGGGTATGCCACGTAGGCATACTGGGGGTTGGCGTGTAGGAGGTTCACCCTCTCGACGAGGGGGTCCGTTTTATGGGTCCTCACGTGCCTCCACAGTAGGACGGGCCCAGGAGAAGTCAGCCATGTTGGTAGCGAGGTTTCCGATGTACACTTCCTGGGGAAAACGAACATTTGCTCATGAGGGGTGGCATTAGTGGCAGTACAAAGCAGTGACCGGATGGAGTGGAGCGCCGCAGGGAGGACCTCCTGCCAGCGAGAGGTCGGAAGGCCCTTAGATTTTAAGGCTAAGAGGACGGCCTTCCAAACCGTCGCGTTCTCTCTTTCCACCTGGCCGTTCCCCCGGGGGTTGTAGCTGGTGGTCCTACTCGTAGCAATGCCTCTCGCGAGCAGGTACTGCCGGAGTTCGTCGCTCATGAAAGATGAGCCCCTGTCGCTATGTATATAGCTAGGGAACCCGAACAAGGCGAAGAGGTCATTCAGACATTTGATGGCCGTGGTACTGGTCATGTCTGGGCAAGGGATGGCAAACGGGAAACGGGAGTACTCATCAATTATGTTGAGGAAGTACACGTTGCGGTCAGAGGAGGGGAGGGGCCCTTTAAAATCGACGCTCAGGTGCTCGAAGGGGCGAGTGGCCTTGATCAGGCTTGCTCTGTCTGGCCTATAAAAATGCGGTTTGCACTCGGCACAGATTTGGCAGTTCCTGGTCATGGTCCTGACCTCCTCGATGGAGTAGGGCAGGTTACGGGATTTGATAAAATGGAAGAACCTGGTGACCCCCAGGTGGCAGAGGTCATTGTGGAGGGACTGCAGTCTATCAACCTGCGCGTTGGCGCATGTATCACGTGATAGGGCATCTGGGGGCTCATTGAGTTTCCCGGGCTGGTACAAGATATCGTAATTGTAGGTGGAGAGTTCGATTCTCCACCTCAAGATCTTGTCGTTCTTGATTTTGCCCCTCTGCTTATTATTAAACATAAAAGCAACTGAACGCTGGTCAGTGAGAAGGGTAAACCGTTTTCCGGCCAGGTAATGCCTCCAGTGACGCACCGCTTCCACAATAGCTTGGGCCTCCTTTTCGACAGAGGAGTGTCGAGTCTCGGGGCCCTGGAGGGTCCTTGAGAAAAAGGCCACGGGTCTCCCCGCCTGGTTAAGGGTCGCAGCTAGGGCGAAGTCGGATGCATCGCTCTCCACTTGGAAGGGGATGGACTCATCCACTGCGTGCATTGTGGCCTTCGCAATATCGCTCTTGATAAGAGTGAAGGCTGCACACGCCTCTGGTGTCAGGGGGAAGGAGGTGGATTTGATGAGGGGTTTGGCTTTGTCCGCATAGTGGGGCACCCACTGGGCATAGTAAGAGAAAAACCCCAGGCATCTTTTCAGTGCTTTTTGGCAGTGGGGGAGGGGGAGCTCCATAAGGGAGCGCATTCTGTCGGGGTCGAGCCCGATGACTCCGTTCTCCACTACGCAGCCAAGAATGGCAAGGCGCTTGGTGCGAAACATACATTTCTCCTTATTGTACGTTAGGTTCAGCCGTTGGGCCGTACGGAGGAATTTTTCTAGATTAACGTCATGGTCCTGCTGGTCGTGGCCACAGATGGTGACATTATCCAGGTAGGGAAAGGTGGCCTGCAGCGCGTTCTGGTCAACCATCCGGTCCATCTCCCTTTGGAAGACCGAAACCCCGTTGGTGACGCCGAAGGGAACCCTAAGGAAGTGGTAGAGGCGGCCGTTCGCCTCGAAGGCAGTATACTGGCGGTCCTCATGGCGGATGGGGAGTTGGTGGTATGCTGACTTAAGGTCAATGGTGGAGAATACTTTGTATTGCGCAATCTGATTGACCATATCAGATATGCGAGGAAGGGGGTATGCGTCCAGCTGAGTGTACCGGTTTATGGTTTGGCTGTAGTCAATGACCAGGCGGCGTTTATCGGTGGTTTTAACGACTACAACCTGGGCTCGCCAGGGGCTGGTGCTCCCTTCGATAATGCCCTCCTTCAAGAGCCACTCCACCTCAGAGCTAATAAAAGCTCTGTCCCCGGCGCTGTACTGCCTGCTCTTGGTAGCGATGGGTTTACAGTCGTGGGTGAGGTTAGCGAACAAGGGGGGGGGGGGACTTTGAGTGTGGAAAGGCTGCAAGTGGTGTGCGGCGGGCGATTTAAAAGGTGTTGGTTGCAGATTGTGAGTGGGGGGAGGGGTCCACCATATGCTAATGTGACACTTTTAAGGTGGCACTGAAAATCCAACCCTAGCAGCACGGCAGCGCAAAGACGGGGCAGGACTAGAAGTTTAAAATTTTTATATTCTGTGCCCCTAACCGAAAGGGTCACCACACAGTAGCCGCCGACGTCCATTGAATGGGACTTAGACGTCATAGAAATCCGATGGCGCGTTGGCAGGACCGTGAGGGAGTGGCTACGTACCGTGTCAGGGTGAATAAAACTATCTGTGCTCCCGCTGTCAAATAGGCAAGTGGTGGCGCGGCCGTTTGCCGTGATGTCCATCATGGACCTGGACAGATGATGAGGGAGGGCTTGATCCAGCGTAACAGAGGCCAGTGTATGGCTTAGTGAGTCGATATGGTCGTTCGACGAGACGGTGGTCGAGTCCGGAGACGAAATGGCGGTTGACTGCGGCGGACAAAATGGCAGCGGCCATGCGGCCTGAGGTGCACAAAATGGCGGATAAGATGGCTGCCCCCACGGTTCACACGCGGCGCTGCTGGCGTTTGCGGGTTTCCCCCTGCAGGCATTGGCGTAATGGCCTTTCTTCCCGCAGCCCGAGCAGGTAGCGGTCTTAGCTGGGCAGTGCGCTCTAGGGTGTTTTAACTGGCCACAGAAATAGCATTTTTGGGCCTGGTTACGGGGCATCGCTGCAGTTGGTACCGGGGGCGGCGGTCCCAGTTGATTTCAGGACATCGCTGCAGCAGTTGGTGCCGGGGGCGGCGGTCCCATGTCCCAAGGTCGCGATGGACATGGCGCGGCGCCGTTACGTGAGTATGCTTCGAAGTTTCGGTGGGCCGCATCTAACGAGAGCGCAAGGGCTACGGCCGTCTTCAGGTCGAGCTCCTTGCTTTCGAGCAGTCTCTGCCGGGAGTAGTCGGACTGGAGGCCCCTAACGAAGGCATCACAGGTAAGTCCCTCCACGTGCCCCGCAGCCATTACCTCCTTACAGTCGCAGTCCCTGCAGAGTGTCTGTAACGCCCGTAAAAATGCCTCTACCGATTCCCCTGGTTGCTGCCTGCGGGATCCCAAGAGGTGTCTGGCGTAAATCGTGTTCACTGGGCGCGTGTATTGCCCTTTTAGTAGTTCGAGGGCCGCCGTGTACGTAGCAGCGTCCCGGATGAGTGTATATACTTGAGGGCTCACCTGGGCGGTCAAAACTTTTAGTTTGTTCTCCTCCGATGTCACAGCGGAGGCTTCTAGGAAGGATTCAAAACAGCTCAGCCAGTGTTCGAAATTGGTCGATGAACCCGCTGCTTGAGGGTCGAGGTCCAGGCATGCTGGTCTGAGGGCTCGCAGCAACGCCTGCTGTTGTTGTTGCTGCTCAGGTGTCGCCATTTTACTTTTAGTTAATAAAATTGATACGCTTATCAATTACTCCATAAAAGGCGATGGATTAGGAAGGTAATGAAAAGGCTTTTATTAACTAAAGAACAGAGCATGCCTCTCGTGGACGACTGGTTCCAAGAAGGAAGTGGGTAACCGAAACACCCACCTTTATACCTGGTCATGTGGGCGGAGCCAGCTGAGGCATGCATTGGTACACAGCGCCAACCAGAGGTAACAATATGCAATAACAGTGGTTTACCAGTCCTAAAAGCGGAATATAGGGAGTTAGGAGGTAAATTAAAAAACAGGACCTCAAAGGTAGTAATCTCAGGATTGCTACCAGTGCCACGTGCTAGTCAGAGTAGAAATAGAAGGATACTTCAGATGAATACGTGGCTAGAGGAATGGTGCAAGGGGGAGGGATTCAAGTTCCTGGGACATTGGAACCGGTTCTGGGGGAGGTGGGACCAGTTCAAACCGGACGGTCTGCACCTGGGCAGGGCTGGAACCGATGTCCTAGGGGGAGTGTTTGCTAGTGCTGTGGGGGAGGGTTTAAACTAAAATGGAAGGGGATTGGGAACCTGAGCAGGGAGACAGAGGAAAGGGAAACAAGGATAAAAGCAAAAGATAGGAAGGAGAAAAACAAAAGTGGCAGTCAGAAAAATCAATGGTTTAAATCAAACATGGCCACAGTAAATAATAATTTGAATAGGTCTAAGGGTGTTAAAAAAACAAGCCTGAAGGCTTTGTGTCTTAATGCGAGGAGCATTTGTAATAAGGTGGATGAATTGGCTGCGCAAATAGAGGTAAACGAATATGATTTGGTTGGGATTATGGAAACGTGGCTCAAGGATGGCCAAGGCTGGGAACTCAACATCCAGGGGTATTCGATGTTCAGGAAAGATAGGCAAAAAGGAAAGGGAGGAGGGGTAGCATTACTGGTTAAAGAAGGGATTAACACAATTATAATGAAGGATATTAGCTCTGATGATGTGGAATCTGTATGGGTAGAATTGAGAAATACTAAGGGGAAAAAAACATTAGTGGGAGTGGTATATAGACCTCCAAACACTAAGGCGGAGGTTGGGGATGGCATTAAAAGGGAAATTAAAGAAGCGTGCAATAAGGGCACAGCAGCCATCATGGGTGACTTTAATCTACATATAGATTGGGCTAACCAAATTAGTAACAATACTGTGGAGGAGGAATTCCTGGAGTGTTTACGGGATGGTTTCCTGGACCAATATGTCGAGGAACCAACCAGAGATCAGGCCATCTTAGACTGGGTATTATGTAATGAGAAAGGATTAATTAGCAATCTTGTTGTACGAGGCCCCTTGGGTCGGAGCGATCATAATATGATCGAATTCTTCATTAAGATGGAGAATGAAGTAGTTGACTCAGAAACTCGGGTCCTCAATTTAAATAAAGGAAACTACGATGGTCTGAGGAGCGAGTTGGGTAGGATTGATTGGGGAATGGCACTCAAAGGGTTGACGGTGGATAGGCAATGGCAAACATTCAAAGACCGAATGGATGAACTACAGAAGTTGTTCATCCCAGTTTGGCATAAAAATAAAACAAAAAAGGTGACTCAGCCGTGGCTAACGAGGGAAATTAGGGATAGCATAATATCCAAGGAGAGGACATACAAATTGGCCAGGAAAAGCAATAATCCTGAGGATTGGGAGCAATTTAGGATTCAACAAAGGAGGACAAAGGGATTAATTAAGAAAGGGAAAATAGAATATGAGAGTAAGCTTGCATGGAACATAAAAACTGACTGTAAAAGCTTTTATAGATATGTAAAGAGAAAAAGATTGGTGAAGTCAAACATAGGTCCCTTGCAATCAGAATCGGGGGAATTTATAATGGGGAGCAAAGAAATGGCAGACCAACTAAATACATATTTTGGTTCTGTCTTCACAAAGGAGGACACAAATAACCTCCCACAAATACCGTGGAACATAGGGTCTGATGAAAGGGTGGAACTGAAAGAAATCAGTATTTGTAGGGAAACGGTGTTAGGAAAATTGATGGGACTGAAGGCCGATAAATCCCCAGGGCCTCATAATCTACATCCCAGGGTAATTAAGGAAGTGGCCCTAGAAATAGTAGATGCATTGCTGGTCATCTTCCAGAACTCAATAGACTCTGGAACAGTACCCATGGATTGGAGGGTAGCTAATGTTACCCCACTGTTCAAAAAAGGTGGCAGAGAAAAAGCGGGGAAATATGGACCGGTAAGCCTGACATCGGTAGTGGGGAAAATGCTAGAGTCCATTATAAAAGATGTAATAGCAGAGCACTTGGAAAACAGTGACAGGATCGGACAAAGTCAACATGGATTTACAAAAGGTAAATCATGCTTGACTAATCTACTTTGTATTTTTTGAGGATGTAACTGGTAAAATAGATAAGGGAGAACCAGTGGATGTGGTGTATTTGGACTTTCAGAAGGCTTTCGATAAGGTCCCGCATAAGAGGTTAGCATGCAAAATTGAAGCACATGGGATTGGGGGCAAGGTATTGACTTGGATAGAGAACTGGTTGGCGGACAGAAAGCAAAGAGTTGGAATAAACGGGTTGTTTTCCGAGTGGCAGGCAGTGACTAGTGGGGTACTGCAAGGATCGGTCCTAGGACCCCAGCTGTTCACAATATATATTAATGATCTGGACGAGGGAATTGGATGTAATATCTCCAAATTTGCAGACGACACAAAGCTGGGTGGGAGGGTAGGCTGTGAGGAGGATGTCGTGAAACTCCAGTACGATTTGGACAGGTTGGGTGATTGGGCAGAAACATGGCAAATGCACTATAATGTGGATAAATGTGAGGTTATCCACTATGGTGGCAAAAACAGGAAGGCAGATTATTATTTGAATGGCAATAGATTGGGAGAAGGGGAAGTGCAAAGAGACCTGGGTGTTCTTGTGGAGCAGTCGCTAAAGGTAAGCATGCAGCTGCAGCAGGCGGTTAAGGCAAATGGTATGTTGGCCTTTGTAGCAAGAGGGTTTGAGTACAAGAACAAGGATGTCTTGCTGCAGTTGTACAGGGACTTGGTGAGGCTGCACCTTGAGTATTGTGTGCAGTTTTGGTCACCTTACCTGAGGAAGGACGTTCTTGCCATGGAGGGAGTGCAGCGAAGATTCACCAGGCTGATACCTGGGATGGCAGGAATGACGTACGAGGAGAGATTGTGTCGATTGGGCTTATACTCACTGGAGTTTGGAAGATTGAGAGGGGATCTCATCGAAACCTATAAAATTCTGTCAGGTCTGGACAGACTAGATGCAGAAAGAATGTTTCTGATGGCCGGGGAGCCCAGAACCAGGGGTCATAGTCTAAGGATAAGGGGTAAGCCATTTAGGACTGAAATGAGGAGGAATTTCTTCACCCAGAGAGTGGTGAACCTGTGGAATTCTCTGCCACAGAGGGCGGTGGAGGCCAGTTCATTAAATATATTCAAGAAAGAGTTGGATATATTTCTTGAGGCTAAAGGGATCAAGGGATATGGGGAGAAGGCAGGGACAGGGTACTGAATTTGGATGATCAGCCATGATCTCATTGAATGGCGGAGCAGGCTCGAGGGGCCGAATGGCCTACTCCTGCTCCTATCTTCTATGTTTCTATGTGGCACCTTATCAAATGTCTTTTGGAAATCCAAATATACTACTTCCACTGGTTCCCCTTTATCTACCCTGCTAGTTACATCCTCAAAAAATGAATAAATTTGTTAAACACTATTTCCCTTTCATAAAACCATGTTGACTCTGCCTAATCATGTTATGATTTTCTCAGTGCCCTGTTAACATTTCCTTAACAGTGGATTCCAGCATTTTCCCCGATGACTGATGTCAGGCTAACTGGTCTGTAGTTCCCCGTTTTTCTCTCTCTCCTTTCTTTAATAGCGGGGTTACATTTGTTTCCTTCCAATCCACTGGGACTGTTCTACAATCTAGGGAATTTTGGAAGCTCACAACCAATGCATCCACTATCTCTGCAGCCACCTCTTTTAGAACCCTAGGATGTTGGCTGTCAGGTCCAGAGGGTTTGTCGGCTTTTAGTCCCATTAGTTTCTCGAGTATTTTTTCTTTACTAATATTAATTACTTTAAGTTCCTCACTCATATTAGGCCCTTGGTTCCCCACTATTTTTGGTCTGCTTTTTGTGTCTTCTACTGTGAAGACAGATGCAATATATTCGTTTAACGTTTCTGCCATTTCCTTATTCCCCATTATAATTTCTCCTGACTCAGCCTCTAAAGGACCAATGCTTACTTTCATTAATCTCTCCCTTTTTACATACTTGTAGAAGCTCTTACAATCAGTTTTTATATTTCTTACTCATTTACTCTCATTCTATTTTCTCCCTTATCAATTTTTTGGTCATCCTTTGCTGGGTTCTAAAGCTCTCCCAATCCTACTATTCTTCGCAACATTATAAGCCTCTCCTTTTAATCTAATACTATCCTTAACTTCTTTAGCTAGCCACAGATGGATCACTTTTCCCGTAGAGTTTTTATTCCTCAATGGAGAATTTTGAATGCTTGCCACTGCTTATATCTTGTAATCTAATTTTCCAATCTACCTTAGCTAAATTGCCCCATAACTATGTAATTGACTTAAGCTTAAGACTCTTTTCTGACTCTAAAGTATTTCACACTCAAACTCAATGTGAAATTTTATCATATTATGATCACTCTTCCCCAGAGGATTCTTTACTATGAGATTCCTAAAAGTAGTGACGCAGGTTAACAAGGCCATAAAAAAAGCAAACCAAGCACTCGGGTTCATATCTAGAGGGAAGCAAAGAATTTATGTTAAACTTGTATAGAACCTTGATTAGATCACACTTGGAGTACTGCGTACAATTCTCCATATTATAAAAAGGATATAGAAGGACTGGAGAAGGCACAAAAAAGATTTACAAGGATGATAACAGAACTCAGAGGATATATCAGGAAATATTGAACAGACTGAGGCTCTTTTCTCTAGAAAAGTGAAGGCCGAGGGGTAATCTGATAAAAGCCTTTAAAATTAAGGTCTTTAGGGTAGACATAGTGAAGATGAGGGGGGAAGTCGAAATCTAGGAGCCATAAATATAAGATTCAAATAAGGAATTCAGGAGAAACTTCTTTACCCAGAGAGTGGTTAGAATGTGGAACTCGCTACCACAGGGAGTAGTTGAGGTGAATAGTATCGATGCATTTAAGGGGGAGCTAGATAAACACACGAGGGAGAAAGGAATCGAAGGATATGCTGATAGGGTGAGATGAAGAGGGTGGGAGGAGGCTCATGTGGAGCATAAACACCAGCAGAGACCTGTTGGGCTGAATGATAAGAGGGAGCTGTTCCGTTTGGACGGGCTTCACTTGAACCATGCTGGGGCTAGAGTCCTAGCAAATCAAATTACTAGGGCTGTAGAGAGGGCTTTAAACTAAATAGTGGTGGGGGGGGGGGGGGGAGGGGGCGGCGGAGACGATCCAGGTGAGCGGGAAAATAAAAAGTCAATGAGAAATGAGAAAACAATAGAGCAGGCGAGGGATGGGGGAAATAATAACCAGAGTGTGACAGGAAGGGACAGAGGGCTAGAAATTCATTGGGCTTTGCGCCCAGTTACCGCCCAAATAGGGTTTCTGCGCCAGTGTAAGAGGGTGCGCTGATATTCAGCGCTGCGGTAATGGCGGCGGTAGCCGGTAGCGCTGTGCCGACACCGATGACGTCATCGGTGTGCGCAGTGCCTCGGTTCCGCCCCACTTCCGGCCCAAACCCCATATTTAGTTGTGGCCGCCTCTTCTGCAGCGGCCGCAAACAGCGATTGAAAAACGGGGCCGTACTGCTGCGCTACTGGGGCGCTTTAAGGTGGAGGTACGGCCGGCCGCTTTTTCGGTGGCCGCCTGCCCGCACCTCCTTCCCCGGCCTCCTCCACCCACCCCCCCCCGCGGCATTGCCGGCTGCTTTCCGCGAGCCCGGCACTTCTCCATGGTGCCGGGCTCATTTGCCGGCACAATCCAGCGGCGATCTCGCTGTTGCAGGCACCTCCCCCTTAAGAGAAGGAGGAGGCCTGCAGTACCGCAGCCTGCCGCTCCGCAGCGGGTGGCGCAGCGGGGCCTACAGCGCAGAAATTCAGTTTCAGCACCCCAAGCGGGGGCGGGCACACCCTGGAATAGTGCCCGGTTCCAACTTGGGGCGCAAAAGCCGAATATCTGACGGGTGCACCTGGCTCCGTGCGCAGCGCTAACTTTTGGGCGTTAGCCTGCTGGCGGGCCTTAACTGAATTTCTAGGCCAGAATGTTTAAAAATAAGAGTGTAAGAGGAAAAAAAGGCCAAAACAAGGAAAAATGGTAAAAAGACAAAGTTAAAAGCTCTATATCTGAATGCACGCAGCATTCGTAACAAATGAGTTGATGGCACAGATACAAATGGGTATGATCTGATCGCCATTACAGAGACGTGGTTGTAAGGCGACCAGGGCTGGGAACTGAATATTCCAGGGTATTTGACAATTTGGAAAGATAGACAGAAAGGAAAGGGAGGTGGGGTGGGTTTGTTGGTAAAGGATGGGATCGGTGCAGTGGTGAGAAGTGATATTGGCTCAGAAGATCAAGAGGTAGAATCGGTTTGGGTGGAGATAAGAAATAATAAGGGGGAAAAAGTCTCTGGTGAGCGTAGTCTACAGGCCCCCGAACAGTAGCAATACTGTTGGACAGAGTATAAATCAACAAATAATGGAGGCCTGTAAAAAAGGTACGGTAATAATCATGAGTAATTTTAATCTCCATATTGATTGGACAAATCAAATTGGCCATGGTAGCCTGGAGGAGGAATTCATAGAGTGCATCCGGGATGTTTTCCTAGAACAGTATGTAATGGAATCAACCAGGGAGCAGGCTATCTTGGATCTGGTACTGTGTAATGAGACAGGATTAATAAATGATCTCATAGTAAAGGATCCTCTAGGAAAGAGTGATCATAGCATGGTTGAATTTCAAATTCAGTTGGAGGGTGAGAAAGTTGTATCCCAAACCAGTGTCCTGATCTTAAACAAAAGCAATTATAATGACATGAGGGCGGAACTGCCTAAAGTGGACTGGAAAAACAAATTAAAGGGTAAAAAAGTTGAAATGCAGTGGCGGACATTTAAGGAGATATTTCATAACTCTCAACAAAAATATATTCCAGTGAGAAAGAAAGATTTTAAGAGAAGGGAGCACCATCCGTGGCTAACTAAGGGAAGTAAAGGATGGTATCAAATTGAAAACGAAGGCATACAATGTTGCCAAGATTGGTGGGAGACCAGAGGATTGGGAAATTTTTAAAAACCAGCAAAGGATGACTAAAAAAATAATAAAGAGAGATGAATTATGAGAGTAAGCTGGCAAGAAATATTAAAACAGATAGTAAGAGCTTCTACAGGTATATAAAAAGGAAGAGAGTAGCTAAAGTAAACGTTGGTCCCTTAGAGGATGAGACTGGGGAATTAATAATGGGGAACGGGGAAATGGCAGAGACTCTGAACAAATATTTTGCATCTGTCTTCACTGTAGAAGACACTAACAACATCCCAATAATGGATAATCAAGGGGCCACAGGGAGTGGGGAACTAAAGACAATCACTATCACTAAGGAAATAGTACTCGGTAAAATAATGGGACTAAAAGATGACAAGTCCCCTGGACCAGATGGCCTGCATCCCAGGGTCTTAAAAGAAGTGGCTGCAGAGATGGTGGATGCATTGGTTGTAATATACCAAAATTCCCTGGACTCTGGAGAGGTCCCAGCGGATTGGAAAACCGCTAATGTAACACCCCTATTTAAGAAAGGAGGGAGACAGAAAGCAGGAAACTATAGACCAGCTAGCCAAACATCTGTCGTTGGGAAAATGCTGGAGTCCTTCATTAAGGAAGCAGTAGCAGGGCATTTGGAAAATCATAATACAGTCAAACAGAGTCAGCATGGTTTTAGGAAAGGGAAATCATGTTTAACAAACTTGCTGGAGTTCTTTGAGGATGTAACAAGCAGAGTGGACAAAGGTGAGCCAGTGGATGTGGTGTATTTGGATTTCCAGAAGGCATTCGATAAGGTGCCACATAAAAGGTTACTGCATAAGATAAGAGCTCACGGAGTTGAGGGTAATATATTAGTACGGATAGAGAATTGGCTAACTAACAGAAAGCAGAGAGTTGGGATAAATGGGTCATTGTCTGGTTGGCAAACGGTAACTAGTGGGGTGCCACAAGGATCAGTGCTGGGGCCCCAACTATTTACAATCTACATTAATGACTTGGATGAAGGGATCGAGTGTAATGTAGCCAAGTTTGCGGATGATACAAAGATGGGTGGGAAAGCAAGTTGTGCAGAGGACTCAAAGAACCTGCAAAGGGATATAGACAGGCTAAGTGAGTGGGCAAACATTTGGCAGATGGAGTATAATGTAGGAAAGTGCGAGGTTATCCACTTTGGCAGGAAAAATAAAAAAGCAAATTATTATTTAAATGGAGAGAGATTATAAAATGCTACAGTTCAGAGGGACCTGGGGGTCCTTGTGCACGAAACACAAAAAGTTAGCATGCAGGTACAGCAAGCAATCAGGAAGGCAAATGGAATGTTGGCCTTTATTGCAAGGGGGTTGGAGTATAAAAACAAGGAAGTCCTGCTACAACTGTACAGGGTATTGGTGAGACCACACCTGGAGTACTGCGTACAGTTTTGGTCTCCTTATTTAAGGAAGGATATACTTGCATTGGAGGTGGTTCAGAGACGATTCACTCGGTTAATTCCAGAGATGAGGGGGTTGACTTGTGAGGAAAGGTTGAGCAGGTTGGGCCTATACTCACTGGAGTTTAGAAGAATGAGAGGTGATCTTATTGAAACATATAAGATACCGAGGGGGCTCGACAGGGTAGATGCAGAGAGGATGTTTCCCTCATGGGGAAATCTAGAACGCGGGGGCACAGTCTCAGAATAAAGGGTCGCCGTTTTAGAACTGAGATGAGGAGGAATTTCTTCTCACAGAGGGTTGTAAATCTGTGGAATTCTCTGCCCCAGAGAGCGGTGGGGTCATTACATTTAAGGTGGAGATAGACAGATTTTTGCATGATAAGGGAGTGAAGAGTTATGGGGAGCGGGCTGGGAAGTGGCTTTGAGCCCAAGATCAGCCATGATCTTATTGAATGGCGGAGCAGGCTCGAGGGGCCAAGGGGCCTATTCCTGCTCCTAGTTCTTATGGCCTGTTTCTCTGCTGTACATTCCATGCAACTTGGCTGCAGTTATTACAGTGACAACATTTCGAGAGGACTTCATTGGCTGTAAAGTGCTTTGGGACGTCCTAAGGACGTGAAAGGCGCTATATAAATGCAAGTTCTTTGTTTCTTTATTTCTTTGAAGTGTGCTGAGTGCGATGGTCTATCGATTCGGATTCTGCCAAAGTCAGACAAACCCAGAGAAGCACTGAGAAACGGCACGGCCATTTATAAAATGAAAAGTAAACTTTAATGAACCCTGGAGCACAAAATATACGTCTTTGGTTGTACAAATTCACTAGTTCCAGTCTGAGATGAGCTGTCAGCCCCAGAGGAAGCAGCGAGCTGCTCCTGTTCACTGTAGTGACCGGGGCTCTCTCCTGTCCCCAGGGATCGCCCCTAGATATCTCCATCCAGTTTCGCAATTCAAAAATCAAACCCAGCGGAGGAACATTCTCAGACTGTCCTGATCACTCAGGATCCGGTGAGGGACTGAAAAATCCTTCCGCAAATAACCCCCCCCAAATAATTTCTATCAAATTCACCCCATTAGCAGCACATACAAACCTAAGTGGATCTGGAACAGAGAGCAGTCAGCAAATATATCTATCGCCCCTCGCACCCTGTCACTGGGGGAAGGGGGCGATACACAGAGCCCCAGGACCCCTCATACCCTGTCACTGGGGGAAGGGGGCGATACACAGAGCCCCAGGACCACTCATTGCCCCTCGCACCCAGTCACTGGGGGAAGGGGGCGATACACAGAGCCCCAGGACCACTCATTGCCCCTCGCACCCAGTCACTGGGGGAAGGGGGTGATACACAGAGCCCCAGGATCCCCCATTGCCCCTCACACCCTGTCACTGGGGGAAGGGGGCGGTACACAGAGCCCCAGGACCACTCATTGCCCCTCGCACCCAGTCACTGGGGGAAGGGGGCGATACACAGAGCCCCAGGACCCCCCATTGCTCCGCCCACTCTGGTAGCGGCCCACGGCCTTCCTCCCGATCATGGACTCCCAATTCTCAGAGAGCAACTTCTGTAATTGGTTCAGAGGACTCCACCATCGTGTCCCGTGACCTGCCTGTGAAGGTCATGACCTGGTGACCCCGGCAATGCCCGAAGGAGACGCCCGCGAGTTGAGTGTCCTCAATTGGCGAGACCCTCCCCCTCAGCCTGTCCATTAGTTACTGACTGTAGAGTCCGCCCCCGATCCACCCAGGGCTGAATCCAGGGTCTCGGAGCAGCCTCGGACCCTGATATATTATTAGTGTTACACATGGTTCCCCCCACCCTCCATAGAGAGGCTGCCTCAGTCCGTTCATCACCGCCCCCCCATCCCCCAACAGCGTAGAGGGGGGACCGAGGGGAAGCAGTTCTTCTTGGTTGCATCTAGTCCCCGATTCACAGCTCCGTCAGCCTGGTTCTCCTTGGCTGCTGATTCACTCCTCTCCATTGGGGACTGTCGGCTTTGACGTGATGCTGAGTAGGAGGCTCGGCCGGGGGCTTGTGGTTCATGCTGCCCCCACCCCTACACCTCTGTCCCTCCCCCGCCCACCCCCCCCACCAAGCTCCGGCTGGAAGCCGGGTCCTATCCCATGCTGTGCTCCATCCGGTTTATTAACTACACCCCCAGACGCACAATCTGCCACCACTAGGATCAGACTGCAGCCCCCATATCCTGCTGGCCAGGCAAGGGGGGAGATCTGCAGCCCAGTATCAAACTACGAGAGGCGGCTTAGGGCCTCTAACCCCATCCCCCACACCCCCCCACTTCCTCATTAAAAACCGTACAAAATCCTACAGGATTAGTCTCTGCCGAAATTAAAATCCAATTCACCTAAAAACAGAAAAAGAACACAGAGTCTGTCAGAAGCGAAGTGCGAGCGAGGGCACTCGGTGCTGGAAGGGCGACGGGTCCTTTGCCTGCGCTCTGCTCACGTGGGCACTGTGGTCTCCGCACTCCGCGGGAGAGGCTGCAGCGGGCGCTTGTGGCTGTATGTGGCGGCATTGCCCAGTGCTGTCAGTGTTGGCAATGGGCGGTCGTTTCCTGGATCCTCCCCATCCTCACCGAGCCGGGTGCCTGAGAAAGCGAGAGGGGGAGAGCAGAGCAGTTAGAGAAGGTCAAAGGGCAGCTCGGGCCAACAGAGCAAAGAGAGCTGGGGTCCCGGGGTTGGGGGGGGGGGGCGGTATGGGGGTACCGGGGTGGGGGGAGGTACAGGGGTCCCGGGGTGGGTAGGGGTGTTCCGGGGTGGGGGGCGGTACAGGGATCTCGGGGTGGGGGGGCTGTAGGGGGGTCCCGGGGCGGGGGAGTACGGGGGTCTCGGGGTGGGGGGGTACGGGGGTCTCGGGGTGGGGGGGGGGGGGGGAGGAGAGGAGTACGGGGGTCCAGCACAGTTACTGTCTCCCAGAGTTTATTGGTGACTGAGATCACTCTGGGTTAATCTACATAATGTTTACTTACATAGCACATCATCAAAACATCTTATAAACAAATTAATTACTTGAAGTGTTAAGTAATTAGCTGTTATGTGGGCAAATGCGGCAGCCATTTTGTACACAGCAAGAGCTCACAAACCAATTACTGATGAGTTAACCTGTTTCTGGCAGTGTTGGTTAAGGGAGAAAAATTGGCCAGGACACCAGCAGAACTCCCTGCTCTTCCAGTGCGGACATGTTGCTGAATAGGCTGATGGAGTCTTGGTTTAATGTCTCCTCTGAAGAGGGGCTGAAGGAGGTTACAGAGTTAGGGAGGGGCGAGGCCACGAAGGGATCTGAACACGAGGATGAGAATTCAAGGTGTTGCTGGACCGGGAGCCAGGGGGTGATGGGTGAGCGGGACTTGGTGTGAGTTAGGTCACGGGCAGCAGAGTTTTGGATGAGCTGAAGGTTGCAGAGGGTGCAAGGTGGGAGGCCGACCTGGAGAGTGTTGGAACAGTCGAGTCTGGAGGTTACAAAGGTATGGAGGAGGGTTTCAGCAGGTGAGTTGAGGCGGGGGTGGAGACGGGTGACGTTACGAATGTGGAAAGTAGGCGGTCTCGGTGATGGAGAGGATACGTGGCCGGAAGCTCAGCTCAGGGTCAAATGTGACACCAAGGTTGTGAGCGGTTTGGTTCAGCCTCAGACAGTGGTCAGGGAGAGGGATGGAGTCGGTGGCTAGGGAACAGAATTTGTGCCGTGGACCGAAGACGATGGCTTCAGTCTTCCCATAAATATGGCTCATCCAGGACTGGATATTGGGGGGAGGTGGCGGGGACGGGGGGAGGTGGCGGGGGGGGGGAGGTGGCGGGGACGGGGGGGTGGTGGTGGTGGCGGGGGGGTGGAGGTGGCAGGGACGGGGGAGGTGGCGGGGGGGGGAGGTGGCGGGGGGGGGAGAGGTGGCGGGGGGGAGGGGGGAGGTGGTGGGGACGGGGGGGAGGTGGCGGGGACGGGGGGGGTGGAGGTGGCGGGGACGGGGGGAGGTGGCGGGGACGGGGGGAGGTGGCGGGGGGGGGGGGAGGTGGCGGGGACGGGGGGGGGGGGAGGTGGCGGGGACGGGGGGAGGTGGCGGGGGGGGGACGGGGGGAGGTGGCGGGGACAGGGGGGGGAGGTGGCGGGGACGGGGGGGGAGGTGGCGGGGGCGGGGGGGAGGTGGCGGGGGGGGCGGGGACGGGGGGAGGTGGCGGGGGGGGGGGGGGGGGGGGGGAGGGTCAGTTAGTTTTTATGTTCCCTGAAAGCTTACTCTCATACACTATTTTCCCCTTCTTAATTAATCCCTTTGTTCTCCTTTGCTGAACCCTAAATTGCCACTCCCGCTAGTTGTGTGTTAGGGACATGCTGAAGGCAGTGTTCAGGTGAAACACCACAAGGATCATCCAATTCGCTCCCCCATCTCACCACAGGCACCGTGCACACACAAATAGAAGGGGTATATCCCACCCTGTATCCTCAGCTCCTTAAAGCAGCGATTCTTCTGAATCAATAGAACCAACAAAGTGTCAGAGGGACTGGCTATCAGAGTGAGCAGAGTTCTGACTACGGGGATACAGACCTCCCTGCCATCAAATCCCACCAAGTGAGCAGGCCAGGAGTGACTCCCCTTGCTCAATCTTCACCCGGAGTTCGGGGAATGGGTCTTCAGCCAGAGTTCGGGGAATGGGTCTACACCCGGAGTTCGGGGAATGGGTCTTCACCCGGAGTTTGGGGAATGGGTCTTCACCCGGAGTTCGGGGAATGGGTCTACACCCGGAGTTCGGGGAATGGGTCTACACCCGGAGTTCGGGGAATGGGTCTACACCCGGAGTTCGGGGAATGGGTCTACACCCGGAGTTCGGGGAATGGGTCTACACCCGGAGTTCGGGGAATGGGTCTACACTCGGAGTTCGGGGAATGGGTCTACACCCGGAGTTCGGGGAATGGGTCTACACCCGGAGTTCGGGGAATGGGTCTACACCCGGAGTTCGGGGAATGGGTCTACACCCGGAGTTCGGGGAATGGGTCTACACCCGGAGTTCGGGGAATGGGTCTACACCCGGAGTTCAGGGAATGGGTCTTCACCCGGAGTTCGGGGAATGGGTCTACACCCGCAGTTCGGGGAATGGGTCTACACCCGGAGTTCGGGGAATGGGTCTACACCCGGAGTTCGGGGAATGGGTCTACGCCCGGAGTTCGGGGAAAGGGTCCACGCCCGGAGTTCGGGGAATGGGTCTACACCCGGAGTTCGGGGAATGGGTCTACACCCGGAGTTCGGGGAATGGGTCTACGCCCGGAGTTCGGGGAATGGGTCTACGCCCGGAGTTCGGGGAATGGGTCTACGCCCGGAGTTCGGGGAATAGGTCTACACCCGCAGTTCGGGGAATGGGTCTACACCCGCAGTTCGGGGAATGGGTCTACACCCGGAGTTCGGGGAATGGGTCTACACCCGGAGTTCGGGGAATGGGTCTACACCCGGAGTTCGGGGAATGGGTCTACACCCGGAGTTCGGGGAATGGGTCTACACCCGGAGTTCGGGGAATGGGTCTACACCCGGAGTTCGGGGAATGGGTCTACACCCGGAGTTCAGGGAATGGGTCTTCACCCGGAGTTCGGGGAATGGGTCTACACCCGCAGTTCGGGGAATGGGTCTACGCCCGGAGTTCGGGGAATGGGTCTACGCCCGGAGTTCGGGGAATGGGTCTACGCCCGGAGTTCGGGGAAAGGGTCCACGCCCGGAGTTCGGGGAATGGGTCTACACCCGGAGTTCGGGGAATGGGTCTACACCCGGAGTTCGGGGAATGGGTCTACGCCCGGAGTTCGGGGAATGGGTCTACGCCCGGAGTTCGGGGAATGGGTCTACGCCCGGAGTTCGGGGAATAGGTCTACACCCGCAGTTCGGGGAATGGGTCTACACCCGCAGTTCGGGGAATGGGTCTACACCCGGAGTTCGGGGAATGGGTCTACACCCGGAGTTCGGGGAATGGGTCTACACCCGGAGTTCGGGGAATGGGTCTACACCCGGAGTTCGGGGAAAGGGTCCACACCCGGAGTTCGGGGAATAGGTCTACACCCCAGAGTTCGGGGAATTGGTCTACAGCGGGATTCAGTGAATGGGCCATTACTGGGTCTTCACCGACTTCTCAATCAGCCACCGTGACTCTGCTGTTTGGGACCGTACTGAAGGTGCTCAAAGTTGTAAAATGCAGGCGTAGTAGAAACTTCCCATGGCCAAGCCACTCTCCGAACCCCACTCTATCCGGGAGAACGGGAGAGCTCTCACCTGAAGTGTTGCCGTCATCCATGTACACCAGGTCATCCGTGAGGTCTGGAGACTAAATAAAGGAAAAGCACAGCATTAGATTTAACACCAGCTGGTCCCGGGCACCTCTCCACTGACAGAAAGAGACTGTTACATCTGTCAGAGACACACAGAGTTTGGCCCCTGATCGTTCAACTGTGGAGCGCTCCCTCAGTACCGCCCCTCCAACAGTGCGGCGCTCCCACAGTACTGCCCCTCCGACAGTGCAGCACTCCCTCAGTACTGCCCCTCCGACAGTGCTGCCCCTCCAACAGTGCAGCGCTCTTTCAGTGCTGCGCCTCCGACAGTACAGTACTCTCTCAGTACAGCACTCCCTCAGTACTTCATTAAGATCGAGAATGAAGTAGTTGACTCAGAGACTAGGGTCCTCAATTTAAATAAACGAAACTACGATGGTCTGAGGCGCGAGCTGGGTAGGATTGATTGGGGAATGTCACTCCAAGGGTTGACGGTGGATAGGCAATGGCAAACATTCAAAGACCGCATGGATGAACTACAGAATTTGTTCATTCCTTTTTGGCATAAAAATAAAACAAAAAAGGTGATTCAACCATGGCTAACAAGGTAAATTAGGGATAGCATAAGATCCAAGGAGAGGACATATAAATTGGACAGAAAAAGCAGTAAACCTGAGGATTGGGAGCAGTTTAGGATTCAACAAAGGAGGACAAAGGGATTAATTAAGAGGGGGAAAATAGAGTATTAGAGTAAGCTTGCAGGGAACATAAAAACTGAATGTAAAAGCTTTTATAGATATGTGAAGAGAAAAAGATTGAAGTCAAGCGTAGGTCCCTTGCAGTCAGAATCAGGGGAATTTATAATGGGGAACAAAGAAATGGCAGACCAATTAAATACATATTTTGGTTCTGTCTTCACAAAGGAGGACACAAATAACCTCCCAGAGATGTCGGGGAGCATAAGGTCTGATGAAAGGGAGGAACTGATAGAAATCAGTATTTGTAGGGAAATGGTGTTAGGGAAATTGACGGGAATGAAGGCCGATGAATCCCCAGGGCCTGATAATCTACATCCTAGGGTACTTAAGGAAGTGGCCCTAGAAATAGTAGATGCATTGCTGATCATCTTCCAACATTCGATGGAATCTGGAACAGTACCCATGGATTGGAGGGTAGCTAATGTTACCCCACTATTCAAAAAAGGTGGTAGAGAGAAAACGGGGAATTACAGACCGGTAAGCCTGACATCGGAAGTGGGGAAAATGCTAGAGTCCATTATAAAAGATGTAATAGCAGAGCACTTGGAAAACAGTGACAGGATCGGACAAAGTCAACATGGATTTACAAAAGATAAATCGTGCTTGACTAATCCACTGGAATTTTTTGAGGACGTAACTGGTAAAATAGATAAGGGAGAACCAGTGGATGTGGTGTATTTGGACTTTCAGAAGGCTTTCGATAAGGTCCCGCACAAGAGATTAGCGTGTAAAGTTAAGGCACATGGGATTGGGGGCAAGGTATTGGCTTGCATAGAGAACTGGTTGGCAGACAGAAAGCAAAGAGTTGGAATAAACGGGTCTTTTTCTGAGTGGCAGGCAGTGACTAGTGGGGTACCGCAGGGATCTGTCCTTGGACCCCAGCTATTCACAATATATATTAATGATCTAGATAAGGGAACTAGATGTAATATCTCCAAGTTTGCAGACGACACAAAGCTGGGTGGGCGTGTGTGCTGTGAGGAGGATGCCGAGAAACTCCAGTATGATTTGGACAGGTTGGGTGATTGGGCAGATGCATGGCAGATGCAATATAATGTGGATAAATGTGAGATTATCCACTTTGGTGGCAAAAACAGGAAGGCAGATTATTATCTGAATGGCAATAGATTGGGAGAAGGGGAAGTGGAACCAAACCTGGGTGTCCTTGTGTACCAGTCGCTGAAGGTAAGCATGCAGGTGCAGCAGGCGGTTAAGAAGGCAAATGGTATGTTGGCCTTCGTAGCGAGAGGGTTTGAGTACAGGAACAAGGATGTCTTGCTGCAGTTGTACAGGGCCTTGGTGAGACCACATCTTGAGTATTGTGTGCAGTTTTGGTCACCTTATCTGAGGAAGGATGTTCTTGCCATGGAAGCAGTTCAGCGAAGATTCACCAGGCTGATACCTGGGATGGCAGGAATGACGTATGAGAAGAGATTGGGTCGATTGGGCTTCTACTCGCTGGAGTTTAGAAGAATGAGAGGGGATCTCATTTATAAAATTCTGACAGGACTGGACAGACTAGATGCAGGAAGGATGTTCCCGATGGTCGGGGAGTCCAGAACTAGGGGTCACAGTCTAAAGATAAGGGTTAAGCCATTTAGGACTGAAATGAGGAGGAATTTCTTCACCCAGAGAGTGGTGAACCTGTGGAATTCTCTACCACAGAAGGCAGTAGAGGCCAATTCATTAAATATATTCAAGAAGGAGTTGAATATATTTCTTAAGGCTAAAGAGATCAAGGGGTATTCTTATTGAAACATATAAGATTGTGAAGGGGTTGGATCGGGTGGATGCGGGGAAGATGTTCCCGATGATGGGTGAAACTAGAACTAGGGGGCATAGTCTTAGAATAAGGGGCTGCTCTTTCAAAACTGAGATGAGGAGGAACTACTTCACTCAGAGGGTGGTAGGTCCATGGAATATGCTGCCCCAAAAAGCTGTAGAAGCTACATCATTACATAAATTTAAAACAGAAATAGACAGTTTCCTAGAAGTAAAGGGAATTAAGGGTTACAGGGAGCAGGCAGGAATTTGGACATGAGTCTAGGTTTGGATCGGTCATGGCCCTGTGGGTAGCGGAGCGGGCCCAGGGGCCGTGTAGCCTGATCCTGCTCCTATTTCGTGTGTCTAATTCTGTTAGATTCAGGAGATGGTTCTGTGATAGTGGATTGGCGGTTAGGATCAGATCAGCCATGATCTTATTGAATGGCGGAGCAGGCTTGAGGGGCCGAATGGCCTCCTCCTGCTCCTATCTTCTATGTTTCTATGACCCTCCGACCGTGCGGCGCCCCCTCAGTACTGACCCGCCGACAGTGCAGCGCTCCCTCAGAACTGACCCTCCGACAGTGCAGTACTTACTCAGTACTGCGCCTCCGACAGTGCGGCGCTCCCTCAGTACTGCGCCTCCGACAGTGCGGCGCTCCCTCAGTACTGCCCCTCCGACCGTGCTGCGCTCCCTCAGTACTGCCCCTCCGACAGTGCGGCGCTCCCTCAGTACTGCCCCTCCGACCGTGCTGCGCTCCCTCAGTACTGCCACTCCGACAGTGCGGCACTCCCTCAGTACTGTCCCTCTGACAGTGCAGCGCTCCCTCAGTACTGACCCTCCGACCGTTAAGCGCTCCCTCAGTACTGACCCTCCGACAGTGCAGCGCTCCCTCAGTGCTGACCCTCCGACAGTGCAGCGCTCCCTCAGTACTGTACCGTAGTATCAGCTTAGACTCGTTGAGCTGTTTCATAGACACATAGAAGATACGAGCAGGAGTAGGCCATTCGGCCCTTCGAGCCTGCTCCGCCATTCAATGAGATCATGGCTGATCATCCAAATTCAGTACCCTGTCCCTGCCTTCTCCCCATATCCCTTGATCCCTTTAGCCTTAAGAAATATATCCAACTCCTTCTTGAATATATTTAATGAACTGGCCTCCACCGCCCTCTGTGGCAGAGAATTCCACAGGTTCACCACTCTCTGGGTGAAGAAATTCCTGCTCATTTCAGTCCTAAATGACTTACCCCTTATCCTTAGACTATGACCCCTGGTTCTGGAGCCCCCGGCCATCGGAAACATCCTTCCTGCATCTAGTCTGTCCAGGCCTGACAGAATTTTATAGGTTTCGATGAGATCCCCTCTCAATCTTCTAAACTCCAGTGAGTATAAGCCCAATCGACACAATCTCTCCTCATACGTCATTCCTGCCATCCCAGGTATCAGCCTGGTGAATCTTCGCTGCACTCCTTCCATGGCAAGAACGTCCTTCCTCAGATAAGGCGACCAAAACTGCACACAATACTCAAGGTGCGGTCTCACCAAGGCCCTGTACAACTGCAGCAAGGCATCCTTGTTCCTGTACTCGAACCCTCTTGCTACGAAGGTCAACATACAATTTACCTTCTTAACCATCTGCTGCACCTGCATGCTTGCCTTCAGCGACTGGTGCACAAGAACACCCAGGTCTCTTTGCACTTCCCCTTCTCCCAATCTATTGCCATTCAAATAATAATCTGCCTTCCTGTTTTTGCCACCAAAGTGGATAACCTCACATTTATCCACATTATAGTGCATTTGCCATGTTTCTGCCCAATCACCCAACCTGTCCAAATCGTACTGGAGTTTCACGACATCCTCCTCACAGCATACCCTCCCACCCAGCTTTGTGTCGTCTGCAAATTTGGAGATATTACATCCAATTCCCTCGTCCAGATTATTATTGTATATTGTGAACAGCTGGGGTCCTTGGACCGATCCTTGCGGTACCCCACTAGTCACTGCCTGCCATTCGGAAAACAACCCGTTTATTCCAACTCTTTGCTTTCTATCTGCAAACCAGTTCTCTATCCAACTCAATACCTTGCCCCCAATCCCATGTGCCTTAATTTTGCACGCTAATCTCTTATGCAGGACCTTATCGAAAGCCTTCTGAAAGTCCAAATACACCACATCCACTGGTTCTCCCTTATCTATTTTACCAGTTACATCCTCAAAAAATTCCAGTAGAATAGTCAAGCACGATTTACCTTTTGTAAATCCATGTTGACTTTGTCCGATCCTGTCGCTGCTTTCCAAGTGCTCTGCTATTACATCTTTTATAATGGACTCTAGCATTTTCCCCACTACTGATGTCAGGCTTACCGGTCTATAATTCCCTGCTTTTTCTCTACCACCTTTTTTGAATAGTGGGGTAACATTAGCTACCCTCCAATCCATGGGTACTGTTCCAGAGTCTATCGAGTTCTGGAAGATGACCAGCAATGCATCTACTATTTCTAGGGCCACTTCCTTGTAGATTATCAGGCCCTGGGGATTTATCGGCCTTCAGTCCCATCAATTTTCCTAACACCATTTCCCTACAAATACTGATTTCTTTCAGTTCCACCCTTTCATCAGACCCTATGTTCCCCGGCATCTCTGGGAGGTTATTTGTGTCCTCCTTTGTGAAGATAGAACCAAAATATGTATTTAGTTGGTCTGCCATTTCTTTGTTCCCCATTATAAATTCCCCTGATTCTGACTGCAAGGGACCTACGCTTGACTTCACCAATCTTTTTCTCTTCACATATCTATAAAAGCTTTTACAGTCAGTTTTTATGTTCCCTGCAAGCTTACTCTCATATTCTATTTTCCCCTTCTTAATTAATCCCTTTGTCCTCCTTTGTTGAATCCTAGGCTGCTCCCAATCCTCAGGATTATTGCTTTTTCTGGCCAATTTATATGTCCTCTCCTTGGGTCTTATGCTATCCCTAATTTCCCTTGTTAGCCACGGTTGAGTCACCTTTTTTGTTTTATTTTTATGCCAAACTGGGATGAACAAATTCTGTAGTTCATCCATTCGGTCTTTGAATGTTTGCCATTGCCTATCCACCGTCAACCCTTTGAGTGACATTCCCCAATCAATCCTACCCAACTCGCTCCTCAGACCATCGTAGTTTCCTTTATTTAAATTGAGGACCCTAGTTTCTGAGTCAACTACTTCATTCTCCATCTTAATGAAGAATTCGATCATATTATGATCACTCCGACCCAAGGGGCCTCGTACAACAAGATTGCTAATTAATCCTTTCTCATTACATAATACCCAGTCTAAGATGGCCTGATCTCTGGTTGGTTCCTCGACATATTGGTCCAGGAAACCATCCCGTAAACACTCCAGGAATTCCTCCTCCACAGTATTGTTACTAATTTGGTTAGCCCAATCTATATGTAGATTAAAGTCACCCATGATGACTGCTGTGCCCTTATTGCACGCTTCTTTAATTTCCCTTTTAATGCCATCCACAACCTCCGCCTTACTGTTTGGAGGTCTATCTACCACTCCCACTAACGTTTTCTGCCCCTTAGTATTTCTCAATTCTACCCATACAGATTCCACATCATCAGAGCTAATATCCTTCCTTACAATCGTGTTAATCCCTTCTTAAACCAGTAATGCTACCCCACCTCCCTTTCCTTTTTGCCTATCTTTCCTGAATATCGAATACCCCTGGATGTTGAGTTCCTAGCCTTGGCCATCCTTGAGCCACGTTTCCATAATCCCAACCAAATCATATCCGTTTACCTCTATTTGCGCAGCCAATTCATCCACCTTATTACGAATGCTCCTCGCATTAAGACACAAAGCCTTCACGCTTGTTTTTTTAACGCTCTTAGACCTATTAGAATTATTCTTTACTGTGGCCACGTTTGATTTAAACCGTTGATTTTTCTGACTGCCACTTTTGTTTTTCTCCTTCCTATCTTTTGCTTTTATCCTTGTTTCCCTTTCCTCTGTCTCCCTGCTCAGGTTCCCAACCCCCTGCCATTTTAGTTTAAACACTCCCCCTAGGACATCGGTTCCAGCCCTGCCCAGGTGCAAACCATCCGGTTTGAACTGGTCCCACCTCCCCCAGAACCGGTTCCAATGTCCCAGGAACTTGAATCCCTCCCCCTTGCACCATTCCTCTAGCCACGTATTCATCTGAAATATCCTTCTATTTTAACTCTGACTAGCACGTGGCACTGGTAGCAATCCTGAGATTACTACCTTTGAGGTCCTATTTTTTAATTTACCTCCTAACTCCCTATATTCCGCTTTTAGGACCTCATCCTGCTTTTTACCTATATCGTTTCACTCCAGGTTGCTGTTCGCAATCCGTGGCGGAGATGATGTGCGCTCAGTGCTCCTCTGCGCGATGTAGAGGGACATCGAGTTACATGGATTGTGCAGCACAGAAACAGGTCATTCAGCCCAACTGCTCCGTGCCGGTGTTTCTGCTCCACACCAGCCTCCTCCCACCCCTCTTCATCTCACCCCATCACCATATCCTTCTAATTCTTTCTCCCTCGTGTGTTTATCCAGCTTCCCCTTAAATGCATCGATACTATTCGCCTCAACCACTCCCTGTGGTAGCGAGTTCCACAGTTTCAACACTCTCTGGGTAAAGAAGTTTCTCCTGAATTTCCTATTGGATTTATTAGTGACGATCTTATATCGATGGCCCCTGGTTCTGGTCTCCCCCACAAGTGGAAACATCTTCTCTACGTCTACCCATAATCTTCAAGACCTGTGTCAGGTCTCAACAACAACAACTTGTATTTATATAGCGTCTTTAACGTTGTAAAACGTCCCAAGCCCCTTCACAGGAGTGATTATCAAACAAGATTTGACACCGAGCCACATAAGGAGATATTAGGACAGGTGACCAAAAGCTTGGTTAAGGAAGTAGGTTTTAAGGAGCTTCTAAATGGTGGAGAGAGAGGTAGAGAGGTTTAGGGAGGGAATTCCAAAGGTTAGGGCCTAGGCAGCTGGAGGCACGGCCGCCAATGGCGGAGCGATTAAAATCGGGGCCAGAATTGGAGGAGCGCAGAGATCTCGGAGCATTGTAGGGCTGGAGGAGGTTAGGGAGGGGCGAGGCCATGGAGGGATTTGAACAGGAGGATGAGGATTCTTAAACTGAGGCGTTGCCGGATCGGAAGCCAATGTAGGTGAACGAGCACAGGGGTAATGGGAGGGTGGGACTTATTCCGAGTTAGGATACGGGCAGCAGTTTTGGATGAGCTCAAGTTTATGGAGTGTGGAAGATGGGAGGGAGAGCATTGGAATAGTCAAGTCTAGAGGTAACAAAGACATGGATGAGGGTTTCAGCAGCAGATAAGCTGAGGCAGGGGCGGAGTCAGGCAATGTTACGGAGGTGGTCCTGGTGATGGAGAGGATATGGGGTTGGAAACTCATCTCAGGGTCAAATACGACACCAGGGTTGCGAAGTGTCTGGTTCAGCCTCAGACAGTGGTCAGGGAGAGGGATGGAGTCCGTAGTTAGGGAGCAGAGTTTTTGGCGGGGACCAAAGACAATGGCTTCATTCTTCCCAATATTTAGTCGGAGGAAGTTTCTGCTGTCGGACAAGCAGTATGACAAATCAGAGGCAGTGGAGGGGTCGAGAGAAGTGATGGTGAGGTGGAGCTGGGGGTTGTCAGCCTACATGTGGAACCTGACATTGTGTTTTTGATGATGTCGCTGAGGGGCAGCGTGAGCCTTGGGGACTCTGGAGGTAGTGATATGGGAGCAGGAAGGGAAGCAATTGCAGGTGATTCTCTGGCTATGACGAGATAGATAAGAATGGAACCAGGCGAGTGCAGTCCCACCTCTCAGTCTTCTCTTTTCTAGCGAGATGCACCCCAGCCTGTTCAGCCTTTTGAGCATCCAGAAATGCTGAAATTCATTCCAAGCCCTCAGTGCCTGATCCACCAGAGCCCCAGGAATACAACACCAACAAGCACATGCCAATCCAACCCACAGGACACCAAGAGATCCCTCCACAAAGCAATAGTGAACAGGAAGGCCCTGACCCCATGACCGTTAGCATGCTCTCCCTTAGCAGCATGCTGAAAGAAGCAATGCCCCGTCCCGTAACACAGCACGCTGAACAATGCAAGGGCCAAGAGGCATCTGGCTGGAACCACGATGGCACTGGTGAGGCACGCAGCATGCAGCCGGTACCTGGATATCGTAAACTGGTTTGGAAGATGGGATAGCTGCAAACTGCCGGTAATCAAACTTCTTTTCTGACCAGGACTGTAAGGTACAGTAAAGAGGAGTGAGAACAGGACAGAGTAACATCCAACACTGCTCTGTGGGTGGAAGAGGTTAGAAAGATGCAAAGATCACACACGCACACAGACAAATACTGGCTCGCGGGCAAACACAGGCTCGCGCGCAAACATGTGAGTGAAGAGAGACACGGGGAGAGAGAGCGGGGGACGGGGGGAGAGAGCGGGGGACGGGGAGAGAGAGAGCGGGGGACGGGGGAGAGAGAGCGGGGGACGGGGGAGAGAGAGCGGGGGACGGGGGAGAGAGAACGGGGGACGGGGGAGAGAGAGCGGGGACGGGGAGAGAGAGCGGGGACGGGGGAGAGAGAGCGGGGGACGGAGAGAGAGCGGGGACGGGGGAGAGAGAGCGGGGACGGGGAGAGAGAGCGGGGACGGGAGAGAGAGAGCGGGGGACGGGGAGAGAGAGCGGGGGACGGGGGGAGAGAGAGCGGGGGACGGGGGAGAGAGAGCGGGGGACGGGGGGAGAGAGAGCGGGGGACGGGGGGAGAGAGAGCGGGGGACGGGGGAGAGAGAGCGGGGACGGGGGGAGAGAGAGCGGGGGACGGGGGGAGAGAGAGCGGGGGACGGGGGGAGAGAGAGCGGGGGACGGGGGGAGAGAGAGCGGGGGACGGGGGGAGAGAGAGCGGGGGACGGGGGGAGAGAGAGCGGGGGACGGGGAGAGAGAGCGGGGGACGGGGGAGAGAGAGCGGGGGACGGGGAGAGAGAGCGGGGGACGGGGAGAGAGAGAGCGGGGGACGGGGAGAGAGAGAGCGGGGGACGGGGAGAGAGAGAGCGGGGGACGGGGGAGAGAGAGCGGGGGACGGGGGGAGAGAGAGCGGGGACGGGAGAGAGAGCGGGGGACGGGGGAGAGAGAGCGGGGGACGGGGAGAGAGAGCGGGGGACGGGGGGAGAGAGAGCGGGGGACGGGGGAGAGAGAGCGGGGGACGGGGGAGAGAGAGCGGGGGACGGGGGAGAGAGAGCGGGGGACGGGGAGAGAGCGGGGACGGGGAGAGAGAGCGGGGGACGGGGAGAGAGAGCGGGGGACGGGGGAGAGAGAGCGGGGGACGGGGAGAGAGAGCGGGGGACGGGAGAGAGAGCGGGGGACGGGGAGAGAGAGCGGGGGACGGGGAGAGAGAGCGGGGGACGGGAGAGAGAGCGGGGACGGGGAGAGAGAGCGGGGGACGGGGAGAGAGAGCGGGGGACGGGGAGAGAGAGCGGGGGACGGGGAGAGAGAGCGGGGACGGGGAGAGAGAGCGGGGGACGGGGAGAGAGAGCGGGGACGGGGAGAGAGAGCGGGGGACGGGGAGAGAGAGCGGGGACGGGGAGAGAGAGCGGGGGACGGGGAGAGAGAGCGGGGGACGGGGAGAGAGAGCGGGGGACGGGGAGAGAGAGCGGGGGACGGGGAGAGAGAGCGGGGGACGGGGAGAGAGAGCGGGGGACGGGGGAGAGAGAGCGGGGGACGGGGAGAGAGAGCGGGGGACGGGGAGAGAGAGCGGGGGACGGGGAGAGAGAGCGGGGGACGGTGAGAGAGAGCGGGGACGGGGAGAGAGAGCGGGGGACGGGGGAGAGAGAGCGGGGACGGGGAGAGAGAGCGGGGGACGGGGAGAGAGAGCGGGGACGGGGAGAGAGAGCGGGGGACGGGGGAGAGAGAGCGGGGGACGGGGAGAGAGAGCGGGGGACGGGGGAGAGAGAGCGGGGGACGGGGGAGAGAGAGCGGGGGACGGGGGAGAGAGAGCGGGGACGGGGGAGAGAGAGCGGGGGACGGGGGAGAGAGAGCGGGGGACGGGGGAGAGAGAGCGGGGGACGGGGGAGAGAGAGCGGGGACGGGGGAGAGAGAGGGGGACGGGGGAGAGAGAGCGGGGGACGGGGGAGAGAGAGCGGGGGACGGGGGAGAGAGAGCGGGGGACGGGGGAGAGAGAGCGGGGGACGGGGGAGAGAGAGCGGGGGACGGGGGAGAGAGAGCGGGGGACGGGGGGAGAGAGAGCGGGGGACGGGGGAGAGAGAGCGGGGGACGGGGGAGAGAGAGCGGGGGACGGGGGAGAGAGAGCGGGGGACGGGGAGAGAGAGCGGGGGACGGGGAGAGAGAGCGGGGGACGGGGAGAGAGAGCGGGGGACGGGGGAGAGAGAGCGGGGGACGGGGGAGAGAGAGCGGGGGACGGGGGGAGAGAGAGCGGGGGACGGGGGAGA
>NC_140991.1:171097-194299 GCF_052327205.1 Somniosus microcephalus | reverse complement strand
GGGGGGAGGGGGAGGGGGGAATGAGGGGGGAGGGGGAGGGGGGAAGGAGGGGGGAGGGGGAGGGAGGGGGGAGGAAGGAGGGGGGCGGGGGGGGTGGAGGGAGGGGGAGGGGGAGGGGAGGAGGGGGAGGGGAGGAGGGGAAAGGGGAGGGGATGGGGAGGAGGGGGAAGAGGAGGGAGGGAGGGGGAGGGGAGGAGGGGAGGGGGAGGGAGAGGGGGAGGGGTGGGGGGGGAGGGGGGAGGGAGAGGGGGAGGGAGAGGGGGAGTGGGGAGGGGGGAGGGGGGCCTGAGACGGCCGATTGGGGCTGGCCGGGCCCAGTTGACTTGGTAACCCTCCTCCCCTCTCCGCCTCCCGATCTCCGGGCCTGGGCTTGAGCAGCCAATTGCGGCTGGCGAGCCCAGTTGCCGGGGTAACCCTCTCCGCTCCCCCTCCCCTCCCGAGCCCCGGTTGCCTTGGTAACCCTCCTCCCATCTCCGCCTCCCGATCTCCGGGCCTGGGCCTGAGCGGCCGATTGCAGCTGCGAGCCCGGTTGCCGGGGTAACCTTCTCCGCTCCCCCTCCCCTCCCGAGCCCCACCCCCACCCCCCCGAATGAACCGCCAGGAGCTTGCAGTGAGCCCAGCCAGCCTTTACCAAGATGGCTGGCCGCTGGTTCGGAATCGGGCCCAGCGGGGGGGTGGGGGGTGAGGGGTGGGAGGAGCTTGCCACAAAACAATTGCCTATGGTCCAGCATGGCTGGCAACAGACGCCCAGGCTTCGAGGCCTACCTGCAAAAACGGGGAAAGGTAGGAAAATTAATGAGATTAGATAAAAGATTTAGAAAGTAATTAACTTTTTTTTAAACAATATGGCCTAGAAATTCAGTATAGCCACGTTCGGGGTGCTAAAGTTGGGCGGCCGCTAAAGTTTGCGCCGGGCGCAAGTTCGCGCCACCTTTGCCGATATTCAGTCGCATCGCCCCAAGAGGTTGCTGCTGCGCTAAAACAGGCGATGCACGACTATCTTTAGGCACTAAGCCGGCGGTGCTGAGCGATACCCCCGAGGCCGGGCGCAGCGCAGGTGCGGCGAGTTGCTGATTGACGGCAGACGCTCTGGCGCCGGTCAGCTCTTAAAGGGGGGAGGGTGGATTTGTTTGGCTGCCATGCCCGGCACACTGCAGCCCTCAAGCTAGGCCTGACCACTTCTGCTTCATCTGCACAATGCCCAGGGCTATGGAGAAGGCCAGGGAGAGAGCGCAGTGCTTCAGCGACGGTGACCTGAGGGTGCTGGTTGGCGGAGTGGAGCGCAGGCGCCATGTTCTGTTCCCAGACGGTGGCAGGAGGTCGCTGCCCAGCGCCTACCGGAAAGCCTGGAGGGAGGTCTCAAACAGGGTGACTTCCAACAGCGTGGTTGCCAGGACTCCTGTACAATGCCGGAAAAAGTTCAACGACCTCACTCGGGTTGTCAGGGTGAGTACCCTTTCCAGTGTCCTCCTCAGCCCTGCATGTGCACCTCAGTTTATGGGCAAAGGGACCTGAAAGCCCTAATGGCCAGCCCTCATACAGCAGCTATGGGACTGTCATGAAAATCACTTGCACATTCAGCACTTTACACACTGTACAAGATATTCGACCATGGGAGGCATTGCAGACAAGATCAGGGCTTCACACTGTCAGGGCCAGTCCACCATGGGAGGCATTGCAGACAAGATCATGGCTTCACACTGTCAGGGCCAGTCCACCATGGGAGGCAGTGCAGACAAGATCAGGGCTTCAAACTGTCAGGGCCAGTCCACCATGGGAGGCATTGCAGACAAGATCAGGGCTTCACACTGTCAGGGCTAGTCCACCATGGGAGGCAGTGCAGACAAGATCAGGGCTTCACACTGTACTTAGAGGCCATCCTTTCTCTTGCAGGCCAAGGTGGCGCACAACCGGAGCAAGCTACGTGAGACCGGGGGAGGCCGTCCTGACGTCAAAGAGCTCTCCGACCTCGACCAGCGTGTGGAGCGCATTATGGCAGGCCGGCTGATTGGCCCCGTCACCAGTGGAGATGCCGACCCTGTTCTGGGCACCAATGGTAAGGGCATCACCTTTTTGACCTCTCTCTTTCCACTTGCGCCTCAGATCAGCATCCTTTGCCACTGTCCGACCAATGCAGTGCATGGCAGCACTCATGCCTCCCTCGCTGCCGCCCTGTCCTCACTCTAAAGCTACTCTTGTGCCTCCCTGCTTTCAGGTGGTGAATCGCCAGGTGAGGAGGCGGGCCCTCAAGCTGCCACTGTCAGCGAATCCGAATTCGAAGAGGAGGAAGAGGAAGCCGGCCCATCAGTGCCACCCTCAGCCGTGCCAGCCCATGGCGATGAAGGGGACACGTCTTCCCTGGAGGGGAGCCAGGGGGAAGGATCGGAGGAGAGTGAAGCTCCGGGGCCCAGCGGCCTGCAGCAACGCGGGAGGGGTGGGGAAGCTCGGCGGACTTCTCCCCAGAGGGTGAGTGCGGCCTCCAGTCCTGCGATGGTGAGCGCAGAGGAGGTCCGGCTCCTGGAGGAAATGGCCGTCCAGGCTGAGCGCAGGCACACTGAGCTCATGGCTGCAGTGCCAAGGATGCCTGACTCCATTGAGTCTCTGTCAAGGAGTGTGCAGGAATTCGGAGCAGCACAGGTCAGGAGTCTGCAACAATTCAGTGCAGCACAGGCCAGGAGTCTGCAGGACTTCGCGGCAGCACAGGCGGCTTCGAGCCAAGTGCTCAGTCGTGCCGTTCATTCACTGGCTGGTGTCATGCAGACACAGACCAGGGCCACACGGGCACTAACTGCTGCCACCCTCGCTGGATCGGCCAGGCATCGCCAGGGCACTCGCCGCGCAGCAGCAGCCCAGCAGTCTGTTCTTCAGCTGTTTGCTGCGCATGCTGCAGTGCTGGCCCGTGCGAGTGCCAATGTATCAGGCGACCAGGGAGTACCTGCGATCTGTCAGGTTGGCACCATTCCTGCAGCCGACACTGCCACTCCGCCATTGCAGCTGCCACGAGCCGCTGGACAGACTGCTGCCGCCCAAGCAGAGTTGGAGCAGTCAGCAGCCGGACCCTCCAGGGCCAGAGCTGGTGCAGGCTGACCCCCAAGGGCATCTGCCGTCTCGCCATCTGACCCTCAGCAGCCTTCCCCCAGCCTTGCTGCAGCCACTGGGGTCCCATTGAGGAGGAGCTGCAGGGCGGGCAGGGGCCAGTCACGGATGCGAAAGGCATCGCCCTCACAGGGCAAAAAGTAGAAGGTCTGCACCAATGCTTTGTGTTTGTTGAAAGGCCAAGACTGGTGTAGTTCTGTTTTTGTAAGGCCGAGACTGGTGTCTTTCTTTGTTTTGTAAGGCCGAGACTGTTAGTTTTGTGTTTTTGGAGGGGGCTTCTCTCCATGAGGTTGTAATGTGGGAAGGGCAGAGGTTTGCAATAAATTAATGTTCTTAAATCGCACTGTGCATGCTTTTTTTTGCAAGTCCTGGTTGCCCTGCTTGGCTGAGGGCTTGTGGAGCGGCTACATTCATCTGGTGACATTGGCACAAGCCATTCCCTGAGAGGGGGCCTAGAACCGACGTTCAATAAGCCGGCGACGGGCAGCCCTTGCACTTTCTGCCTCCCTCCTGTGCTGGTCCTCCTCCTCCTCCTCCTCCTCAGGTGGTCCTCCAATCTCTGGTGGCAGTGGCTGAGTCCTGCGGATAGCCAGGTTGTGCAGCATGCAGCACACGACCACGAAATGGGAGACTCGCTCCGGGGAATATTGTAGGGCTCCACCGGAACGATCCAGACAGCGGAACCGTTGCTTCAGGATGCCGATTGTTTGCTCAATGATGTTCCTGGTCGCTTGATGGCTGTCGTTGTATCCCTCTTCAGCAGGGGTGCTGGGCGCACGGAGCGGGGTCATCAGCCAGGTACACAAAGGATAGCCTTTGTCCCCGAGAAGCCATCCTCGTGGGTGAGGCTGGGCCTGGAACATGTCTGCCACAGAAGTCTGACGCAGGATGAAGGCATCGTGGCTGCTGCCTGGAAAGCGGGCATTGACAGCTAGGATGAGCTGCCTGTGGTCACACACCAGCTGAACGTTGAGCGAATGGTAGCCCTTCCGGTTGCGGTAATCCTCGGCATTCTCCAGAGGTGCCCGCAAAGCCACATGCGTGCAGTCAATGGCGCCCTGCACCATGGGGAAGCCCGCGAATGCTGCAAAGCCCATTGCACGCTGTTGCTGTTTGACAAGGGCCATGGAGAAGGAGATGAACTGACGTCTCCTTTTGAAAAGGGCATTGGTCACCTGGCGGATGCAGCAATGCACGGCGAACTGGGAGATGTTGGAAATGTCCCCAGTAGCGGATTGGAAGGAGCCGGTGGCATAGAAGTTGAGAGCCACCGTCACCTTCACTGCCACTGACAGAGATGTCCTGCTCCTCAGATGTGGCTGCAGATCACCGCCAAGCAGGTGGCAGATCTCAGTGACCACCTCCCTTCGGAATCGCAGCCTCCGAACACACTGCTCGTCAGACATGTTCAGATAGGAGAACTGCTGGCGGTATACCCTGGGTGGGTAAGGCCTCCTTTCCCGACGCCTGTTGCCCCCTCTCCGTCTAGCCAGGACTGCCACTCTCTCACGGCGTCTGTGAGCCCTTTGGATGCAATGGAGAAGGCCAGCGTTTGCACCCATTGCAGCCCCATTATATGTTAGCAAACAATGATATGTCACTGAAGGCAAAGACAAGTGGAAAGCTGTGGCCTGAAGCCACAAGTACCTGTCCGAGTGTTGAGCCAAAGCAGAAAGCTCTCTACCTTGGTCTCTCTGCAAAGATCGGTCTCTCAAAAAGAAGGAGTGCTGCCAAATGGCAGCCTTTTCTACTGCAGGAGGTGTGCCCTTTAATTTGCGCCCCCCGCGCCCCGCTTTGACTGAGAACCGTTCCCCTCTACCAGTCGCTAGGGGCGCCAGGCGCACAATAGGGCGTCGCGACTGAATTTCCGGTTTGGGGCGCACAAAGGGCGTTGCACGAGGAAATGACGTCACGATCTGCGCGCGCAGCTGAGCGCACGCAAAGACTTTGCACCGCCGCTAAATCGTGAGTGAAGTTGGGGAGAGGCGCAGATCGCGCTGCACCCGGCCGCTAGCCGCCTAGCGCCCAACATCTCCTCCTCCTAAGGCACTACCGGCTGGCGCAAGCAACTGAATTTCTAGGCTTATGTGTTTTAAAAGCAAATATTTTTTTTAAGACGCAGAAAGCGGGAAAAAGAAATGAAAAGTTTGGAATCAAGATGGCGGCGACTCACCTCGGTTCAGAACGATAAGGCCCGCCCACACACGCACCGATTGGTCGACCGTCAGGTCACCGAAGCGTAGGATTGGCCAATTGTCCCGTCACTCGACTCTAGGAGGGCTCGCCCGCAAGCACCAGGAACCCGCCCCCACCACGCAGTGATTGGTCGACCGTCGGGTCGCTCGACCGTACGATTGGTCGACCTCGACGTCACTCGATGCTAATGAGTGGATAATGAGCAGAATGTTGAACATTTTTTGGATACCGCAGGCGCAATTTTTGTCTGGCCGAAACGTAAATACGCTTATGACGGTTCTGGAATCGTAAGCTTTCTTTCGATGTAACACACGTGTAGGTACGCTCTATAACTTTTGATTTTATTCAATACAGACAGACAGACAGACAGACGGAATGACAGACAGAAGAACCGCTTTATATATATAGAAGATATAGCTGGAGTGCCCGGCGGTGCCGAGGGTTTTTTGAGGGCATGTCATTATGAAAAAAGTAGAAATAATCTTTATATACATAAATGAGTTTGTCTGTCTGTCTGTCTGTGTGGGTAGGAGAGAGAGAGGGAAAGAGAGAGAGAGAGGGAAAGAGAGAGGGGGAAGGAGAGATGGAGAAAGGGGGGAGGAGAGAGAGAGAGAGGGGGAGAGAGAGAGAGAGAGGGGGAGGGAGAGAGTGAGAGACGGGGGGAGAAGAGAGAGACGGGGAGAGAGAGACTGGGGGAGAGAGGGACTGGGGGGAAGAGACTGGGGGGAGAAAAAAGAGAGAGAGAGAGAGGGGGAAGGAGAGAGAGAGAGAGAGAGAGGGGGAAGGAGAGAGAGAGAGAGGGAAGGCGAGAGAGAGAGAGGGAAGGAGAGAGAGACAGAGAGAGAGGGAAGGAGAGAGAGAGAGAGAGGGAAGGAGAGAGAGAGAGAGAAGGAGAGAGACAGAGAGAGAGAGGGAAGGAGAGAGAGAGCGAAGGAGAGAGTCAGAGAGAGAGAGGGAAGGGGAGAGAGAGAGAGAGAGAGAGAGAGGGAAGGAGAGAGAGACAGAGAGGCCTTGGTGACCTGGAGCCCCCATACGCCGCCGCTCACCTGCTCACTTCCCTCTCCCCCGGGCTCTCGGGCCGCGCGGTTGATACCGCGGGGAAGCGGTAGGCAGTTTATCCTGCGCTCACCTGCTCGCTTCCCTGTCCTCCGGGATCTCAGGTGTTTGATGGGACAGTAGAGGGAGCTTTTCTCGGTATCTAACCTGTGCTGTCGCTGCCCTGGGAGTGTTTGATGGGGCAATGCAGAGGGAGCTTTACTCTGTATCTAACCCAGGCCCCACCCACACACGCCAGGAAAGGCCCCCCATGACGCACCGCGCTTCCCCAGTAGGATTGGTCAACCATCACGTCACTCAACGCTAATGAGCGGTAGGATTGGTCAACCGCTAATGAGCGGATTTAGTCCGTTTTTTGAACATTTTTAAAAAGTAAATACACCTATGACACTCCCCTGATTGGTCAAGTGCTAATGAGCGGATTTTGTCTGTTTTTTGAACGTTTTTTAAAAGTAAATACACCTATGACACTCCCCTGATTGGTCAACCGCTAATGAGGTTGGCAATTCACCTCACTGTTTCTCTCAACAACAACAAAACCCCCCCTACCACTCTTACCAGTCATCGGAGATGCCAATGTTTGTGTCAAAGGCTACCAGATTTGGAAATTGAACAAATGTGGATGAAACTTCAAATGAAAGGGGGGAAAAAAACATCTTGGGCTTGTTTCAGACACTACTTCAGATTTTTGAAGGAGAAAGCCATTTAAAAAAAAGTGCATTATTATTGCTGGAGAAGAAAAGTGACAGTTAATTCCAAAAATAAAAAAGCAAAGCGGAGAGAGCTTCAATGAGCTGCCACAGGAAAGATGGTGGCGGTTTGCCAATGGCCGGCCATTGGGGCGGGGAAGGTGGGAAAAAGCAAGAGCGCGAGTGGGTGGCGCACGAGAAACAGGGAGCGAGAAACAGAGAGCACGCCAGAGTTTGAAATCAAACAAAACCGTTGGAGAAAGCAAGTGATCGCTTTCGCCCACCCGCTCCCTCCCTCCCCAGGCTGGGACACTGAGAGCGGACCGAGTAGGGTGAACCCCATGGGCGGGGGTGGGGCGGGGTGTCACGTGGTTCTCGGAGCCGGGTTTGCCAGACTCCCTCCGGCAGTTGCTGGGCTGGGACACTGAGAGCGGACCGAGTAGGGTGAACCCCGTGGGCGGGGTGGGGTGTCACGTGGTTCTCGGCGCTGGGACACTGAGAGCGGACCGAGTAGGGTGATACCCGGGCGGGGGTGTCACGTGGTTATCGGTGCTGGGACACTGAGCCGAGCCCCGGGACCGGGCCGAGGGGGGTAAGGCCGAGTCCCCGGCCCGCGGCCACAAACGGAGCCGAGCCCCGGGACTGAGCCGAGGGGGGGGAAGGCCGAGTCCCCGGCCCATGGCTGCAAACGGAGCTGAGCCCCGGGACCAGGCTGAGGGGGGGAAAGGCCGAGTCGCCGTCCCGCGGCCGCAAATGGAGCCGAGCCCCGGGACCGGGCCGAGGGGGGGAAAGGCCAAGTCCCCGGCCGCAAACAGAGCCGAGCCCCGGGCCCGGGCCGAGGGGGGGAAAGCCCGAGTCCCCGGCCCACGGCCGCAAACGGAGCCGAGGACCGGGCTGAGGGGGGGAAAGCCCGAGTCCCCGGCTGGGGCCTCCAGCTCCACAAGGTGGGGAGACCTTCCCTGGAAGACAACTGAGTTCCTTCATACTTGAAATGGATCACTTCATTTCTAACTGTTCCTAAATACTATTTAAAACTGAATTAATTTGTTCTTTTCCTTAGTTCCCTGTATTAAAGTTCAGGTTTTTAAGCACCCCATAGCTAAGGAGACAACTGCACTACATGATCTGATATTAGGCCATATAGAACAGGAAGGTGGCAGCTGTTAAAATGTGAATAAAAGTAAAAGCTACGGTAAAGATGGCCGAATTAACGGCAGTTTGAAAGATTAGGCCCCGCCCACACACACCATGAAAGGCCCCTCGTGATGCAGCGCGCTCCCCCCATAGGATTGGTCAACCTTCACGTCACTCAACGCTAATGAGCGGTAGGATTGGTCAACCGCTAATGAGCAGAATTTTGCCATTTTTGAAAGTTTTTTGTATACTGTCGGAACAATTTTTGTCTGACAAAAAAGTAGGTACACCTATGACGCTCCCCTAATCATAAGCTTTCTTTTGATATAACATATGTGTAGGTACGCTCTATAGCTTTTGAGTGATGCCCGGACATACACACAGACAGACAGACAGATCGATCCTTTTATATATCTTCTATTAATAATCTATCTAATCTATCTAATCTAATCTAATCTAATCTAATCTATATAAAGCGGTTCCTTCCGTTTTGTCTGTCCGGCTATACGCTCGAAAGTTATATGGCGTACCTACATGCGCGTTACGTCCAAAGAAAGCTTACGATTCCAGGACGGTTGTAAGCATATTTACTTTTCGCTCGGACAAAAATTGTTCGCGCCTTATGTAAAAAACCTTCAACATTCCACTCATTATCTGCTAATTAGCATTGAGTGACTGACGTCAAGGTTCGACCAATCCTGTGCCGTCATGATTGACCAATCCTACAGTTCAGTCACCTGATGGTTGGCCAATCGCTGCGTCTGTGGGCGGGACTAATCATTTTGAACTCAGGCATCGGGCAGCCATTGCTTCAACTACTTCCAGCTCAAAATCTGCTAATCCAGCTTCGAAAAAGTTAGCATCTCTTTTAAAAATAACATAAGATTTACCAAAAACGTTTTATAAGTACTTTCACTTTCATCTTTGAAGGTATTAAAAGGTACAAATGTTGCCCAGCAGCAGATTCACAGACGGACACAGAGACAGGCCCAAAAGCCTGGGACTCGATTTAAACCGCCCAGCCCAAAACAGTTAGTCGCTCTTTTAAAAATAACATAAGATTTACCAAAAACGTTTTATAAGTACTTTCACTTTCATCTTTGAAGGTATTAAAAGGTACAAATGTTGCCCAGCAGCAGATTCACAGACGGACACAGAGACAGGCCCGAAAGCCTGGGACTCGATTTAAACCGCCCAGCCCAAAACAGTTAGTCTCTCTTTTAAAAATAACATAACATTTACTAAAAACGTTTTATAACTACTTTCACTTTCATCTTTGAAGGTATTAAAAAGGTAGAAATGTTGCCCGGCAGCAGATTCACAGAGGGACACAGAGACAGGCCCGAAAGCCTGGGACTCGATTTAAACTGCCCGGCCCAAAACAGCCCTGGCAATGCGGGGCCCCCCCAGCTAGTATAATATATAAGAGAATAAGAGGCAATAGTGAAGGTAACCTTATAGGTGAAACCTGAAGTCATTGTGGCTTTAATTATACAATCAAATTAAATTGCCAGAAATTCGGGTCTCCACGGGTGAGTACGCATGGGGTACTCACCCGTAAGCCCAATGGACGTGCCGGTTTCTTGCATGCACTGCGCATGCGCGGGAAACCGGCACTTCCATTCCCCTGAAAGAAGGGATTCAGAAGTCGAACGCTTGCGCAGGAGAGGCTGCGCGTGCGCATTGAACTTACATTTTTTTTGCAGGTTTTCTCCGGAGGGTAAGTCTCCAGAAGTTAGACATGTAAAAAGCAGTCGTAAGGCCTGCTTTTTACAAGGTAAGTGGTGAATTAATTAAAATTAAAACATTTTTTCCACAGGTTTATTATTTTTAAATACTTTAAAGAAAGGTAAGTTTATTTTTAGCCCCGTTAGAAAATGTAATTAATTTATTCAAAAATTTAAATTATTGTTTAAAATAGTTAATTCATGTAATTAATAGTTTATTTTAAAAATGTGATGGTTTTTAAAAAATTTATTTGAAGATTTAGTGATGTTTTGGGGCTTGTAGTATTTATAGGTTTGACAGGTCTTCCTGTCAAACTTATGAATGAAGCATTCCCTGCTACCATTGACTCTCCATGGCCCACATGATCCCAGGGGACGCATCGAACTAACTGCGCCCCTGGGATATGCAAGCACTGCGCGCCGGCAGTTGGAGGAGGCCCAGGATCGCAATTCCACTGGGGCCCACAGCTCAACGGCTGGCGCGCAAGGTAAGTGCAGGTCGGGGGCTTGCACCCGCGGGAAGCCCCCGACCCGAATTTCTGGGCCTATGTTTTTAACAGAAAAACCTGTTTTATACAAATAAAATATTGTGTTTTATTTGTGTCAGTTAGGAAGGGTCTCTGAATTAAAAATAAAGACATACGCATTAAACCAACTAGCATCTGAAAATGATAAGATAGCTTTCACTTTGAGTGGGACCCTTCATTAAAGCGATGGGCCGGAATTTTTACCTTAGAATCCGTGCAGGTGTGTACGGGCCACATAGCGGGTCGCCATCCCAAAGTTTTCAACAGCGCGTTCTGCACTGCACCTTTACAATTTACAATTTTACAATTTAAATCGCTTTATTGGCATGATAAGTTACATCTTATGTTGCCAAAGCATCAAAATACATTTATGGTTTAGCACATAAACGCAGTTCTATTCATACAGTGTATAAACAGGTATATCCCTGAGTGTATAAATATACATTCGCATTGTTTATATATATTTTTTTCTTAGTTTACTGGTTGTCCCTCTGTTCATGGCAAGCTGTAACATAGTGCGCCGCCAGTGTTATACAGCTTCTCTCCTCTCCCAGTAGGAATGGGAGTTTTTGGTTGTCATTCAGATTTCTGAAATCAGGGCATATTTGTGAGAATTTTTGGTAGAAATTCTCCCTGATGCCCTGATATTTTCCACAAGCTGTGAGGAAGTGCATCTCTGTCTCCACCACTCCCTGACTGCAGTGAGAGCATATCCTGTCCTCTCTTGGCAGCCTGGTCTGCCTGTGTCTGCCTTTTTCGATCGCTAGGCTATGTTCGCTAAGTCTGTACCTTGTCAAGGTTCTTCTCAGTTTGTTATCCTTTACCATGGTCAGGTAATCAGCTATGTTGTATTGTCTGTTTAGGGCCAAGTAGCAATTGAGTTTGCTTTGGGTTTTTGTTGTTTCTGCCCAATATGTCAGATATTTTTCCTTTTGCTTAGCGACGATTGTGTTGGGTCGAATTCTTTGTGTTACCCTGTCACTGTCCTGGGGCTGGTTATTGTTAGTATTGTTAGTAGTTACTTCACTGAGTCCCAGGACTAATTGACTGAGGGTATTCTTCTTTATGGTCAGCTCTTGGCATTTCAGGGCGTCGTAGTGATAGCATTGGGGATTGCTCATTTGTAGGTGATTCCAAAATTTGGTGGCTCTTTTTTGGATAGTGATTATTAATGGATATTGGCCTAGTTCCGCCCTGCATGCATTGTTTACTGTTTTCCTTTGAGTCCGGAGGATACTTTTACAGAATTCTGCATGTAGGATCTCAATTGGGTGTTTGTCCCATTTTGCAAATTCTTGTTGAGTTAGCGGTCCCCATACCTCACTGCCATAGAGTGCAATTGGTTCAATTACTGATTTGAAAATTTTGAGCCAAATGCTAATTGGGATTTCTATTTGGATTGATTTTTTGATGGCATAGAAAGCCCTTCTTGCTTTCTCTTTCAGTTCATTCACAGCCAGTTTGAAGTTTCCCGTAGAACTGATTTTTAAGCCCAAGTATGTGTAGTTAGTGGTTTGTTCAATTTTGGTTGTTCCTACTGTGAAATTTATTTTGGGTCCTTTAACTCAATGACATCAATTGAAACAGTCATGCGGGTTTCCCAGCCAATTAAATGGAGCAGATCTGATGATGTCACTGATGACGCGCTTTCAGCTCCGATATTTAAAGGAGCCTTGCACACATCACAGTTGAAGGTTGTTGGAGGAGGCATATAGATGGTTGGGAGAGGTGACTATTGCTATATTTCAAAGAGATTTGTGTGGGTGCAAGCAAGGATGAAGTCACAGCGGCAGAAAGCTGCTCCTAAGTTCTCCGATGCCTCCCTGGAAGCCCTAGTCCAGGGAGTCACAGCACGCAGGGAGGTCCTATTCCCTGGCAATGCCAGGAAAACAGCAGCCAGAGAAACCAAGAGGGCATGGCTGGAGATCGCTTAAGAAGTGAACAGTAGGGGTGTTGTCAGCCGCTCCTGGATTCAATGCCGAAAGAGATTTAATGATCTCATGAGCTCAGGAAAGGTGAATACAATGCCACATTCAACTACATCCTGATATGCATGTCACCCCAACCCCATCACTCTGCCTTCCCATGCCTACTCCTGCATGTCACTCCTCACTCCAACCTACCTTGCAGGTGCACCCATCCCTCACTGTCTATGCACCTACTCACATCCCCATCTGACTCACAACTCCATTGACACTGACTCTCAGCCTAATGCAATGATAGAAAGTAACACCACAGAAGCAGACCATCTGGCAATGTCATGTCACTCCTTCATAGTCACCCTCTACAGATGTAGCCCATACACCCCCTACACTCATTCCATCACTCTCACTCAAAGTTCTCTTCTTTCCCTCCTTTGCAGAAGAGAGCGCAGAACAGGAGAGAAAGAAAGAGAACTGGAGGTGGCCCTACGATATATACAAATTTGACACCAGTAGAGGATGGTGTGCTGGAAATAAGTGGAGTGACAGAGCTGCTGGTGGTGGGAAACAGAGAAAGGAGGACCTCCCAGCAACCTGGTGACAGAATTAATTATCCCACATGGCATGCAACAATTACTCATGGTGACTGATGTCAGCAGCCAGTGAAATATCATCATGTGCATAATGTTAATGTAACACATTCTTATCATAAGAGATCTAATTTATGTCTTTACTCTCCCACAGGTTAATCAAGTGCCCCCCTCCGCCTGCCACTGTCCAACCAGAGGAGGAAGACAACTCCTCAGAGGAAGCTCCATTCTCTGAGGGTGCACCATCACCAGGCCCATGAGCACCCAGCACCAGTGCAGATACACGCACGTCGGTGGATCCAGCGAGACATAGCGTAGTGTTGTTGTCACCTGGTGTCTCACACATCACAAGCGAGCAAGAGCAGATGGTGGAGACGGACAGCAGTGGAGAGTCCTCACCGGAGAGCGCAGGATGCTTCAAGCCCTGCTCGCCTGGATGCATATACTGAACCTCGGGGGCTGTCGACAAAGCGGTTGATCTTGGAGGAGCAGCAACAAATGCGCGAGGCTCTGGCAGTTTTTCTAGCTGCGATGTGTATGATTGTATAGAGAATGGAGGTGCCCATCTCCAACATGAGCAGCAGGCGATGGTGACGATGGAAAGGATGTCGTAACTAATGCGCCAGTTGAATGACAGCGTGCTTGTTGTGAACAACAGATTGCAGATTCTCATTGACCTCATCTTTAGGAGGGATACCAACATAGACTTAGATGTTCATCGCTCCACTGAAGTGCAACAAGGTGCTGTCCAGCTCTTTGCTAGCAGGGAAGTGCGGGTGGCCCATGAGAGGGTGCTGGTGAGGGGGGACATGGACATCTGCTCAAAGTGCTCCCACATCTTCCCCATTGCCTCCCCCTCAGTCAGAGCCCCACATGCTGCCTTGGATCCTGATGACCGAGTCTGCTGCTGCACAATTGCAGGAGGAGCAGTCTTTGGTGGTGTAGTGTATGTACCTTTAAGAGAGAACTACTTTTACAGCTCCTGTATACTGTAGTACCGGCAGTGACCACACCTGTATATAAGCCTTGAGCATTCCTCTGTACTGTTAGTCTTTAGACTACCCTCCTCCAGTAAACACCTGTTGATTGTTAATTTACAGCCTCCGTCTAGTTATTGGAAAACATCATACTTTAAGAATCACGGATTCAACAGGTGGGGCCCTCACAGGCTCCAAAACCCAGAAGACATTCGCCAAAAGTGTCTAATTAGTTGCAGCATAGAAGTGAGCAACCTGCCTCTACCTCGTAGAAGCACCCTAAAATGACCAAATCATAGATGCACAAGGGCATGCACATGGGTGTTTGCCGGAATGTTAGTGTTCAGTTTCAGTTTTATTTATGATGCACATAAATTTATTCTCCTGCACTACTTTCTCGTCTTGTCCATTTTTGCCTGCTACGTGGGAAGTGGTCTTGTCACTTGGAGTGAATGGTGGGTCATTACTTAACCACAAGCAATTGGTGTTTGGTTGACAGGAATGGTTTGGTCAATTTAGGACTGCTTTGTGGTGTTTGTGGGGGGTGGGTGTGGTGGGTGTGGAGGGGATGTTGGTACAGCATCTGGGAGCCATATGGGTGCACTGGTGCAACTTAAGTAAATCGGGCCATAATGAGGCCATCTCGGGCCTCCCGGGCAGCAATGTGCACCACTGCTGGTGCCATCTCCACCTCAGGTTCATCCTCCTCCTCCTCCTCTTCATGTTCCACCTGTTCTGCCTCCTCCTCTGAAGAGGATGTGCGCTCTGCGCCTTGCTCCTCCTGTAGCTCCAATCCTAGCTGCTGCGCTATGATGTGCAGCACACAGCATACGATAATGATGCTGGAGCCCCTGACTGGTGCGTACTGGAGGGCTCCTACAGATCTGCCAAGGCATCTGAAGCGCATCTTCAGTATGCCGATTGTTTGCCCTATGACACATCTGGTGGACACGTGGCTTTCATTATAGCGTTCCTCTGCGTCATTGTTTGGCCTCCTCAAGGGTGTTAACAGCCACGTCTTCAGTGGATATCCCTTGTCTCCAAACAGCCAGCTTGAGGGAAGGTGGACTGGCGCAGGACAAAAGAGTCATGACAGCTCCCTGTAAATCTGGCACACACATGCATGATGATCTTTTTTATGGTTGCAGATGAGCTGAACATTGAGGGCGTGGAAACCCTTCTGGCTCACAAACACTCCTGGGTGATGTAGGGGTGCCTTGATGGCCACATGTGTGCAGTCGATGACACCCTGCACCTGTGGGAAGCCAGCCAGAGCCGCAAAGCTGAGCGCCTGCTCAGTAACACTGGCAAAGTTTACATATGTGGCTGACTTGTGAAACATAGCATTGGTTACCTGAGTGATGCATCTGTGGGTGGCCGACTGCGAGATCCCGCAAATGTCTGCTGCAGATCCCTAGAAGGAGCCTGAGGCAAAGAAGTTGAGGGTGGTGGTGACTTTAACAGCCACTGGTAAGGTGTGTCCACCAGGTCCTCTGGACAGCAGGTCTTCTTCCAGCAAGCTACAAATGTCTGCCACAACCTGGCTCAATAGCCTGATCCTCCTGAAGCACTGTTGTTCAGTCATGTCCAGGAAGCTCATCCTCTGCCTGTATATCCTGTGTTGGGGGTATCACCTCCGGCGCGTGCACCCCTGTGCTGATCCCCTTTCTCCTGTGGAGCATCAGGTCGGTGAGGAGAAGGCTGCTGCTGTTGGTGCTGGGGCTCATCTTGGTCCGAATCTGAAATCTAAGGTAAGACAGCATAAGCGGCACCCATGCTGATCTGATAGATGGCAGGTAAAGTGGAGATTAGAGGCACAATACTCCAATGTAGTGAGAGTGACTTGCAATGTGGTGAGAGTGGATTCTGAGGTTGCAGAAATCACCTGCAAACTCCTGAAAGCAAAATCTCAGCACAAAATGGTGTCAGCAAGAGCCTTTCCCTTCGGCAAGGAAGCAAGTGAAATCTGAGTATTTATGTGCTTTTTCCAGCTGTCACTTAATGAAGTAGCACAATGGCCACTGAGCTTCCGCCTCCCCTTCACAGGCGAGCTTCCCGAGGTCCGCGAGTCCCGTGCACAACCAGTTAATGTTGAAACCTCATGTTAAAAAAGTTGTTAAGGATCTCTCAACGAGCAGTTAACTACCTCAATGAGGTCGCCCGCCTCTGCCGAATGGGTCCGTGGCATGCTTCGAAATGCGCCCCAGTTAAATGCGGAAGTCGGCGGGATGACGGCGGGTTCCTGACACGCTGTCAATTTCAGCGCTTTTAACTGCCGACCTGCTCCCAAACCCACATGCTCTGCAATGAGAAAATTCTAGCCACAGTGTCTGTTCTATTACATGTTGGCTTCACTTACTGAACGCTAATCTCCACTAAAACGTTCCTTGTGTGCAACTGGCATGCAGTTAGTTACGTTCAGGATTTCAATTGAAGCCTATAAATATATAATAGTTGGGCTGGGAATTTTCTTGGAGCTACTCATGCCTATCTGCCATAAATCGCCTAGATGGGTTGGAGAGGGATTTTCCAGATTGTTTCCCCAAATTGGCCTGGGTTTTTTATCTGTTTTTTTGCCTCTCCCAGGGGATCACATGGTTTTGGGTGGGATGGAGAGATACACAAGCTATCGCAATTGTGTGGGACAGGCTCGATGGCCCAAAGGGTCTTTACCTGTCCATCATTGTTTGTATGTTTGTATGTTCCCCAAATTTTCTCCCTTCCCCTCTTGAAGTGACTGACCTTTGCAGTTCCACGAATGCAGACTGCTGTCCTGTACCTCGATCAAATGGCCATTATTCATCTACAAGTTGGGATGGTGAGCTTTGTCAAGCTTTGTGTCGGGCATCACAACAACGTCCCACCTTGCCCTCACTCGGCACCTATACACACACACGCACAGACACACAAACATGCACACACACACACTCAGAGCCCAAACAGGACCGGAAACAGCAGCAGTCTGGGCCAGTCCTTTTTACTGCATTCTCTGAAAGGTTATTTTTAAGGATTACAGACTCTGCTGGTACATTACTCCAGTTGGAGATTGCAATTGATGATTGCTGGATTTGTTCTGTTGTCGCTCTGCTTTTAACCATGGCTCTGCCTGATCTATCCTTTAGTTTGCATTTCACATTTCCATGATTTACTTCCATTTCAGCACCCAGCAAATTCTCTTTTGCTTTCTTGATCTCTTTTGCTGGACTCTGAACTGTAGTTTTAACCTTTCTTCAATGCTGTAGTTTTGCACTATAAATCAATCAAACTAGTAAAATCTCTCTATAAGGATTACAATGGTCCACAAGCCGAGTAAAGATGTTTGTGACCCCAGTAATTACTGACCAATTAGTCTGCTGCTACCTTGAAAAGGTGTTAGAAACAGTCATCACATACCGCCTCCAACATCGCCTTTAGGGCATTGACTTCTTCAACTCAGGACAAACAAGGTTCAGAAGAGGCAGAAGCACCAATAGCAATAATTGTTGTGACTGTCACAGCACACCCTCCGAGCCTTTTACAAAAAAAAGTTCATATTAGCCTGGTTTCTGAACTTGGAATAGGCTTTAGACAAGGTTTGACACAATGGGCTGCAATACACCATCTCCCAGCTCAACATTCCCAGTGAGATGATTCGATAAATGTCAAATTCCTTGGCAGAGCACACAAGTGCTGTCAGAGTGGGCACACCAATTAAGACCAGCAAAAAGCATAACTTGACAGAACAATATATCTTAGAAATGGCACATCAATGCTATCACTGCTGGAGCACCAGCCAGACTGCATCAATTGCGAATCCTCTACGGAAAGAAGAACTCTCCTCAGACTGTGCAAAGCCTACATCTGTCCAATCCTGGATCACAGCCATCCACCCTGGTGCATTGTGAGTCAGCCACAGGTTAAGCAATCCAGAACCAAACAAGAAGGGCAGCTTATCACCTCCCACGCTTTATCTGCTCAACCTATCTGCAAAACATCTTTGGACTCTGAACAATGAAAGAAGACTTCCGAGACTCCAGCAGAGGTACTTCCGAGACTCCAGCAGAGGTACCTGCACAATGAAAGGACTAATAGCAAAAGAAGGACAAACCCACACCGGCATATTTACAATACTGTACTGTCTGTGATGCTGCAGTAGGGAGACAGACTTTTAGTCACAGAGAAGAATCTGTTGCAGGGATAGTTAGCAACTGTCTGCATTTTACACAGACTGTTAGTTCTTTAGGCTTGTGCACTTGCACCATGCCTTAAAAGCTTGCTGATTCACTGCACGTTCTAAGTGCCCCATATTGCATTGACAATTGCCACTTCTGCTCATGTGTGATGTTTCAGTTCATGCACAGAAATGATCATCTGCATTGCATTTTGGACAAATTCATCGGTCCCTGCACCGGAAATTACAACTAACTTGCCAAGAATCTGCAGCACAAACTAACTGGAGAGGAAAGTTTGGCCTGGGAACTGTAAATCTGGCAAACAGTTTGTCCTGTAAATCTGCAGATGTGAACACTGAGCCAGTGAGAGTGTGTTAAAGGGGCAGGCAAGATAGACTCATGCCACTGCATTTGTCTGACCGGTTAGAATGCGCAATTTCTGATTCTATTGCGTAAAATAAAAAGATTTTCTCATCAACGAATTGCTCCCCTCCTCTGCTGAGCCCTGAGCTGTGAGTTTAAGGTAAAGATTTATTTTCCCTGAAGATTTGTAGAGTAAGAGAAGCGGTCCAGTGGATATCAGAGTTCATTCAATTCATCAGCTTTCCTGAGACTTAGAAAATACTGATTGAATGGGTTTGGCAATCAAGAAGTAACACAAATTCATCAAAAATTGGAAAAGATTATTCAGTTTAACGTATATTTGCTAACATAAAGGTGTATCATTGACCCAAATGCCCAAGAGGATACCTTGTTAAAGATCTTGCAAAATCCGATAGGATTCTTAGAACTCTTTGGGACAAATCCATATAAATCTTAAATATGTACTGCAGACTTTATCAGTGAGTTATCATGCCTCTCAGGCATCCATAGAATCCTGTAAAGCAATTTCAAAATGATACTGAATTGTTTGATGAACTACTTCTTTTCACTTTAGCTGGAGCACTCAATATGGTAGAAGTGGTAGAAGTGGTCATTGACATCTATTGGAATGACAAATGGCTAGCGTTAATTGTCCAGTATAGAGGGTTGCCTATAATAACCACAGGTGGTATAAGTCATAGAGTCATTATGGCAAGCCCTTCCACAATCTCCTCCCCCAATTCCCTTAGCAACCTAGGATGCAAGCCATCTGGGCCAGGCAACTTGTCCACTCTAAGCATACCCAGCCTTTCTAGTACATCCTGTCTATCAATTTTCACCCCTTCCATTGCTTCTACCTTTTTCACTTCTACCGATATTTTGTCAGCATCCACCTCCTTAGTAAACACCGATACAAAGTATTCATTGAGTATTCTAGACTTGCCCTGCGCCTCTAAGCATATATCACTTTCTTTGTCTCTAATAGGCTCCACCCTACCTCTTACTACCTGCTCACTGTTTACATGCTGGTAGAAGATTTTTGGGTTCCCTTTTATGTTAACTACCATTCTACTCTCATATTCTCTCTTTGCCAATCTTATTTTCATCTTCACTTCCCCTCTCAACTTATTGCATTTGGTCTGGATCTCCCTTGAAGAATTCACCTGACATGCATCATACACCCACTTTTTATGTTTCATTATCTTCTCTATCTCCCTCGTCATCCAAGGAGTCCTTGCTTTGGTTCCCATACCCTTCCCGCTTGTTGGAATGTACCTAGCCTGTACTTGGAACATCTCCTCCTTAAAGATCACCCATTGTTCCATTACAGTTTTTCCTGTCAGTCTTTGGTTCCATTTTACCCTGGCTAGATCCTTTCATATCCCATTGAAGTTAGCCTTATTCCAGTTTAGAAGTTCCACTCTAGATTGTTACTTGCTCCTCTCCATTGCTAATCTAAACCTTATGATACGATGATCACTCGTACCCAAGTGTTCTCCCACAGACACTTGGTCGACCTGGCCCACCTCATTCCCCAGCATCAGATCCAGCAATGCCTCCTTCCTAGTTGGGCCAAGAACATACTGGTCAAGGAAATTCTCCTGAACACATTTCAGAAATTCCTCCCCCTCCTTTCCCTTTACCCTAGCATTATCCCAATCGACATTTGGGTAATTAAAGTCCCTCAATATCACCACTCTATAGCTCTTACATATCTCTGTGATTTCCCTGCAGATTTACTCCTCTACCTCCCTCTCTATTTGGAGGCCTATAGAATATCGTCAATAGCGTGATCATACCCTTTTTTCTCCTCAACTCTAACCAAATGGATTCTGTCCTTGTCCCCTCAAGAACATCCTCCCTTTCCAACACTACAATGTCTTCCTTAATCAGCACTACCACCCCACCTCCCTTTTTTCCTTCCCTATCTTTTCTGAACACCATCTACCCTTGAATATTAAGTGTCCAGTCCTCAACTTTTTTAAGCCACGTTTCCATTATTGTCACAACATCATATTACCACATGGCTAATTGTGCTTGTAGCTCATCAACCTTATTCACCACACTTTGTGCATTTATGTACATGCATTCTAAACCCATTTTTGATTTTTTTGTAGTTTTTCTTAGTCTGCTCCTATCTAATATGATACTACTTCCGCCTCTTGTACTAATTTCCTCTCTAGTACTATCCAACGCACTCACTCCTCTATGCACCTTATTCCTCTTTTCTATTCCTATATGCTGGTGCCCATCCCCCTGCCAAGTTAGTTTAAACCCTCCCCAAAGGCACTAGCAGGCCTCCCCGCGAGAATATTGGTCCCAGCTCTGTTGAGGTGTAACCTGTCCAGCTTGTACAGGTCCCACCTTCCCCAGAAACAGTCCCAATGCCTCAGGAATCTAAAGCCCTCCCTTCCGCACCATCTCTCCAGCCATGCATTCATCTGTTCTCTCCTCCTACTCCTGTACTCACTAGCACGTGGCACCGGGAGTAATCGGAGATTACTACCTTTGAGGTCCTGCTTTTTAATCTCTCTCCTAGCTCCGTAAACTCTGCCTGCAGGACCTCATCCCTCTTTCTGCCTATGTCATTGGTACCGATATGGACAACGACCTCTGGCTGTTCACCCTCCCCCCTCAGAGTGTCCTGCAGCCGCTCAGTGACATCCTTGACCCTGGCACCAGGAAGGCAACATACCATCCTGGAGTCACATCTGTGGCCGCAGATGTCTACTCCCCTAACTATCGAATCCCCTATCACTATTGCTCTTCCGCTCTTTTTCCTCCCCCCACCCCCCGTGCAGCTGAGCCACTCATGGTGCCGTGGACTTGACTCTGGCTGCACTCCCCAAAGGAACCATTGCCCTCACCAGTACTCAGAACAGAATACTGGTTGGAGAGCGTGATGCACTTCGGGAACTCCTGCACTGCCTGCCTGGTCTTCCCCTTCTGTCTGTTGGTCACCCATTCCCTCCCTGCCTGCATACTCTTAAGCTGCGGGGTCACCTCTAGAAACATGCTATCCACGAAGTTCTCAGCCTCATGGATGCACCGCAGTGACTCCAGCCGCTGCTCAAGCTCCGAAACCCGGAGTTCAAGCTACCGTAGCTGGTGACACTTCCTGCACATCTGGTTGTCCAGGCTACGCGAAGCATCCAGGACTTCACACATGGCACAGGATGTGCACTCCACGGGACTGAGCTGCCCTGCCATGTCTCTAGTTAATAGACTAAGAACTAACCCAGCAGAAATAAACTTAAATCTTAACAGAAAACACTCCCCAGCTACTCACCAATCAGCTCTCTCCCTCTATTTTATAGGCTATTGACTAACTTAGCAGAAATAAGCATACAAACTTAAAAATATATATATAAAAAACAAATTTAAAAAGAAATTTAAAAAATACACTCACCAGCTACTCACCAATCAGCTCCTTTTTTAAAAATTCATTGACGGGATGTGGGCGTCGCTGGCTAGGCCTGCATTTAGTGCCCATCCCTAATTGCCCTTGAGAAGATGGTGGTGAGCCACCTTCTTGAACCGCTGCAGTCCATATGGTGTAGGTACACCCACAATGCTGTTAGGAAGGGAGTTCCAGGATTTTGGCCCAGCGACAGTGAAGGAACGGCGATACAGGTCCAAGTCAGGATGGTGTGTGGCTTGGAGGGGAACTTGTAGGTGGTGATGTTCCCATGCGTCTGCTGCCCTTGTCCTTCTAAGTGGTAGAGGTCGCGGGTTTGGAAGGTGCTGTTGAAGGAGCTTTGGCGAGTTGCTGCAGTGCATCTTGTAGATGGTACACACTGCAGCCACCGTGTGCCGGTGGTGGAGGGAGTGAATGTTGAAGGTGGTGGATGGAGTGCCAATCAAGCGGGCTGCTTTATCCTGAATGGTGTTGAGCTTCTTGAGTGTTGTTGGAGCTGCACTCATCCAGGCAAGTGGAGAGTATTCCATCACACTCCTGACTTGTGCCTTGTAGATGGTGGAAAGACTTTGGGGGGTCAGGGGGTGAGACACTCGCCGCAGAATTCCCAGCCTCTGGCCTGCTCTTGTAGCCACAGTATTTATATGGCTGGTCCAGTTCAGTTTCTGATTCATGGTAACCCCCAGGATGTTGATAGTGGGGGATTCAGCGATGGTAATGCCATTGAATGTCAAGGGGAGATGGTTAGAGTCTCGCTTGTTGGAGATGGTCATTGCCTGGCACTTGTGTGGTGCGAATGTTACTTGCCACTTGTCAGCCCAAGTCTGAATGTTGTCCAGGTCTTGCTGCATATGGGCACGGACTGCGTCAGTATCTGACGAGTCTCGAATGGTGCTGAACAGTGTGCAATCATCAGCGAACATCCCCACTTCTGACCTTATGATGGAGGGAAGGTCATTGATGAAACAGCTGAAGATGGTTGGGCCTAGGACACTGCCCTGAGGAACTCCTGCAGTGATGTCATGTGATTGAGATGAATGACCTCCAACAACCACAGCCAACTTCCTTTGTGCTAGGTATGATTCCAACCAATGGAGAGTTTTCCCCTTGTGCTGATGTCACTTTTTTTATTCTGACGTCACTTTTTCAAAAACCACCTCTGTTGAGTTGCTGCCACTTGGGATTGCTCCTTTTAACTGTTTGCTCTCGCTGTGCTCCCACCAGGTCCGCTCCTTCCGGTCTCAGGCTCCTGTCACTCAGGACTGCTCCTTTAACTGCTCCGCTCTCGCTGTGCTCCCACCAGGTCCGCTCCTTCCGGTCTCAGTGGTGGCGACTGTATATGTTTTTCATTTTCCT
>NC_140991.1:139590-170597 GCF_052327205.1 Somniosus microcephalus | reverse complement strand
GATTTCCAGAAGGCATTCGATTAGGTGCCACATAAAAGGTTACTACACAAGATAAGAGCTCACGGGGTTGGGGGTAATATATTAGATTGGATAGAGGATTGGCTAACTAACAGAAAACAGAGAGTCGGGATAAATGGGTCATTTTCAGGTTGGCAAACTAACTAGTGAAGTGCCGCAAGGATCAGTGCTGGGGCCTCAACTATTTACAATCTATATTAATGACTTGGATGAAGGGACCGAGTGTAATGTAGCCAAATTTGCTGATGATACAAAGATAGGTGGGAAAGCAAATTGTGTGGAGGACACAAAGAATCTCCAAAGGGATATAGACAGGCTGAGTGAGTGGGCAAAAATCTGGCAGATGGAGCTTAACGTGGGAAAATGCGAGGTTATCCACTTTGGAAGGAAAAATAAAAAAGCTAATTATTATTTAAATGGAGAGAGATTACAAAATGCTGAGGTACAAAGGGATCTGGGGGTCCTTGTACATGAATCACAAAAAGTTAGCATGCAGGTACAGCAAGTAATTAGGAAGGTAAATGGAATGTTGGCCTTTATTGCAAAGGGAATGGAGCATAAAAGTCGGGAAGTCCTGTTACAACTTTACAGGGCGTTGGTGAGACCACACCTGGAGTACTGCGTACAGTTTTGATCTCCTTATTTAAGGAGGGATATACTTGTATTGGAGGCAGTTCAGAGAAGGTTCACGAGGTTGATTCCAGAGATGAAGGGGTTGTCTTATGAAGAATGGTTGAGCAGGTTGGGCCTATACTCATTGGAGTTTAGAAGAATGAGAGGGGATCTTATTGAAAAATATCAGATTCTGAAAGGGATTGACAGGGTAGATGCTGAGAGGATGTTTCCCCCCCGTGGGGGAATCTAGAACTAGGGGGCATAATTTCAGGATAAGGGGCATCCATTTAAATGGGAAATGAGGAATTTCTTCTCTGAGGGGGTCGTGAATCTTTGGAATTCTCTTCCCCAGAGAGCTGTGGAGGCGGAGTCAGTGAATATATTTAAGGTGGAGATAGACAGATTTTTGAAAGATAAGGAAGTCGAGGGTTATGGGGAGCGGGCAGGGAAGTGGAGTTGAGGCCAAGATCAGATCAGCCTTGATCTTATTGAATGGCGGAGCAGGCTCGAGGGGCTGAATGGCCTCCCCCTGTCCCTCGGAGGTCCGTGACTGGGTTCCTATAGTGTAAACGGACTGTTCCCGAGTCCCTGGGGCTGTACCCGCCCCCTGGTGCTGTTCCCGAGTCCCTGGGGCTGTGCCCGACCCACCCCCCCCGGTGCTGTTCCCGAGTCCTTGGGACTGTGCCCGACCCCCACCCCCCCCCGGTGCTGTTCCCGAGTCCCTGGGGCTGTGCCCGCCCCCCCCGTTGCTGTCCCCGAGTCCCTGGGGCTGTGTCCGCCCCCCCGGTGCTGTCCCCGAGTCCCTGGGGCTGTGTCCGCCCCCCCGGTGCTGTCCCCGAGTCCCTGGGGCTGTGTCCGCCCCCCCGGTGCTGTCCCCGAGTCCCTGGGGCTGTGTCCGCCCCCCCGGTGCTGTCCCCGAGTCCCTGGGGCTGTGCCCGCCCCCCCCCGTTGCTGTTCCCGAGTCCCTGGGGCAGTGTCCGCCCCCCCGGTGCTGTCCCCGAGTCCCTGGGGCTGTGTCCGCCCCCCCGGTGCTGTCCCCGAGTCCCTGGGGCTGTGTCCGCCCCCCCGGTGCTGTCCCCGAGTCCCTGGGGCTGTGTCCGCCCCCCTCCACCCCCCGCGATGTTGACTTTTGCTGCACTTGGTTGCTGACTTGCTGAGTAATGATGAAAGTGGGCGGAGTTGAAAGCTGACACTCTGACTGTTACCAGGATAATGAGGATGGCGTGTTTGTGGATTCGGCACAGCCAGGGGATGATGGCGATATTCCGAGAGGTTACCTAACCCTCTCGGCTACCCCCAGAGCATCATTCAGCAGGAGGTCGCAGGAGGCAGAGGTAGTTGATGAGATCGGTGGTGGCCTGGCAGTGCTGGTGGTGGGTAGAGCGGGGGCTTCAGCGACTTCGGATGGTCAGGCCAGTCACATAACCCCACAGCAAGAGGGGCAAAACTCCTGAGACCCCCGCAAAGACCGATTTCCCCCCCCCCCCCACAGTAAATACCGACCCACTCGATTCCCCCCCTGTAAATACCGACCCACTCGATCCCCCCCGTAAATACCGACCCACTCGATCCCCCCCCGTAAATACCGACCCACTCGATCCCCCCCGTAAATACCGACATCCCCCCCGTAAATACCGACCCACTCGATCCCCCCCGTAAATACCGACCCACTCGATTCCCCCCCGTAAATACCAACCCACTCGATCCCCCCCGTAAATACCGACCCACTCGATCCCCCCCGTAAATACCGACCCACTCGATCCCCCCGTAAATACCGACCCACTCGATCCCCCCTGTAAATACCCCCCTCGATCCCCCCCCCGTAAATACCGACCCACTCGATCCCCCCTGTAAATACCCCCCTCGATTCCCCCCCCCCCCCCCCCCGTAAATACCAACCCACTCGATCCCCCCCGTAAATACCGACCCACTCGATCCCCCCCGTAAATACCGACCCACTCGATCCCCCCCGTAAATACCGACCCACTCGATCCCCCCCGTAAATACCGACCCACTCGATCCCCCCTGTAAATACCCCCCTCGATCCCCCCCCGTAAATACCGACCCACTCGATCCCCCCTGTAAATACCCCCCTCGATTCCCCCCCCCCCCCCCCCGTAAATACCAACCCACTCGATCCCCCCCGTAAATACCGACCCACTCGATCCCCCCCGTAAATACCGACCCACTCGATCCCCCCCGTAAATACCGACCCACTCGATCCCCCCCGTAAATACCGACCCACTCGATCCCCCCCGTAAATACCGACCCACTCGATCCCCCCCCCCCCCCCCCCCCCGTAAATACCGACCCACTCGATCCCCCCGTAAATACCAACCCACTCGATCCCCCCCGGAAATACCGACCCACTCGATCCCCCCGTAAATACCGACCCACTCGATCCCCCCCTGTAAATACCCCCCTCGATCCCCCCCTGTAAATACCCCCCCTGTAAATACCCCCCTCGATCCCCCCTGTAAATACCGATCCCCCCCTGTAAATACCCCCCTCAATCCCCCCTGTAAATACCGACCCCCCCTCGATCCCCCCCTGTAAATACCGACCCCCCCTTCGATCCCCCCTGTAAATACCGATCCCCCTGTAAATACCGACCCCCCCCCCCCGTAAATACTGATTCCCCCCCTGTAAATACCCCCCTCGATTCCCCCCCCCGTAAATACCCCCCTCGATCCCCCCTGTAAATACCGACCCCCTCGATCCCCCCTGTAAATACCCCCCTCGATCCCCCCTGTAAATACCGACCCCCTCGATCCCCCCTGTAAATACCCCCTCGATCCCCCCCTGTAAATACCCCCCTCGATCCCCCCCTGTAAATAGCCCCCTCGATCCCCCCCACCCCCCCCCCGTAAATACCCCCCTCGATCCCCCTGTAAATACCGACCCCTCGATCCCCCCTGTAAATACCCCCCTCGATCACCCCTGTAAATACCCCCTCGATCCCCCCTGTAAATACCCCCCTCGACCCCCCCCTGTAAATACAGACACTCATGGCCTCCTTGCAGGTATGAACCTCTCTGGTGGATCCCTGCCCACAGTGAGAATGACCAAACACAGGAGTGCGAGATTGATGTGAAGGCTCTCCGCGGAGATGGGAGGAGGATTCGTGTTTTGTGCGGTGTTGGTGGTCAGTGAGAGCTGCTGGTCTTTCAAGGCGCTGCTGGTGGAGGGAGATCTGTTGACCTTGCACGATGCTACCGAGCTGGGCTGTGCAGCAGGTTTTGTTGATGGTTCAGTGAGCGCGCCGGGGACAGGTGCTGACTGAGATGCGAATAATTCTGTCCTCTATCCAAGGTGCCATCACCCAGTGGGCTGGACAGCCCAGAGCAGCGGTCATTCCGCGACAGGCAGAAGTACTTCGAGATCGATGTGAAGCAGCAAGTGGCAGAGAAACCCAAGCGAGTATCGCTGGTCGCAGAGGACGACCTGAGGAAGATGAAGGAAGAGGAAGGTATACGCTCGGTGTTGTGAGGGGTCATGGATTATGCATGGTAACCCTGCACAGTGAATGTGGGACTCCTGGCACAGACCCGCCGGCCTGTACATACCAAACCCTTGGTGCCTTGTTTACAGCAGTCCTGCTTCCCAGAAGAGATTCCGACTCCCAGGAGAGTCCACCGAGCGAGAAGCGTTTGAGTTATTGGCCGAACTCGCACCGCAACCTCCCCTTCGCCCCCCCCACCTCCCCTTCGCCCCCCCCGACCTCCCCTTCGCCCCCCCGACCTCCCCTTCGCCCCCCCGACCTCCCCTTCGCCCCCCCCGACCTCCCCTTCGCCCCCCCCGACCTCCCCTTCGCCCCCCCGACCTCCCCTTCGCCCCGCCCGACCTCCCCTTCGCCCCCCGACCTCCCCTTCGCCCCGCCCGACCTCCCCTTCGCCCCCCCGACCTCCCCTTCGCCCCGCCCGACCTCCCCTTCGCCCCGCCCGACCTCCCCTTCGCCCCGCCCGACCTCCCCTTCGCCCCGCCAGACCTCCCCTTCGCCCCGCCCGACCTCCCCTTCGCCCCGCCCGACCTCCCCTTCGCCCCGCCCGACCTCCCCTTCGCCCCGCCCGACCTCCCCTTCGCCCCGCCCGACCTCCCCTTCGCCCGCCCGACCTCCCCTTCGCCCCGCCCCACCTCCCCTTCGCCCCGCCCCACCTCCCCTTCGCCCCGCCCGACCTCCCCTTCGCCCCGCCCGACCTCCCCTTCGCCCCGCCCGACCTCCCCTTCGCCCCGCCCCACCTCCCCTTCGCCCCGCCCCACCTCCCCTTCGCCCCGCCCCACCTCCCCTTCGCCCCGCCCCACCTCCCTTCGCCCCGCCCCACCTCCCCTTCGCCCCGCCCCACCTCCCCTTCGCCCCGCCCCACCTCCCCTTCGCCCCGCCCCACCTCCCCTTCGCCCCGCCCCACCTCCCCTTCGCCCCGCCCCACCTCCCCTTCGCCCCGCCCCACCTCCCCTTCGCCCCGCCCCACCTCCCCTTCGCCCCGCCCCACCTCCCCTTCGCCCCGCCCCACCTCCCCTTCGCCCCGCCCCACCTACCCTTCGCCCCGCCCCACCTACCCTTCGCCCCGCCCCACCTCCCCTTCGCCCCGCCCCACCTCCCCTTCGCCCCGCCCCACCTCCCCTTCGCCCCGCCCCACCTCCCCTTCGCCCCGCCCCACCTCCCCTTCGCCCCGCCCCACCTCCCCTTCGCCCCGCCCCACCTCCCCTTCGCCCCGCCCCACCTCCCCTTCGCCCCGCCCCACCTCCCCTTCGCCCCGCCCCACCTCCCCTTCGCCCCGCCCCACCTCCCCTTCGCCCCGCCCCACCTCCCCTTCGCCCCGCCCCACCTCCCCTTCGCCCCGCCCGACCTCCCCTTCGCCCCCCCCGACCTCCCCTTCGCCCCCCCGACCTCCCCTTCGCCCCGCCCGACCTCCCTTCGCCCCCCCCCCGACCTCCCCTTCGCCCCGCCCGACCTCCCCTTCGCCCCCCCCCGACCTCCCCTTCGCCCCGCCCCACCTCCCCTTCGCCCCGCCCCACCTCCCCTTCGCCCCGCCCCACCTCCCCTTCGCCCCGCCCCACCTCCCCTTCGCCCCGCCCCACCTCCCCTTCGCCCCGCCCCACCTCCCCTTCGCCCCGCCCGACCTCCCCTTCGCCCCCCCCACCTCCCCTTCGCCCCGCCCCACCTCCCCTTCGCCCCGCCCGACCTCCCCTTCGCCCCGCCCGACCTCCCCTTCGCCCCGCCCGACCTCCCCTTCGCCCCGCCCGACCTCCCCTTCGCCTCCCCTTCGCCCCGCCCGACCTCCCCTTCGCCCCGCCCGACCTCCCCTTCGCCCCCCCCGACCTCCCCTTCGCCCCCCCCGACCTCCCCTTCGCCCCCCCCGACCTCCCCTTCGCCCCCCCGACCTCCCCTTCGCCCCCCCCGACCTCCCCTTCGCCCCCCCCGACCTCCCCTTCGCCCCCCCCGACCTCCCCTTCGCCCCCCCGACCTCCCCTTCGCCCCCCCCGACCTCCCCTTCGCCCCCCCCGACCCCCTTCGCCCCCCCCGACCTCCCCTTCGCCCCCCCCACCTCCCCTTCGCCCCGCCCCACCTCCCCTTCGCCCGCCCCACCTCCCCTTCGCCCCGCCCCACCTCCCCTTCGCCCCGCCCCACCTCCCCTTCGCCCCGCCCCACCTCCCCTTCGCCCCGCCCCACCTCCCCTTCGCCCCGCCCCACCTCCCTTCGCCCCGCCCCACCTCCCCTTCGCCCCGCCCCACCTCCCCTTCGCCCCGCCCCACCTCCCCTTCGCCCCGCCCCACCTCCCCTTCGCCCCGCCCCACCTCCCCTTCGCCCCACCCGACCTCCCCTTCGCCCCCCCCGACCTCCCCTTCGCCCCGCCCGACCTCCCCTTCGCCCCCCGACCTCCCCTTCGCCCCCCCCGACCCCTCCTTCGCCCCCCCGACCCCTCCTTCGCCCCCGACCTCCCCCCTCACCCCACAACCTTTTCTCCGCTATGCTCCAGTTGTGGTCAGTGTGATGAAACTGATTGGTGGCATTGAGAGTGCGTTTGCAACGGGCGGCGGGGATGTGAGTAAAGCTCGAGAGGGGAACCTGTCCTCCAATGAAACCCGTTATAAAGTTGTTTTTCTGTCCCAGAGCGGAAGATGAGGCACCGACCTCAGGATATGCTGCTGGATGAAGAGGAGGAAGAAGATGATGAAGACCATCGTATCTCTGACATGAGCAGTCAGGGCACTGTGGTGATCGAAGGGGTCGAGTACAAGATTGAGAGGGTGGACAGGAGGAGCCGGGATTCCCCGAGCTCTGGGTACGTGCGCTGTGTTCCCACCACCAGCAAACTCAAAGCCCCAATATCGGATGGGGAGCAACTTCACACCCCATCCCAGCAATCAAATGTAACCAGCAGTGGCCTGGGGTAACGGGGTCAGTGGCCTGGGGTAACGGGGTCAGTGGCCTGGGGTAACGGGGTCAGTGGCATGGGGTAACGGGGTCAGTGGCCTGGGGTAACGGGGTCTGGGGCCTGGGGTAACGGGGTCAGTGGCCTGGGGTAACGGGGTCAGTGGCCTGGGGTAACGGGGTCAGTGGCCTGGGGTAACGGGGTCAGTGGCCTGGGGTAACGGGGTCAGTGGCCTGGGGTAACGGGGTCAGTGGCCTGGGGTAACGGGGTCTGGGGCCTGGGGTAACGGGGTCTGGGGCCTGGGGTAACGGGGTCTGGGGCCTGGGGTAACGGGGTCTGGGGCCTGGGGTAACGGGGCCTGGGGTAACGGGGTCTGGGGCCTGGGGTAACGGGGTCTGCGGCCTGGGGTAACGGGGTCTGGGGCCTGGGGTAACGGGGCCTGGGGTAACGGGGTCTGGGGCCTGGGGTAACGGGGTCTGCGGCCTGGGGTAACGGGGTCTGCGGCCTGGGGTAACGGGGCCTGCGGCCTGGGGTAACGGGGCCTGGGGTAACGGGGCCTGGGGTAACTGGGTCTGCCAGCTGGGGTAACGGGGTCTGCGGCCTGGGGTAACGGGGTCTGGGGTAACGGGGTCTGGGGCCTGGGGTAACGGGGTCTGCCAGCTGGGGTACCGGGGTCTGCGGCCTGGGGTAACGGGGTCTGCGGCCTGGGGTAACGGGGTCTGCCAGCTGGGGTAACGGGGTCTGCGGCCTGGGGTAACGGGGTCTGGGGCCTGGGGTAACGGGGTCTGCCAGCTGGGGTAACGGGGTCTGCGGCCTGGGGTAACGGGGTCTGCGGCCTGGGGTAACGGGGTCTGCGGCCTGGGGTAACGGGGTCTGGGGCCTGGGGTAACGGGGTCTGCCAGCTGGGGTAACGGGGTCTGCGGCCTGGGGTAACGGGGTCTGCGGCCTGGGGTAACGGGGTCTGGGGCCTGGGGTAACGGGGTCTGCGGCCTGGGGTAACGGGGTCTGCGGCCTGGGGTAACGGGGTCTGCGGCCTGGGGTAACGGGGTCTGCGGCCTGGGGTAACGGGGTCTGCGGCCTGGGGTAACGGGGTCTGGGGCCTGGGGTAACGGGGTCTGCCAGCTGGGGTAACGGGGTCTGCGGCCTGGGGTAACGGGGTCTGCGGCCTGGGGTAACGGGGTCTGCGGCCTGGGGTAACGGGGTCTGGGGCCTGGGGTAACGGGGTCTGCGGCCTGGGGTAACGGGGTCTGGGGCCTGGGGTAACGGGGTCTGCCAGCTGGGGTAACGGGGTCTGCGGCCTGGGGTAACGGGGTCTGCGGCCTGGGGTAACGGGGTCTGGGGCCTGGGGTAACGGGGTCTGGGGCCTGGGGTAACGGGGTCTGCGGCCTGGGGTAACGGGGTCTGGGGCCTGGGGTAACGGGGTCTGCCAGCTGGGGTAACGGGGTCTGCGGCCTGGGGTAACGGGGTCTGCGGCCTGGGGTAACGGGGTCTGGGGCCTGGGGTAACGGGGTCTGCCAGCTGGGGTAACGGGGTCTGCGGCCTGGGGTAACGGGGTCTGCGGCCTGGGGTAACGGGGTCTGGGGCCTGGGGTAACGGGGTCTGCCAGCTGGGGTAACGGGGTCTGCGGCCTGGGGTAACGGGGCCTGGGGTAACGGGGTCTGCCAGCTGGGGTAACGGGGTCTGCGGCCTGGGGTAACTGGGTTTGCGGCCTGGGGTAACAGGGTCTGTAATGGGGAGAGGCTGGGGTTACAGTAATACTGTGTGTGGATCGTTGTTTCCGGGGGTGCGGGGGGTCTTTTCCCTGGGCCGGTCGCTGTCAATGTTGCCTCTAATCTTTTTCGGTGCGCGGTCCCTTTAAGTAGCTGCGCGGCCCATTCAAATTTTCGCGCAGGCGCAGTTTCTTTTTAAAAGGCAGTGAGCGGCCTGCGCAGGAGCTTAGCGGGAATGTGGGTGGCGCGCGGGCGGGTCATTGGCCCTGATTGACTGTTCCTTCTGTCTCACAGGGGCTCCCGATTTGATGTTCGGGGAGAGCAGAGAACTGCAGCAGGAGACAGAATAGCAAGTGAGGAACAACGACCAAATTCAATGACTGGGTAAGAAAGGGTTTTCTCACTGCTCATTGCCCTGTGTGTGTTACAGTAATATTCTGTGTGTTGGGTAATGGTATCAAGGATTATGGAACCAAGGCGGATAGACAGAGTTCAGAAACAGATCAGCCATGATCTAATTCTCTACGAAAGGGCTGTGGATGCTCAGTCGTTGAGTATATTCAAGGCTGAGATTGATAGATTTTTGGACTCTTGGGGAATCCAGGGATATGGGGATCAGGCGGGAAAGGTTGAGGTCGAAGATTAGCCATGATCTTCTTGAATGGCGGAGCAGGCTCGAGGGGCCGTATGGCCTCCTCGTGTTCCTATAATATGACGGCCCTTGTCTCCCGCAGGTTGTGCCCAGTGTATCCCGAACCTGCGGCTCCCATCCGGACTGCGAAGGCGGAGCGCCGGTACCAGGAGAGGCTGCGGGTGCAGAGTCCAGACCTGCCCGTGGGACAAGACAAGGAGATGTCACCAGCAGAACGGCGTGCGCTGGAGGCAGAGAAACGAGCCATGTGGAGGGCAGCAAGGTAAGGCTTCAGCCCACGGGACAGCCCCATTGCAGTGTGCATGTCAACATCTGGGGCTGCACATTCCTACCCGGCCAGCTGTGTGCTCAAGCCTGTGACATCCTCCCCTCGCTCTTTGCCAGGGGGATGGGGATAGCATTAGAAAGGAGAAACAAGGTGAACAAAGGATTGGGAGAGACAGATAGCACCAGAGTAAGAGATAGTACAGTATTAGGTGGGGTCAGACTAAGAGAGAATACAAGAAGGTCTAAGATAGGTTTACAGGGCATGTGTGTATACGCACGAAGCGTGGTAAATAAGGCTGGTGAGCTCAGGCACAAATAGCCACATGGGAATATGATGTTGTGGCGAGACCTGGCTTAATAAAGGGCAGAATTGGGTACTAAATATTCCTGGCTATAAGGTGTTCAGAATAGATAGACAGGCGAAAACACTTGTTTACGCAGCGAGTGGTTAGGATCTGGAATGCACTGCCTGAAAGGGTGGTGGAGGCAGATTCAATCGGGGCTTTCGAAAGGGAGTTGGGGAAGTACTGAAGGAAAAATCTTTTACGGGCTACAGGGAAAGGGCGGGGAGTGGGACTAGCTGAGGTGCTCTTGCAGAGAGCCAGCACGGGCTCGACGGGCCGAATGGCCTCCTCCTGTGCTGTGACCATTCTATGAATCTTTGTGCAGCGTGCTGACCACACGGCAGCCTGCATACTGGCCTGTGCAGTATCAGCTGTTAATCCAGGGTGAGGAATTGATCTCATGACTCGACTCTCCCCACCTCCTCCTCCGACATGGATCCGAGGGTGAAAGCAGGATTGGGCTTGGGATCCGTGCTGAGGCATCAACAGTGTTTATGGAACCCGTACCCCAGTGAGAGTGAGAGTCTGTGGAACTGTACCCCAGTGAGAGTCAGTGTCTGTGGAACTGTACCCCAGTGAGAGTCAGTGTCTGTGGAACCCGTACCCCAGTGAGAGTCAGTGTCTGTGGAACTGTACCCCAGTGAGAGTCAGTGTCTGTGGAACTGTACCCCAGTGAGAGTCAGTGTCTGTGGAACCCGTACCCCAGTGAGAGTCAGTGTCTGTGGAACTGTACCCCAGTGAGAGTGAGAGTCTGTGGAACTGTACCCCAGTGAGAGTCAGTATCTGTGGAACTGTACCCCATTGAGAGTCAGTGTCTGTGGAACTGAACCCCAGTGAGAGTCAGTGTCTGTGGAACTGTACCCCAGTGAGAGTCAGTGTCTGTGGAACTGTACCCCAGTGAGAGTCAGTGTCTGTGGAACTGTACCCCAGCGAGAGTCAGTGTCTCAAACTGTACCCCAGTGAGAGTCAGTGTCTGTGGAACTGTACCCCAGCGAGAGTCAGTGTCTCAAACTGTACCCCAGTGAGAGTCAGTGTCTGTGGAACTGTACCCCAGCGAGAGCCAGTGTCTCAAACTGTACCCCAGTGAGAGTCAGTGTCTGTGGAACTGTACCCCAGTGAGAGCCAGTGTCTCAAACTGTACCCCAGTGAGAGTCAGTGTCTGTGGAACTGTACCCCAGTGAGAGTCAGTGTCTGTGGAACCCGTACCCCAGTGAGAGTCAGTGTCTGTGGAACTGTACCCCAGTGAGAGTGAGAGTCTGTGGAACTGTACCCCAGTGAGAGTCAGTATCTGTGGAACTGTACCCCATTGAGAGTCAGTGTCTGTGGAACTGAACCCCAGTGAGAGTCAGTGTCTGTGGAACTGTACCCCAGTGAGAGTCAGTGTCTGTGGAACTGTACCCCAGTGAGAGTCAGTGTCTGTGGAACTGTACCCCAGCGAGAGTCAGTGTCTCAAACTGTACCCCAGTGAGAGTCAGTGTCTGTGGAACTGTACCCCAGCGAGAGTCAGTGTCTCAAACTGTACCCCAGTGAGAGTCAGTGTCTGTGGAACTGTACCCCAGCGAGAGCCAGTGTCTCAAACTGTACCCCAGTGAGAGTCAGTGTCTGTGGAACTGTACCCCAGTGAGAGCCAGTGTCTCAAACTGTACCCCAGTGAGAGTCAGTGTCTGTGGAACTGTACCCCAGTGAGAGTCAGTGTCTGTGGAACTGTACCCCAGTGAGAGTCAGTGTCTGTGGAACTGAACCCCAGTGAGAGTCAGTGTCTGTGGAACTACCGCAGTGAGAGTCAGTGTCTGTGGAACTGTACCCCAGTGAGAGTCAGTGTCTGTGGAACTGTACCCCAGTGAGAGTCAGTGTCTGTGGAACTGTACCCCAGTGAGAGTCAGTGTCTGTGGAACTGTACCCCAGTGAGAGTCAGTGTCTGTGGAACTGTACCCCAGTGAGAGTCTGTGGAACTGTACCCCAGTGAGAGTCCGTGTCTGTGGAACTGTACCCCAGTGAGAGTCAGTGTCTGTGGAACTGTACCCCAGTGAGAGTCAGTGTCTGTGGAATTGTACCCAGTGAGAGTCAGTGTCTGTGGAACTGTACCCCAGTGAGAGTCAGTGTCTGTGGAACTGTACCCCAGCGAGAGCCAGTGTCTCAAACTGTACCCCAGTGAGAGTCAGTGTCTGTGGAACTGTACCCCAGCGAGAGCCAGTGTCTCAAACTGTACCCCAGTGAGAGTCAGTGTCTGTGGAACTGTACCCCAGTGAGAGCCAGTGTCTCAAACTGTACCCCAGTGAGAGTCAGTGTCTGTGGAACTGGAACTGTACCCCAGTGAGAGTCACTGTCTGTGGAACTGTACCCCAGTGAGAGTCAGTGTCTGTGGAACTGTACCCCAGTGAGAGCCAGTGTCTCAAACTGTACCCCAGTGAGAGTCATTGTCTGTGGAACTGGAACTGTACCCCAGTGAGAGTCAGTGTCTGTGGAACTGTACCCCAGTGAGAGTCAGTGTCTGTGGAACTGTACCCCAGTGAGAGTCAGTGTCTGTGGAACTGTACCCCAGTGAGAGTCAGTGTCTGTGGAACTGTATCCCAGTGAGAGTCAGTGTCTGTGGAACTGTACCCCAGTGAGAGTCAGTGTCTGTGGAACTGTACCCCAGTGAGAGTCAGTGTCTGTGGAACTGTACCCCAGTGAGAGTCAGTGTCTGTGGAACTGTACCCCAGTGAGAGTCAGTGTCTGTGGAACTGTACCCCAGTGAGAGTCAGTGTCTGTGGAACTGTACCCCAGTGAGTGTCGGTGTCTCAAACTGTACCCCAGTGAGAGTCAGTGTCTGTGGAACTGTACCCCAGCGAGAGCCAGTGTCTCAAACTGTACCCCAGTGAGAGTCAGTGTCTGTGGAACTGTACCCCAGCGAGAGCCAGTGTGTGTGGAACCCGTACCCCAGTGAGAGTCAGTGTCTCAAACTGTACCCCAGTGAGAGTCAGTGTCTGTGGAACTGTATCCCAGTGAGTGTCGGTGTCTGGGTCCCACACTGTACTAATGGGATGTGTTTGAGGTATTCAGTGAGAGGTGTTACTGCAATGGAACATGTTTGAGGCGTTTCGGGGAGTGTAAGATTAATCGACCGTTCTGGAATTGTTGGAGCGAGCCTGGTACAATAGGTGCAGTTTCTTTGTAGAGAGCAGGCTGGGACGTTGAGCTGTCTCTGGTTCCCTGGTCCTTTCCTCACTTCAGTCACGAATATTCTTCCTCTTTTCTTTCCCTCCGTCTGCCTCTCTTATTTCTGATTTCTCCTTTGTCTTTGTGCTTTTCTCCTCTCCTCTCCGATGCCTCCTCTGCTCACGGTTCAGACACCAAGCCCTCGAGGATGATCTCAAACAGTACGAACAGGACCGTGCGCGCCGTCTGTACCAGTCCCGCCAACGGGCTGCTCAAGGGGCCAGCCCGGGCCAGGGGGCCAGTCTCAAACATCTTCCGCTGGCCAGGCAGGAGCTCCCGTACAGTGACTTCAGGTGTGGAGCCGACATATGCCTGCTGCATCCTGCATCCTGCATTCCAGCCTCACTCATTACTTCCTGTGTTTTCAATAACGTCAGTGTTCACTGCTAGACTGACCATAACAACAACAACTTGCATTTATACAGCACCTTTAACATAGTAAAACAACCCAAGGGCCTTCACAGGAGCGTTAATCAGACAAAATTTGACACCAAGCCAAAGAATTAGCACAGGTGACCAAACGCTTGGTCAAAGAGGTCGGTTTTAAGGAGCATGTTAAAGGAGGAGAGAGTGGGGGAAAGGGTTAGGGAGGGAATTTCAGAGCTCAGGGCCCAGGCGGCTGAAGGCACGGCCGTCAATGGTGTGGTGAATGAAATCGGCGATACGCAAGCAGCCAGAATTGGAGGAGCGCAGAGATCTGGGAGGGTTGTAGGGCTGGAGGAGGTTACAGAGATGGGGAGAGGCGAGGGCCATGGACCATCCTACAGTGAGAGAAGATTGTCTTTGTCACTGCCAGAACTAGGATCCTGCTCCCACTGCTTGCTCCTCCTTTCAACAAACAACTGATGTGGTGGAATGAACCACAGAATCTCACAGCACAGAAGGAGGCCATTCGGCCCATCCTGCCTGTGCCGGCTCTTTGAAGGAGCTGTCCAATTAGTCCCACTCCCCCAGCTTTCTCCCCATAGCCCTGCACATTCGTCCTCTTCAAGTACATGTCCAATTGCCTTTTGAAGGTTCCTATGGAAATGATTCCACCGCCCTTTCAGGTGGAGCATTCCAGATCTTAACAACTCTCTGTGAAGAAATTTCTCCTCAATTCCCCTCTGGTTCTTTTCCGAATTGTTTTAAATCTGTGACCTCTGGTTACCGACCCACTCGCCAGAGGAATAATTTCTCCCTACTTTCTCTATCAAAACCCCTCATAATTTTGAATACCTCTATTAGATCTCCCCTTAACCTTCTCTGCTCTAAGGAGAACAATCCCAGCTTCTCCAGTCTCTCCCTCATCCCTGGTACACCTCCCATGTACCCTCTCCAGGGCCTTGACATCCTTCCCAAAGTGTGGTGCCCAGAATTGGACACAATACTCCAGCTGATGCTTAGCCAGTGATTTGTAAAGGTTCAGCATGACTTCCTTGTTTTTGTATTCAGTGTCCCGATTTACAAAGCCAACTATCCCTTAATGTTTTCTTAACTGCCTTATCAATTTGCCCTGCCAAGATTTGTGAATCTGCACCCCCAGGTCCCTCTGCCCTTGCACACCCCTCAAAATAGCACCATTGAGATTATACCACCTCTCCCTGTTGTTTCTCCCAAAGTGCATCACTTCACACTTATCCGCATTAAATGGCATCTGCCACGTGTCTGCCCATTTCACTAGTCTCTCTCTGTCCTCCTGAAGTCTGCTACTATCCTGTTCACTATTTACTACGTTGCCAAGTTTTGTATCATCCGCTAACTTTGAAATTGTTCTCGCTGTACCCAAGTCCAGGTCATTTATATATAACAAGAGAAGCAATAGTCCCAATACCGACCCCTGGGGGACCCCACTGCATCCTTCCAGTCAGAAAAACTCCCGTTCACCACTACTCTACACCTCCTCTCCCTTAGCCAATTATGTACCCAAGTTCCCACCGTCCCTTTACACCATGTGCTATTTTCCAAATAAATCTGTTATGTACTTTATCAAATGCCTTCTGAAAGTCCACATATACAGCACCTACTGCACTACCTTCATCTCAACCCTCTCTGTTACTTCATCAAAGAACTTGAGTCAGACACAATTTGCCTTTAACAAATCCGTGCTGACTGTCCCTTATTAACCCAAGTGAGAATTAATTTGTCCTTGCCAATGGTCTCTAGTGGTTTTCCCACCACTGACATTAGACTGACTGTCCTGTGGTTGCCGGGTTTATCCCTCTCCCCTTTTTTGAACAGGGGTGTAACACCCTCCAGTCCTCTGACACCACTCCCATATCCAAAGAGGATTAGAAGATTGCGGTTAGAGCTTCTGCTAACTCTACCCGAGCTTCCCTCAGCAACCTAGGATGCATCCCATCTAGATCGGGTGACTTGTTTAAACGGAGTGGACTTGAACAGAGTGTTTTATTTGGGAATTTGGAAAGAGTGGAAATTCGGAGAAGAGGGGAAGGAGTTGTTGCTTTTTGCCGACACTACTTGCAGTGCTTTGTGTTACAGGTAGATATTTAATTCAGTACCCTTAACTTAATCTAGATCAAGTAAGTCGTCAAGAAACTACACTGTAAGCTAAGTTACCTAAATACAAATTTAATTAAATAAATCAAGGTTATATTGGGATGGCAACTGCAGCATGTGGAGAGCATTGTGATCCTGGACAACCACGTTTGCAGTAACTGCCTGCATCTTGAGCTCAGCGTTTTTGAGCTGGAGTCTGAGGTGCAGACATTGCGGGGCATCAGGGATGGGGAGAGTTACCTGGACACTTTGATCCAGGAAGCAGTCACACCCCTTAGTTTAGGTAGTGGTACAGGTCTGGTTAGTGGTCAGGGACAGGAGGGTGTGACTGCAACTCAGGCATGTAAGGAGACCCCAGGTGCAGTGCTGGAGGAGCCTCAGCCTTTGCCCTCGTCCAACAGGTATGAGGTTCTTGCTGCCTGTATGGATGAGGGAAAAGACTGCAGGATGGATGAGCAAGCTGACCATGGCACCATGGCGTGGGGCCATTCAAGTGGGGGGAGTGAAAGGGAATGTCGATGTGGTAGGGGACAGTATAGTCAGGGGGATAGATACTGTTCTCTGCAGCCGCAACCGACAGTTCCAAAGGTTGTGTTGCCTGCCCGGTGCCAGGGTTAAAGACATCTCCTCATGGCTGGAGGAGAACTTGGAGTGGGAGGGGGGAGGATCCAGTTGTCATGGTCCACGTAGGAATCAATGACATAGGTAGAACTAGGAATGAGATTCTGCTGAGGGAGTTTGATGAGCTCGGATCCAAATGAAAAAGCAGAACCAGGTAATAATCTCTGGATTATTACCTGAGCCACACGCAAATTGTCATAGGGACAAACCGATTAGAGGTTTAAATGCGTGGCTCAAAGAGTGGTGTAGGAGGAAGGGATTTCAGTTCATGGGGAACTGGCACCAGTACTGGGGAAAGAGGGAGCTGTTCCGTTGGGATGGGCTCCACTTAAACTGGGCTGGGACCAGTGTCCTGGCGAACCGAATAACTAGGGCAGTAGACAGGGCTTTAAACTAATGAGGGTGGGAGGATTCAGGAAAGAGTAAATTTAAAAGCAGCGAGAGAAATGTCAAGGCTCGAGAGCAGAGTAGAGTTTTGTGTAAAAATAAGCAGAGTGGGTCAGGAAGGGACAGAGAGAGTAACAAAGGTCATAGGGCATCAGTGACTGAGGTGACATCAGGGAAAAATAGAAATAAGTCAAAGCTAAAGGCACTATACCTGAATGTGTGAAGCATTCACAACAAAATAGATGAATTAATAGCGCAGATAGAAATTAAACGTTTGATCTAATAGCCATTACGGCGACGTGGTTGCAAAGTGGCCAAGGTTGGGAACTAAATATTCCAGGATACTTAACTTTTAGAAGAGATAGGCAAAATGGAAAAGGAGGAGGGGTAGCCCTGATAATAAAGGATGGGGTAAACACAGTGGAGAGAAAGGATCTTAGCTCTGAAAATCAAGAAGTAGAATCAGTTTGGGTGGAGCTAAGAAACAGCAAAGGGCAAAAAACATTGGTGGGCGTTGTTTATAGGCCCCCAAACAGTAGTTGTAATGTAGGGCAGAGTATAAATCAGGAAATTAGAGGCGCATGTAACAAGGGTAATACAGTAATCATGGGGGACTTTAATCTACATATAGACTGGGCAAAACAAATTCGCAGTAATAGTGTGGAGGACAAATTCATGGAATGTATGCAAGATAGTTTTCTAGATCAGTATGTTGAGGAACCAACTGGGAACAGGCTATTTTAGATCTAGTATTGTGCAATGAGAAAGGGTTAATTAATAACCTTGTAGTAAAGGGGCCTTTTAGGGAAGAGTGACCATAATATGATTGATATTATATTGAGTTTGAAAGTGATTTAGTTCAATCCGAAACTGGGGTCTTAAATCTAAACAAAGCAAACTACGTAGGTATGAGGGGCGAGTTGGCTAAGGTAGATTGGGAAACTACATTAAAAGGTATGACAGTAGAGAAGCAATGGCTAGCATTTAAAGAATTGATACATAATTTACAACAAATATACATTCCTTTAAGGCACAAAAACCCCACAAGGAAAGTGGTCCAACCGTGGCTAACAAGAGAAGTTAAAGATAGTATTAGATCAAAGGAAGAAGTTTATAATGTTGCCAAAAAGAATAGTAAGCCTGAGGATTGGGAGGATTTTAGAATTCAGCAAAGGAGGACCAAGAAATTGATAAAGGGAAAATAGAATAGAATATGAGAGTAAACTAGCAAGAGGCATAAAAACAGACTGTAAAAGCTTCTATAGGTATGTAAAAAGGAAAAGATTAGCAAAAGTAAATGTGGGTCCCTTACAGGCTGAGACAGGAGAAATTATAATGGGGAATAAGGAAATGGCAGAGAAATTAAACAAATACTTTGTGTCTGTCTTCACGGAAGAAGACTCAAAAAACTTCCCAGAAATAGTGGAGAACCAAGGGTCTGGGGAGAATGAGGAACTGAAAGAAATTAGTATTAGTAAAAAAAAATAGTACTGGAGAAACTAATGGGACTGAAAGCCGATAAATCCCCTGGACTTGATGGCCTACATCCTCGGGTTTTGAAAGAGGTGGCTTTAGAGATAGTGGATGCATTGGTTGTCATTTTCCAAAATTCCATAGATTCTAGAACGGTTCCCGCAGATTGGAAGGTGGCAAATGTAACCCCACTATTTAAGAAAGGAGGGAGAGAGAAAACAGGGAACTACAGACCAGTTAGCCTGACATCAGTCATAGAGTCATAGGCCTAGAAATTCAGTGCCCTTAGCACCGATTTTGCGGCGCTAGAGGGCCTAGCGCTGCAATTGCCGCCGGTTCCTAAATTGCCTGGGGCCCTTCCGCGGCGGTAGACCGGTAACGCTGCGCCGGCACCGATGACGTCATCGGTGTGCGCAGCATCCCGGTTGCCGTGGTAACCCGGCCCCAAGCCGAAATTCAGTTGCGGCCGCCTCGCCAGTGGCAGCCGCAACTAAGACTCCGGCAAACGAGTGCTGCCGGAGTCTGCGCCGGCGCTTTAAGGAGGCGCGGCGGCCGGCCGCTTTCCCGCCGGCCGCCTGCCCGCAGCTCCCTCCCCGGACTTCTCCCCCCCCCCCCCCCGCCCCCCCGGAACAGATGCAAGCCCGGCACTTGTCCGAGGTGCCGGGCTCATTTTTGAGGAGATTTGCGCGGGCCGCGGCCGGGTGCAGGCAGCTCCTCCTTAACGGAAGGAGGAGGCCTGCACTTCCCCAGCCTGCCGCACCGCATCGGATGCCGCAGCGCCGGAATTGCGGGACGAAACGGCAGTTAGCGCCCTTTTCCAGGCGCTAAGACCCTTCAGTAGCGCCGGCAGCCGTTTGGGCGCGGCGCCACTGAATTTTTGGCGCACGCAGGGGACTTAGCGCCGGCACTAATTTCCGGCGCTAAAGCCCTGGCTAAGCCAAAACCCAATTTCTAGGCCATAGAGTTTTACAGCACAGAAAGAGGCCCTTCGGCCCATCGTGTCTGCGCTGCCCATCCATCCCTGTCCAGTCTAATCCCATTTTCCAGCATTTGGTCCATAGCCCTGTATGCAATGGCATTTCAAGTGCTCATCCAAATGTTTCTTGAATGTTGTGAGGGTTCCTGCCTCTACCACCCTTTCAGGCAGTGAGTTCCACATTCCAACCACCCTCTGGGTGAAAAAGTTCCTCCTCAAATCCCCTCTAAATCTCCTGCCCCTTACCCTGAATCTATGCCCCCTTGTTATTGACCCCCCTACTAAGGGGAAAAGTTCCTCTTTGTCTACCCTATCTATGCCCCTCATCATTTTGTACACCTCAATCAGGTCCCCCCTCAGCCTTCTTTGCTCCAAGGAAAACAACCCCAGCCTGTTTAGTCTTTCTTCATAGCTGAGGCGCTCCATCCCAGGTAACATCCTGGTGAATCTTCTCTGCACCCTCTCCAAAGCAATCACATCCTTCCTATAGTGAGGCGACCAGAACTGCACACAGTACTCCAGCTGTGGCCTCACCAGCGTTTTGTACAGCTCCATCATAACCTCCCTGCTCTTATATTCTATGCCTCGGCTAATGAAGGCAAATATCCCATATGCCTTTTTAACCACCTTATCTACCTGTTCCGCTGCCTTCAGAGATCTATGTACATGTACACCAAGGTCCCTCTGTACTTCCTAGGGTCCTACCACTCATTGTGTATTCCCTTGCCTTATTTGTCCGTCCAAAATGCATCACCTCGCACTTTTCAGGGTTAAATTCCATTTGCCACTTTTGCGCCCAACTGACCAACCTGTCTCTATCGTCCTGTAGCCTGAGGCTTTCCTCCTTGCAATTTACCACCCCACCAATTTTCGTGTCATCTGCAAACTTACTGATCATCCCTTTTACATTCTCATCCAAATCATTTATGTAGATCACAAACAACAAGGGACCCAGCACCGATCCCTGAGGTACCCCACTGGACACAGGCTTCCAGTCACAAAAGCAACCTTCGACCATCACCCTCTGCCTCCTGCCACTCAGCCAGTTTAGGATCCAACGCGCCAAGGCACCCTGGATCCCATGGGCTCTTACCTTCTTGACCAGTCTCCTATGCGGGACTTTGTCAAAAGCTTTACTGAAGTCCATGTAAACCACATCCACAGCATTTCCCTCATCCACCTCCCTAGTCACCCCCTCGAAAAATTCAATCAGATTTGTCAGACATGATTTACCCTTGACAAAGCCATGCTGACTATCCCCGATTAATCCTTGCCTCTCCAAGTGGAGACTAATTTTGTCCCTCAGAATTTTTTCCAATAATTTCCCTACCACAGATGTTAGGCTCACTGGCCTGTAATTCCCTGGTTTATCCCTGCTACCCTTCTTGTATAATGGTACTACATTAGCTGTTCTCCAGTCCTCTGGTACATCCCCTGTGGCCAGAGAGGTTCTGAAAATTTGTGTCAGAGCCCCTGCAATCTCCTCCTTTGCCTCCCACAGCAGCCTGGGATACATCTCGTCCGGGCCTGGGGATTTATCCACTTTTTGGCCTGCTAAAACCGCTAGCACCTCCTCCCTCTCGATGCTAATATGTTCAAGTATGTCACAGTCCCCTTGCCCGATTTCTATGTCTGCATCGTCTTTCTCCATAGTGAACACAGATGCAAAAAATTCATTTAAAACCCCGCCTACATCATCTGGCTCTACGCACAGATTGCCACTTTGGTCCCTAATGGGCCCTACCCTTTCCCTGGTTATCCTCTTGCCCTTAATATACTTATAAAACATCTTAGGATTTTCCTTTATTTTGCTCGCCAGTGTTATTTCATGGCCCCTCCTCACCCTCCTAATTTCTTTTTTAAGTATGCCCCTGCACTCTTTATACTCCTCTAGGGCTTCTTCCGTCTTTAGTCTTTTGTAACTGCCAAAAGCCCCCCTTTTATTTCTAATGCATTTTTGTATCTCCCTCGTCATCCAAGGTTCCCTTTGCTTGTTGGTCCCACCCTTGACCTTTACAGGAACATGTTGGCGCTGTACTCTCTCTATTTCCCTTCTGAAAGTCTCCCACTGTTTTGATGTGGATTTTCCTATAAGTAGCTGCTCCCAGTCCACTTTGGCCAGATCCTGCCTTATCATATTAAAATCGGCCTTCCCCCAATTTAGAACCCTTATTTCCGGGCCGTCTTTGTCTTTTTCCATGACCACCTTAAATCTCACCGAATCATGGTCACTGTCGCCAAAATGCTCTCCTACTGACACTTCCACCACTTGCCCGGCTACATTCCCCAGAATTAGGTCCAGTACCGCCCCCTCTCTTGTAGGACTTTCTACATGTTGGCTCAAAAAGCTCTCCTGGATGCACTTTAAGAATTCTGCACCCTCTAAGCCTTTCACACTCTGACTATCCCGTAGGGAAAATGCTAGAATCTATTTTTATGGATGTGGTAACAGGGCAATTAGAAAATAATAGGATTGGGCCGAGTCAACACGGATTTATGAAAGGGAAATTGTGTTTGACAAATCTGTTAGAGTTTTTTGAGGTTGTAACTAGCAGAATAGATAAGGGGGATCCAGTGGATCTGGTGTATTTGGATTTTCCGAAGGCTTTCGATAATGTGCCACACAAGAAGTTATTAAACAAAATTAGGGCTCATGGGATTGGGAGTAATATACTGACGTGGATTGAGGATTGGTTAATGGGCAGAAAACAGAGAGTAGGAATAAACGGGTCAGAGGATGTTTCCCCTGACTGGGGCGTCTAGAACCAGGGGTCACAGTCTCAGAATAGAGGGTCGGCCATTTAGGACTGAGATGAGGAGAAATTTCTTCACTCAGAGGGCGGTGAATCTTTGGAATTCTCTACCCCAGAGGGCTGTGGAGGCTCAGTCATTGAGCATATTCAAGACAAAGATCGATAGATTTTTGGATATTAAGGGAATCCTGGGATACGGGGATAGTGCAGGAAAGTGGAGTTGAGGTGGAAGATCAGCCATGATCTGACTGAATGGCGGAGCAGGTTCAAGAGGCTGAATGGCCGACTCCTGCTCCTACTTTTTATGATCTTAACTTTGAGTGATGCCAACCTATTAAGCACCTTCTTTCTATCTATTATTATCCTATCCAATATCTCTACTCCCTCCTCTACTGCAACACTAACTTCATCCTCTTCTTTTGTGAAGACAAATGCCAAGTATTCATTCAGTACCTCAGCCATGTCCTCTGCCTCCACAAGATTTCCTTGTTTGTCCCTAATCGGCCCTGCCATTCCTTTAACTATCCTTTTACGTTTTATATGTTGAGAAAGCACAGTATGAGGCCATTCGGCCCATTGTGCCTGTACAGGCTCCATGAAAGAGCTCTCCAACTAGTCCCACTCCCCCTGCTCTGTCCCAGAGCCCTGCAATGTTTCCCCTTCAAGTATTTCTCCAATTCCCTTTTGAAAGTTATTATTGAATCTGCTTCCACCGCCCTTTCAGGCAGCGCGTTCCAGATCACAACTCGCTGCATAAAATATGTTTCCTCATCTCCCCTCTGGTTCTTTTGCCAATCACCTTGAATCTGTGTCCTCTGGTTACCGACCCTCCTGCCACTGGAAACAGATTCTCCTTATTTACTCCATCAAAACCCTTCATGATTTTGAACATCTCTATTAAATCTCCCCTTAACCTTCTCTGCTCTAAGGAGAACAATCCCAGCTTCTCCAGTCTATCCACGTGACTGAAGTCCCTCATCCCTGGAACCATTCTAGTAAATCTCCTCTGCACCCTCACCTAGGCCTGGACATCCTTCCTAAAGTGTGGTGGCCAGAAATGGACACAATACTCCAGCTGGGGCCTCACCAGTGTTTTTTTTTGTCCTCTATGCCTCTATTGATAAAGCCAAGGATCCCGTGTGCTTTTTAACAGCCTTCTCAACTTGTCCTGCCACCTTCAGAGATTTGTGTACATACCCCCCGAGGCCTCTCTGTTGCTGCAGCCCCTTTAAAATTGAACCCTTTAGTTTATGTTGCCTCTCCTCATTCTTCCTGCCAAAATGTCTCACTTCACACTTCACAGAAATCACAGAAATCTCACAGTGCAGATAGAGGCCATTTCGGCCCATCGAGCCTGCACCGACACATATCCCACCCGATCCCCGTAACCCCTACACCAACACATATCCCACCCTATCCCCGTGTATTTAATCCCCCTAACACTAAGGGTCAATTTTTATCATGGCCAATCAACCTAACCCCGCACATCTTTGGACTGTGGGAGGAAACCGGAGCACCCGGAGAAAACCCACGCAAACACAGGGAGAATGTGCAAACTCCACACAGACAGTCGCCCGAGGCCGGATTCGAACCCGGGACTCTGGCGCTGTATGTTAACTTCTGTATGTTAACTTCCATCCACCACGTGTCTGCCCATTTCACCAGTCTGTCTGTGTCCTCCTGAAGTCTTGTTACTATCCGCTTCATTGTTTACTACCTTGCCATGTCTTGTATCAAAGGAAATACAGGATAATCACTGGAAGCAGAGGGAGGAAGGTGCAGGCCAGTGGGTGGAGAGCAGGGCTGGCATTACTCGTGTATCGCTTGAGCAAAGAGCCGGTACAGACACGATGGGCCGAAAGTCCTCCTTCAGCACCGTAGACCTCTGTTAGGCGGTGGTATATGAGGTATAAAACGCGCAGCAGTGTGGAGCCAGGCTGGGCCCGCACCTCCACCTCCCCCTCCCCTGTGGTTAGTGTGTGTGGGGTAGAGTGTGAATGAATTAGCGGAGAGAGTTCCTACGCTGTGGTCCCACATGTGGTTTGGGTGCAGCCCTCCTGTGTTCAATCCTGCTGCGGGACAGACTAGTCGACAAAGCCATCCTGTTGTAATGTCGGTGACGGGCAGTGTCAGGTCCACAGGCTGGACTGTGAAGTAGACAGTTAGCAGACTCGGTGACTCCTTACAGGGGCATCCCCCTTGAATGTGATGGTGGGATTATGGGCTGTTAGATATGACGCTGCATGAGGTGGGCCTGCATGTAGTGGTTCAGATAGGGGTGGGGTGAGACGGGACGGGATGGGACAAGACTGCTGTCCCAGTGAAGGAGTGGGATCTGACATGTGGACAGAGAGTGCTGCACTCTACCTTACACACAGTCCTTCCACCTCTGCAATCAGATCCAGCCCAGACCGACGGGGTGACGGCCTCCTCTCTCTGCTCCACTGCAAGAGTCCCGTGTTATACATGGTGGGGTCCAGTGGGTGTGGAGCTCTAATTGCAATCTCTCTGTCTGTGATGGCAGGGGGCAGGGTGTGTGGTGCGGGATAGGTAAATGACAGAGTCTGGACCTGAGGCACAGGGTTAGAGCGTCTCTGTATCTAACTGGTGCTGGGAGTGCTCTATCCTAAACCACAATCCTTCAGCACTAACGTTCCTTGCAGAGATGAGCACAGAAATTCTTCAAAAAATTTGAGCTGTTTCAGACTGGATTCCATTCTCTGCACTGGGCTGGTTCTGAGATGCCCCTTTCTCCAGTTTACGTGTTGAGGTAGTGGATGATAGAGAGCCTGCCGGTGCGGGCGAGGGGCCTGCCGGTGCGGGCGAGGGGCCTGCCGGTGGGGGCGAGGGGCCGGGCGAGGGGCCTGCCGGTGCGGGCGAGGGGCCTGCCGGTGCGGGCGAGGGGCCTGCCGGTGGGGGCGAGGGGCCGGGCGAGGGGCCTGCCGGTGGGGGCGAGGGGCCTGCCGGTGCGGGCGAGGGGCCTGCCGGTGCGGGCGAGGGGCCTGCCGGTGCGGGCGAGGGGCCTGCCGGTGGGGGCGAGGGGCCGGGCGAGGGGCCTGCCGGTGCGGGCGAGGGGAATAGGAGCAGGTTGAACAGGGCACCTGGACGCGGGTGTCCAGAGCCAGTGAGAGCGACCCTCGGAATGGATGAATTGACGGCGGATTGGCAGCGAGCTCCTGCAAGCCTTGGACCCCTCTCCCACTGCGGACCCTCCCCTCCTGGTAGCGCTAACATTCCCACCTCTCTCCCTCAGGATGAAGTCTCTTGAACAGGATGCGCTAAAAGCACAAATGGTGATCGCCAAATCGAAGGAGCCAAAGAAACGTAGCCCCTTGGACCAGCTCTCGGAGTCGCCATCGCCGGCCGCAACCCCCTCCCCCCCACCGCTGGACGGTACGTAGAGTCCCCTCCCTCGCAGCGCGACTCACCCCCACCGTCGCGTCTCCCCCTCCCCCCCCACCGCTGGACGGTACGTAGAGTCCCCTCCCTCGCAGCGCGACTCACCCCCACCGCCGCGTCTCCCCCTCCCCCCCACCGCTGGACGGTACGTAGAGCCCCCTCCCTCGCAGCGCGACTCACCCCCACCGCCGCGTCTCCCCCTCCCCCCCCACCGCTGAACGGTACGTAGAGCCCCCTCCCTCGCAGCGCGACTCACCCCCACCGCCGCGTCTCCCCCTCCCCCCCCACCGCTGAACGGTACATAGAGTCCCCTCCCTCGCAGCGCGACTCACCCCCACCGCCGCAACCCCCTCCCCCCCACCGCTGGACGGTACATAGAGTACCCTCCCTCGCAGCGCGACTCACCCCCACCGCCGCAACCCCCTCCCCCCCCACCGCTGGACGGTACGTAGAGTCCCCTCCCTCGCAGCGCGACTCACCCCCACCGCCGCAACCCCCTCCACCGCTGGACGGTACGTAGAGTCCCCTCCCTCGCAGCGCAACTCACCCCCACCGCCGCAACCCCCTCCCCCCACACCGCTGGACGGTACGTAGAGTCCCCTCCCTCGCAGCGCGACTCACCCCCACCGCCGAGTCTCCCCCTCCCCCCCCACCGCTGGACGGTATGTGGAGCCCAGCTTCACAGTGACACATCCCTCTCCCCGGTCAGCTACTTGTGGTCAGTAATGGTATCCCCGCAGGGTCCCAGTACCCGTGGTCAGTAATGGAATTCCTGCAGGGTCCCAGTACCCGTGGTCAGCAATGGAATCCCCGCAGGGTCCCAGTACCCGTGGTCAGTAACGGAATCCCCGCAGGGTCCCAGTACCTGTGGTCAGTAATGGAATCCCCGCCGGGTCCCAGTACCTGTGGTCAGTAACAATCCCCGCAGGGTCCCAGTACTCATGGTCAGTAATGGAATCCCCGCCGGGTCCCAGTACCCGTGGTCAGCAATGGAATCCCCACTGACTCTTGAACTGTTTGTGTTACAGATCACAGCCCTCGCAGCGTCACCTCCCCTGGGAGACTGGTGAGTGAACACTTGGTTTTCATCCAATTCAACGCAATTCAATAGTTCCACTCAATAGTTCATATAAACTGTTTATGATAAAGTAAAGCTTCCAAGCTCTCTCGTCCTGTACCCAGTTCCCTCTCTACGCCCCTGACCCCGGTCCACGGCTCCCTCCCCCCGTCCCCCGCTCTCTCTCTCCCCGTCCCGCGCTCTCCCCCCGTCCCCCGCTCTCCCCCCGTCCCCCGCTCTCCCCCCGTCCCCCGCTCTCCCCCCGTCCCCCGCTCTCTCCCCCCGTCCCCCGCTCTCTCCCCCCCGTCCCCCGCTCTCTCCCCCCCGTCCCCCGCTCTCTTCCCCCCGTCCCCCGCTCTCTCCCCCGTCCCCCGCTCTCTCCCCCCGTCCCCCGCTCTCTCCCCCCGTCCCCCGCTCTCTCCCCCCGTCCCCCGCTCTCTCCCCCCGTCCCCCGCTCTCTCCCCCCGTCCCCCGCTCTCTCCCCCCGTCCCCCGCTCTCTCCCCCCGTCCCCCGCTCTCTCCCCCCGTCCCCCGCTCTCTCCCCCCGTCCCCCGCTCTCTCCCCCCGTCCCCCGCTCTCTCCCCCCGTCCCCCGCTCTCTCCCCCGTCCCCCGCTCTCTCCCCCGTCCCCCGCGCTCTCTCCCCCGTCCCCCGCGCTCTCTCCCCCGTCCCCCGCGCTCTCTCCCCCGTCCCCCGCTCTCTCTCCCCCGTCCCCCGCTCTCTCTCCCCCGTCCCCCGCTCTCTCTCCCCCGTCCCCCGCTCTCTCTCCCCGTCCCCCGCTCTCTCTCCCCGTCCCCCGCTCTCTCTCTCCCCGTCCCCCGCTCTCTCTCCCCCCGTCCCCCGCTCTCTCTCCCCCCCGTCCCCCGCTCTCTCTCCCCCCGTCCCCCGCTCTCTCTCCCCCCGTCCCCCGCTCTCTCTCCCCCCGTCCCCCGCTCTCTCTCCCCCCGTCCCCCGCTCTCTCTCTCCCCGTCCCCCGCTCTCTCTCTCCCCCGTCCCCCGCGCTCTCTCCCCCGTCCCCCGCGCTCTCTCTCCCCGTCCCCCGCGCTCTCTCCCCCGTCCCCCGCTCTCTCTCCCCCGTCCCCCGCTCTCTCTCCCCCGTCCCCCGCTCTCTCTCCCCCGTCCCCCGCTCTCTCTCCCCCGTCCCCCGCTCTCTCTCCCCCGTCCCCCGCGCTCTCTCCCCCGTCCCCCGCTCTCTCTCCCCCGTCCCCCGCTCTCTCTCCCCCGTCCCCCGCTCTCTCCTCCCCCCGTCCCCCGCTCTCTCTCCCCCGTCCCCCGCTCTCTCTCCCCCGTCCCCCGCTCTCTCTCCCCCGTCCCCCGCTCTCTCTCCCCCGTCCCCCGCTCTCTCTCCCCCCGTCCCCCGCTCTCTCTCCCCCCGTCCCCCGCTCTCTCTCCCCCCGTCCCCCGCTCTCTCTCCCCCCGTCCCCCGCTCTCTCTCCCCCCGTCCCCCGCTCTCTCCCCCCGTCCCCCGCTCTCTCCCCCCGTCCCCCGCTCTCTCCCCCCGTCCCCCGCTCTCTCCCCCCGTCCCCCGCTCTCTCCCCCCCGTCCCCCGCTCTCTCCCCCCGTCCCCCGCTCTCTCCCCCCGTCCCCCGCTCTCCCCCCCCCGTCCCCCGCTCTCTCCCCCCCCGTCCCCCGCTCTCCCCCCCCGTCCCCCGCTCTCTCCCCCCGTCCCCCGCTCTCTCCCCCCGTCCCCCGCTCTCTCCCCCCCGTCCCCCGCTCTCTCCCCCCCGTCCCCCGCTCTCTCCCCCCCGTCCCCCGCTCTCTCCCCCCGTCCCCCGCTCTCTCCCCCCCGTCCCCCGCTCTCTCCCCCCCGTCCCCCGCTCTCTCCCCCGTCCCCCGCTCTCTCCCCCCGTCCCCCGCTCTCTCTCCCCCGTCCCCCGCTCTCTCTCCCCCGTCCCCCGCTCTCTCTCCCCCGTCCCCCGCTCTCTCTCCCCCGTCCCCCGCTCTCTCCCCCGTCCCCCGCTCTCTCCCCCCGTCCCCCGCTCTCTCTCCCCCGTCCCCCGCTCTCTCTCCCCCGTCCCCCGCTCTCTCTCCCCCGTCCCCCGCTCTCTCTCCCCGTCCCCCGCTCTCTCTCCCCCGTCCCCCGCTCTCTCTCCCCGTCCCCCGCTCTCTCTCCCCCCGTCCCCCGCTCTCTCTCCCCCCGTCCCCCGCTCTCTCCCCCCCGTCCCCCGCTCTCTCCCCCCCGTCCCCCGCTCTCTCCCCCCCGTCCCCCGCTCTCTCCCCCCCGTCCCCCGCTCTCTCCCCCCCGTCCCCCGCTCTCTCCCCCCGTCCCCCGCTCTCTCCCCCCCGTCCCCCGCTCTCTCTCCCCCGTCCCCCGCTCTCTCTCCCCCGTCCCCCGCTCTCTCTCCCCCGTCCCCCGCTCTCTCTCCCCCGTCCCCCGCTCTCTCCCCCGTCCCCCGCTCTCTCCCCCGTCCCCCGCTCTCTCTCCCCCCGTCCCCCGCTCTCTCTCCCCCCGTCCCCCGCTCTCTCTCCCCCGTCCCCCGCTCTCTCTCCCCCCGTCCCCCGCTCTCTCTCCCCCGTCCCCCGCTCTCTCTCCCCCGTCCCCCGCTCTCTCTCCCCGTCCCCCGCTCTCTCTCCCCCGTCCCCCGCTCTCTCTCCCCGTCCCCCGCTCTCTCCCCCCGTCCCCCGCTCTCTCTCCCCCGCTCTCTCTCCCCCGTCCCCCGCTCTCTCTCCCCCCGTCCCCCGCTCTCTCCCCCGTCCCCCGCTCTCTCCCCCCGTCCCCCGCTCTCTCCCCCCGTCCCCCGCTCTCTCCCCCCGTCCCCCGCTCTCTCCCCCCGTCCCCCGCTCTCCCCCCCCCCCCCCGTCCCCCGCTCTCGTCCCCCCCCCCGTCCCCCGCTCTCTCCCCCCCGTCCCCCGCTCTCTCCCCCGTCCCCCGCTCTCTCCCCCCGTCCCCCGCTCTCTCCCCCGTCCCCCGCTCTCTCCCCCGTCCCCCGCTCTCTCCCCCGTCCCCCGCTCTCTCCCCCGTCCCCCGCTCTCTCTCCCCCGTCCCCCGCTCTCTCCCCCGTCCCCCGCTCTCTCTCCCCCGTCCCCCGCTCTCTCTCCCCCGTCCCCCGCTCTCTCTCCCCGTCCCCCGCTCTCTCTCCCCCGTCCCCCCGCTCTCTCTCCCCCGTCCCCCGCTCTCTCTCCCCCGTCCCCCGCTCTCTCTCCCCCGTCCCCCGCTCTCTCTCCCCCGTCCCCCGCTCTCTCTCCCCCGTCCCCCGCTCTCTCTCCCCCGTCCCCCGCTCTCTCTCCCCCGTCCCCCCCCGCTCTCTCTCCCCCGTCCCCCGCTCTCTCTCCCCCGTCCCCCGCTCTCTCTCCCCCGTCCCCCGCTCTCTCTCCCCCGTCCCCCGCTCTCTCTCCCCCGTCCCCCGCTCTCTCTCCCCCGTCCCCCGCTCTCTCTCCCCCGTCCCCCGCTCTCTCTCCCCCGTCCCCCGCTCTCTCTCCCCCGTCCCCCGCTCTCTCTCCCCCGTCCCCCGCTCTCTCCCCCGTCCCCCGCTCTCTCCCCCCGTCCCCCGCTCTCTCCCCCCGTCCCCCGCTCTCTCCCCCGTCCCCCGCTCTCTCCCCCCGTCCCCCGCTCTCTCCCCCGTCCCCCGCTCTCTCCCCCCGTCCCCCGCTCTCTCCCCCCGTCCCCCGCTCTCTCCCCCCGTCCCCCGCTCTCTCTCCCCCGTCCCCCGCTCTCTCTCCCCCCGTCCCCCGCTCTCTCTCCCCCCGTCCCCCGCTCTCTCTCCCCCCGTCCCCCGCTCTCTCCCCCCGTCCCCCGCTCTCTCCCCCCGTCCCCCGCTCTCTCCCCCCGTCCCCCGCTCTCTCCCCCCGTCCCCCGCTCTCTCCCCCCGTCCCCCGCTCTCTCTCCCCCCGTCCCCCGCTCTCTCCCCCCGTCCCCCGCTCTCTCCCCCCGTCCCCCGCTCTCTCCCCCCGTCCCCCGCTCTCTCCCCCCGTCCCCCGCTCTCTCCCCCCGTCCCCCGCTCTCTCCCCCCGTCCCCCGCTCTCTCCCCCCGTCCCCCGCTCTCTCCCCCCCGTCCCCCGCTCTCTCCCCCCCGTCCCCCGCTCTCTCCCCCCGTCCCCCGCTCTCTCTCCCCCGTCCCCCGCTCTCTCCCCCGTCCCCGCTCTCTCTCCCCCGTCCCCCGCTCTCTCCCCCGTCCCCCGCTCTCTCCCCCGTCCCCCGCTCTCTCCCCCCGTCCCCCGCTCTCTCCCCCCGTCCCCCGCTCTCTCCCCCCGTCCCCCGCTCTCTCCCCCGTCCCCCGCTCTCTCCCCCCGTCCCCCGCTCTCTCCCCCCGTCCCCCGCTCTCTCCCCCCGTCCCCCGCTCTCTCTCCCCCCGTCCCCCGCTCTCTCCCCCCGTCCCCCGCTCTCTCCCCCCGTCCCCCGCTCTCTCCCCCCGTCCCCCGCTCTCTTCCCCCCCGTCCCCCGCTCTCCCCCCCCGTCCCCCGCTCTCTCCCCCCGTCCCCCGCTCTCTCCCCCCCGTCCCCCGCTCTCTCTCCCCCCGTCCCCCGCTCTCTCTCCCCCGTCCCCCGCTCTCTCTCCCCCGTCCCCCGCTCTCTCTCCCCCGTCCCCCGCTCTCTCTCCCCCGTCCCCCCGCTCTCTCTCCCCCGTCCCCCGCTCTCTCTCCCCCGTCCCCCGCTCTCTCTCCCCCGTCCCCCGCTCTCTCTCCCCCGTCCCCCGCTCTCTCTCCCCCGTCCCCCGCTCTCTCTCCCC